>NC_049230.1:42352667-42655417 GCF_011100685.1 Canis lupus familiaris | reverse complement strand
TGGTTCTATAGATTCTACTTTTTTTTTTTTTTAAAGTAGGCTCCATGCCCAACGTGGGGCTCGAACTCATGACCCCAAGATCGAGAACCACATGCTCTACTGACTGAGTCAGCCAGGCCACCCCCTCCAGGTCCACTCCTGACACTTCATATAAGTGAAATCATACATATTTGTTTTTTTGTGACTGCCTTATTTCACTTAGCAGAATGTCCTCAGATTCATCCACGTTACAGCACGCATCAGAATTCCCTTCCTCTTTAAGGCTAGTATTCCATTGTATGCTTACAACACATTTTACATTTTATTTATCTGTTCATCCAGGGACAGTTGAGTTGCTTCCACCTTTTGGCTATTGTGAATAATGCTGGTACGACATAACACTTCAAAATTGATTTCAATTCTTTTGGCTATATACCCAGAGATGGGATTGCTAGATCAGATGATAATTCTATTTTTAGTTTTTTGAGGAAATTCTATACTGTTTTCCATAGT
Source organism: Canis lupus familiaris (assembly GCF_011100685.1). NCBI lineage: Eukaryota > Metazoa > Chordata > Mammalia > Carnivora > Canidae > Canis > Canis lupus. The sequence goes on along the minus strand of NC_049230.1, from coordinate 42,654,925 downwards.
GGCTGCACCATTTTACGTTCCCATCAACAGTGCTCGAGGTTTCCAATTTCACTACATTCTTGCCAACATTTTTTATTTTCTGCTTTTGTGAGGTTTTTTTTTTTTGCTTGTCCGTTTTAATGCAGCCATCCTAATGGGTATGAGGTGATATCTCTCTTTGGGGTTTAAATTTGCATTTCACTATTTCCCTAATGAGGGATGTTGAATATCTTTTCATATGTTTGTTGACCATTTATATGTTTTGGAGAAATGTCTATTGACCCTTTCCCCATTTTTATTTATTTTTTGTTTTTTAAAAAAACTTTATTTCAGAGAGAGAGAGAGAGAGTGTGTGTGTGTGCACAGGCATGAGCAGGCAGAGGGCCAGAGAGATAAGCAGACTCCCACTGAGCAGGGAGCTCCTGCAAGGGTTGGAGAGTTGAGGGGGCTCAATCCCAGGACGCTGGGACCATGATCCAAACCAAAGGCAGACGCTTAACCCACTGAGCCACCCAGGTGCGCCCCATTCCCCATTTTTAAAACAAGTTATTTGTTTTTGTTATTGCTGGGTTGTTGGAGTCCTTTATTTATTCTGGATATTAACCCCTTGTCAGGTATATGATGTGCAAATATTTTTCTTTCATTCCATAGGTTGCCTTTTCACTCTATTGATTGTGTCCTTAGATACATATACCCAGCTCTTTTGAGGCTTCTCTGTTTTCTATTTTATACTTTCTTTTGACATTTATTTTATTTTATTATTATTTTTAAAAAGATTTTATTTAGTTATTCATGAGAGACACAGAGAGAGAGTCAGAGACACAGGCAGAGGGAGAAGCAGAGTCCATGCAGAGAGCCTGACGTAACACTCGATCTCTGGTCTCCAGGATCATGCCCCGGGCTGAAGGCAGGTGCTAAACCGCTGAGCCACCCGGCTGCCCCTTATTTTAACCTGATTTCACCTATCTCAATATTGTACGGAGGCCACAGACCCAGGAGGAGATGGTAAGGTAAATATGAGTTTCCAATCTTTGGGTCTCTGAACCTGATCCCTTCCATTCATTATCCATCCAGTATTCATTCATTCATTCATTCATCATTCATTCATTCATCATCCAGTATTCATTCATCAAACACTTAACAGAGGAGTATGGCAGAGGTTTGGAAATCAAGGATTCCTGGGTGGATGCGTGAACCCTGCTTCTCCCTCTGCCTATGTCTCTGCCTCTCTCTCTGTGACTATCATAAATAAAAAAAAAAAAAAGAAATAAAAAAAGCCAGGTTTGAATCCTGGCTTTGTAAGTTTAGTACATACACGATCCTGGGCCTCTGAGAACAGCCTCTCTGAGCTTCAGTTCTCTCCGAATAAAGCAGAAAACCCTGCTTCTCCCTCTGCCTATGTCTCTGCCTCTCTCTCTGTGACTATCATAAATAAAAAAAAAAAAAAAAGAAATAAAAAAAGCCAGGTTTGAATCCTGGCTTTGTAAGTTTAGTACATACACGATCCTGGGCCTCTGAGAACAGCCTCTCTGAGCTTCAGTTCTCTCCGAATAAAGCAGAAAACCCTGCTTCTCCCTCTGCCTATGTCTCTGCCTCTCTCTCTGTGACTATCATAAATAAAAAAAAAAAAAAGAAATAAAAAAAGCCAGGTTTGAATCCTGGCTTTGTAAGTTTAGTACATACACGATCCTGGGCCTCTGAGAACAGCCTCTCTGAGCTTCAGTTCTCTCCGAATAAAGCAGAAAAGGAACTGGGAATGTAACCAGAAGAGAACACTTGAATTTACCTTGCTGGGTTGTGGGAAGAGCTAGAAGGCAACCAGTGTGCAAAGAGGCCGACCGGGCTGGGTGCTCAATAAATGGCAGCCGCTCTTATTTCTTGGTAGCTAGTACTGAGTAATGGACTCTTCTCCGGGGTCGCTTGAGTCTCAAGATCAAGGAATTAATGTTCTCTCTGGGTTTGACTTCAGTTCGTTTGCTCAAGAGATCATTCCTGGTTGATAAGCGTAGCAGGACTTTGCCTGACAAGCCTCCCCCGGCTGTGACAGTGACAAAGTTTCCCTCCTGTCCTGACCTTTGAAGGGTGGAAAGTGGGGAGTGTGTTCTGTCTGTCAAGGAAGCTGTGTTTGTGGAAAGCAAAGACTTTTTATGAAAAACCTTTCACTGATGACAGCAATCTTTAATCAGATTGTTCTGGGTGGAGAGTGGTGATAAGGCTATAGAGCTGGTCACAGTGTTTGTTTGGATCATAGAACTCTCTGACTAGGAGATGGGCTGGAAGGCTGCCCAGAAGGAGAGGCCTGATTGGTCCTCCGGGGGAGACGCGATCTTCCCTCCCTTGAGAAACAATCCTTGGCTTTTCTTTCTTTTTTTTTTTCTTTTTTCTTTTTTTTCTTTTATTTATTTATTTTATTTATTTTTTATTGGTGTTCAATTTACCAACATACAGAATAACCTCCAATGCCCGCCACCCATTCACTCCCACCCTCCACCCTCCTCCCCTTCTACCACCCCTAGTTCGTTTCCCAGAGTTAGGAGTCTTTACGTTCTGTCTCCCTTTCTGATATTTCCCACACTTTTCTTCTCCCTTCTCTTATATTCCCTTTCACTATTATTTATATCCCCCAAATGAATGAGAACATATAATGTTTGTCCTTCTCCGACTGACTTACTTCACTCAGCATAATACCCTCCAGTTCCATCCACGTTGAAGCAAATGGTGGGTATTTGTCATTTCTAATGGCTGAGTAATATTCCATTGTATACATAAACCACATCTTCTTTATCCACTCATCTTTCGATGGACACCGAGGCTCTTCAAAGCCTAGAAAGCAGCTTCTGCGGGTGGGAAGAGGGGCTGTGGTTCTGGACCCAGCTTCCAATCACAGTGCCTGGTCCTTGTGAGTCTCTCGGTTGCCTCATCTGTAAAATGAGCACAAGAAAAACCTGCCTGGAACCACTGGTGTGGTGTTTATGTGAGAGGATGTGTGGCACCCAGGAGGTCCTGAGGCAAAGATTACCTTCTTCCTTTCTTTCCTCTTAAGCCTCTGCTTCCTGCTGGGCTCTCAGATGGAGTTGGTGGGGATGCCCTCGCAGGCTAAACATCCGCATGCTGCTTGTGGTTGTTATTATCATTATCATTGAACAGAGGGGCAAACTCAGGCCTCAGCAAAGGGAAATGACTGGCCCAAGACCTCACAGCTAGTAAGTAGCCAAGTTAGGACTTGAATCTAGATCTTTCAATTGGATTTCTCAGCTCAGTATTCTTTTCACCAGGCCTGCAGTCCCTCCTGTCTGCTCCTGAAAGGCAGCTGGGGGACTTGGCACCCATGCCCAGCTAAGAGGAAAGTGTAAGGTTTTAGGTCTCTTGGAGACGTTGGGTGCCACTGATGATGGCCAGGGGCCAGAACAATGGCCCTTTGGCAGACTCTGGCCCTGCTTTGCATAACAAGCAAATGGGCCTCAAAGTCCTCAGGAATGCTGCAGGACAGCTCCCTGGCGCAATACAGCTGACAGTAGGCAGTCCCAACAAGCTGGGTTTCCTGATAGGGGCTGGCTCCCAGGCCTGGCTCACGTGGCTTACATTTGTTGCACAAGTCCTACCGTCCTACCATCTGTCCTACTGTGCAAGCATCATCTTTGCACGCCCTGCCTGGGGCCAACAGTTTTCATTCCTTTGGGTCTTGATTTCCTGACCTCAGAGGGGATGATGACGATAATATTGGTCTATATGAAGGGTTTTTCCTGAAACACCACTTCCTGTTCTCAGAGGTCAAGTTTCTGTTCAAACACTTTTAGTCCTCACTTACACCTCATAATAACAACAGCTGTGACTTATGCACCTACAATACAAACTGAGGCACAGGGAAGTTAGCTCAGTTGCTCTAGGTCACACAGCTAGTAAATGGCAGAGCTGTGATTTAATTTCAGGACGATCCAACTCCAAATCCAGGTCTCTTTCCATGCAGTACAATATTCTTGTTATTTGCTATTGAAAGTCCTCCCTCCATAACCTGCCTCAAGTTCCCTTTGCAATCCCAGCTCCAACCACACAAGTCCACTCACTGATCCCCTCTGTGTCTTCCCGATCTCTTCAATGGCCTAAATGTGCATGCTCGTGTTTGGGTGTGTGTGTACTTATATGAGTGTTTAGATACACATATTTGTATTATACAGGATCTGTGATAGTCTGTGATACATATGTGTGATGGGAGAACACAGGGCTAGCCGAGGACAGAGCGTAAGCCCAGGGCAGCCCATTGACAAGTCCTTGAAACAGGCAAAGGGACATTCCTCTACAGACTCAGTTGCCTCTATGTTCATACTTTAATAAGGGCAAAAGGCAATCTTAGCCCAACGCCCAGGATCCTGTAAGTCCACTTTAACATATAAAAATCCTTTAGAAACTTCCTTCATCTCTACCTTCCACCCAAGATACATGTTGGCAATCATCCCCCAAGCACATGGCCCACTGATACACATCTGAAGGGTCTCATGATTCAGGTTTTATTAGGCAGTAATAAGTGACCTTTTCCCAACAATAGCTGGCCCCCTCAAGGTCCTGGAAACCTTGCTTCCAAAATTCCTCAGAAAGTATGCTATCCTCAAACACTCCCAACTCCCAGGTATACAATCAGCCACCCCTCACAGGCCCAGGGCAGCCACTCTTCCTGCCCACAGGTCCTGTCCATGCAAAACCACCATTTTGCACCAAAGACATCTCAAGAATTCTTTCTTGATCATCGGCTCTGGACCTCACCCCACCAAAGCTCACCTATATTCCAAAACTTCATCATTTATGTATATATAATGTGCACAATGAGTACAGTGTGTATGTATTTGTAATATGCGCTTACATGAATGTGTTTATAAAGGTATGTGTATGTGATGGATGCATGCATGTGATGTCAGGATGTATGTCTACAGGTATATATTCCAGTGACTGGGCAGGGGGTTTTGTCAAGTTTTCCATGAAGTATCATTGTACCTAGTGAGAAAGAAAAAACCCTGACAGTTGGTTAGCTGGCCTATAGGGTAACCAATTGTCTCAGTTGGCCAGTGACTCTTCCAATTTTAGCACTGAAGGTCCTGAGTCCTGGGTAAGTCCTCAGTCTCAGGCAAACTGAGATGGCTGGTCACTCTATTGGCTTGACAAGCAACAGGTTACTATGTTCCCTGATGAACGTAAATGATTTCACAGAAGACCAACATCACATGAGGTCACTCTGCGACCATGAGAAACATTAAGTACATTATGCATTTGGTCGGAAGCGACCAAACGTCCTTCTCTCCCAGCTCAAGTGATGGCTGCTTCATTACCCATGACAACTCAAGTCCTGCTTTGCTCCTCCTAAATCCTAGACAAAAATTATTAAGATGCTCAATCATCACATTGCTCTTGTTTCTTGTCAGCACAACCCAGAACAAACTTTTTTTTTTTAAAGATTTTATGTGTTTATTCATGAGAGACACACAGATAGAGGCAGAGACATAAGCAGAAGGAGAAGTAGGCTCCACGCAGGGAGCCCGATGTGGGACTCAATCCAGGGACTCTAGAATAACGCCCTGGGCCAAAGGGAGGTACCCAACCGCTGAGCCACCCAGTCGTCCCAGAACAAACTTTTGATTCCTTAAATACTCTCCGAAATTGCCCAGCACAACCCTGAATCCTATAACAAGCTCATCCTAACTATCTCTTAGTACCATGTGCTATAGTTCTCTATGGTGTCTATGTTCCTTTTCTGTCAAGTTAAAAAGCCTAACTTTGATTCCAGGTGTGTTCCTGTGATATTTAGGCCTGGGGCTTTCTCACTGAGAATCTAGCAAAATTTCATGTGGACAGAATATATCCCTTCAACTTTCATTTGCTCAGCAAATATCTACTGAGCACTTATTTTGTGTCAGGCACCCCGCTGGGCAGTGGAGGGGAGCGGGGGGAATCCCTTGTCTTCATAGAGTCTACAGTTTGATGGAGACAGACTAATTAACAGTGACAAAAATAAATATGCATTAGAAACCATGCTAAGGTTTCTAGGACCCACATTTAGTAGGTCAGGGAATATTTCACAGCACTTTACCCAGCTCTACCAGTCAAAGAAGTGCCTCATTCAAATTTGGATTCACCAGTCCTTGCCTTGCCAGCCTCCTAAAGAGCCTTTTGAATTGTTAGGATTCTACTTGCAGCCCAAGGTCTCTTTGGGGTTGGAGGCACAGAGAGTCAGAGTTTCCTTATTTTTCTTCCCAAGCTTCCTCCTTTCAATGAGTCCATTGAAGCCCCAGGTGGTAAATCCCCGTGGTGAGAGGAGTTCAATTCCCAGCAGTAGCTGGAGACTGGGAAGGGGATCTCTAGTAATGTAAACTAAAGGGGAGTGGTGGTAAGCCCTGCAGGGTGGGAGAGCTTATCTGAAGGGCCTTGGACCTAGAGCTCAACAGTCTATGAGAACACTTGAGACCTGAAAATAAATTTACAGTGGCACCACATTAAAAAAATCAAATTGTAAAATAAAAATTAAAAACTTAAGGGGCACCTGGGTGGCTGAGATGGTTAACCATCAGCTTTCAGCTCAGGTCATGATCCCAGGGTCCTTGTCTCCGGCCCTACATCGGGCTCCCTGCTCTGCAGGGACTCTGCTTCTCCCTCTCCCTCTGCCCCTGCTCTCTCTCTCTCTCTCAAATAAATAAATAAAATCTTTTATTAAAAAATTGACAACCTAATAATTAATTATATGTTTTTCCAAAAGTAACCTGTCAGGGCAATTCAATTCATTGCATAAAGTTTGTTTACTCTGGGATGCACATCTTAATAGATGATGTCAAGTGAGACGGGGAAATAAGTCCTGGCCCTAGGAGGGCCTTAGACTGGCCCTGGTGCTGGGGCTCCCTGGGCCCCTCTGCTGTTAGAATTGACCAGCCCACTCAAGCAGGATGAGCCAGGCTTGCCAGACAAGCAGCTCTGTGCTGGGTTAGACGGGATGCCCCCCCTCGCCCACCCCAGACTTACTTTCTTCAGGATTGAGTCTCCGTGTTGTGTTCCCCTCTATGTACTCCAGGGGCCCATACAAGAACTGGGCGATTCCTGTGACAGGCCATCACCCCAGGTAGTGGAGTCACTTTGCAGAGGCACAGGCAGAGGCAGGAGCCACCACAGAAGTGCACACCCAGGGCAGCTCCAGGGTGGGTTAATGGAGGCGGAGAGAGCCAGTCAGCTTCTCCATCTAACTGGAGAGAGAAGTAACCGGGAGGTGGGGACATGCCCCACAGTGTCAGCCTCAAGCACAGCTCCCTGACAAAGTTGCCTCCGGGAGCATGCCTGGACTTGTGCTAACACCAACCACCGGCATTTGTGGCTGTTGAGTTGTCTGGCAGTCCTAGCTTTGTATTCCACCTGTTGTCACCTTGGCCTGATCTTATTCTCCATTTTTAGCCTATGACATACATTCTTTTTTTTTTTTTTTTACTTTTTTTTTTTTAAAGATTTATTTATTCATTCAGAATGAGAGAGAGAGAGAGAGAGAGAGAGAGAGAGAGACTGGCAGAGACACAGGCAGAGGGACAAGCAGGCTCCATGCAGGAAGCCCCACGCGGGACTCGATGCGGGGTCTCCAGGAACACGCCCTGGGCTGCAGGCGGCGCTAAACCACTGCGCCACCGGGGCTGCCCTCTTTTTTTTTTTTTTAATGACAAACATTCTTTTTTTTTTTTTTTAATTTTTATTTATTTATGATAGTCACAGAGAGAGAGAGAGAGAGGCAGAGACATAGGCAGAGGGAGAAGCAGGCTCCATGCACCGGGATCCTGATGTGGAATTCGATCCTGGGTCTCCAGGATCGCGCCCTGGGCCAAAGGCAGGCGCCAAACCGCTGCGCCACCCAGGGATCCCAATGACAAACATTCTTATAAGCCCTCCAAATTCTTTTTGAAACAAAGTAAACAAACTCAAGACTTGAAGTATTAATAACAAACACTTAAAATTCTCTAAGGCTAAAGACTGTAAACAGGGGCACCTGGGTGGGTCAGTGGTTGAGCATCTGCCTTTGGTTCAGGTCATGGTCCTGGGGTCCTGGGATCAAGTCCTACATCGGGCTCCCCTCAGGGAGCCTGCTTTTCCCTCTGTCTATGTCTTTGCCTCTCTCTGTGTCTCTCATGAATCAATCAATCAATCAATCAATCATCAATCAATCTTTAAAAAAAATAAAGACTATAAACAAGGGGAGACAGTGACTAGCTGAGGAGAAAAATATATGGAACATCCATAACAAACATCAGTTGCTGTATAAAAGTGTGTGGTGTTTTGTTTTGTTTTGTTTTGTTTTGTTTTGTTTTCTGAGAGAGAGAGAGAAACTGCACACGGGTGTGAGGAGGGATGGAGGGAGAGGGAGAGAGAGAATCTTAGGCAGGTTCTATACCCAGCACAGAGCCCTTCAGGGAGGTTGGGGGTGGGGAGACTCAATCCCATGATCCTGAGATCATGACCTGAGCCAAAATCAAGAGTTGAGTGGTTAACTGACTGAACCACCCAGGTGCTCTATATAAAATTATTTTGAACTGCTACAAATCACTAAGAAAAAGGCCCAGCAATTTGCAGAAGAAAGCAAATGGCCAATAAACATGAAAAACTAAAATTCAGCAGTGAGCAAATAAATAGTCAAATAAAGCAACATTTGCCCATCAGATTAGAAAATTTTGTAAAGAATTGGTGAAAGTGAGGAGTGGGAATTTCAAGTGGTACAACCAACTTGTCTGGGCATAATATATCAGTAACCATCCAAATTTCTTTTTTTTTTTAAGATTTCATTTATTTATTCATGAGAGGCAGAGAGAGGCAGAGACACAGGCAGAGGGAGGAGCAGGCTTCCTGCGGGGAGTCTAATGTGGGACTTGATCCCAGAACCCCAGGAGCACAACCCAAGCCAAAGTCAGACACTCAACCACTGAGCCACCCAGGTGCCCCCATCCAAATTTTTAACACAAATCCCTTTGACTCGGCAATCTTCCTCCTACGAAATTGATCCTACAGAATTTTTTTTAAGATTTATTTATTTATTCATGATAGACATTGAGAGAGAGAGAGAGAGAGGCAGAGACACAGGCAGAGGGAGAAGCAGGCTCCATGCCGGGAGCCCGACGCTGGACTCGATCCTGAGACTCCAGGATCGCACCCTGGGCCAAAGGCAGGCGCTAAACCGCTGAGCCACCCAGGGATCCCGATCCTACAGAATTATTCAAGTGTCCAAACGTTTTTGTACAAGAACATTCACTGAAACTTTATTTTTATTTTATTTTTTTTAAAGATTTATTTATTCATGATAGACATAGAGACAGAGAGGCAGAGACACAGGAGGAGGGATAAGCAGGCTCCATGCCGGGAGCGCCATGTGGGACTCGATCCCAGGACTCCAGAATCAGGCCCTGGGCCAAAGGCAGGCGCTGCGCCACCCAGGGGTCCCCTGAAACTTTATTTTTAATGGCTAATGATTATATATAAATTATGAAGTATCCATACAATACTATGCAGCCATTAAAAAGAATGACCTATGTGAATGAACACAGAAAAACTTTCACGATCTACTATGAAATGAACACAGCAAGATGATCCTGTTTTTGTAATCAACAACAACAACAACAACTCTGTGTATCAGGGTTCTTTTCTTTTAAGATTTTATTTATTTATGAGAGACACACAGAGGCAGAGACAGAGGGAGAACCAGGCTCCATGCAGGGAGCCCGACTCGGGACTTGATCCTGGGTCTCCAGGGATCAGGCCCTGGACCAAAGGCGGTGCTAAAGGCTGAGCCACGGGGGCCGCCCAGTTAGGGTTCTTAATTAGCTAGTTTTAGCAGAAATAATTTAGCAGAAAAGAATTAGTAAAGGCTTCGATAAGTCCCTGGGACAGCCAGAGGTCAGGCTTAGAGACTCTACCACCAGTAACAAAACTCAACCCAGACCAAAAGACTCCTCGAGCAAAGATCTCAGTGCCACAATTCCTGGGCACAGACATCACAGTTTACACGAATTACACTGAAGGGTAAACACCAGAATCTCTTTCATGCAGTCTCAGGAGGCATCTTCTAGACATTCCTCTGTATTCCAGATGGTTCTTTATGCTCTTATTGTACAACAACAACAACAACCCATTTTTCTTTGGAAAATAGAATCAATAGTTTAAGCTAATATTGCAATCCCACCTTTTGCTGGATCATTTGGTGGTGTAAAAGCCTACACCAAAGAAGGTGTATAGTCCAGGTGACAGAAGTCCAGGTGACAGTCTCACTTAAAATTCAGTACAATCACTCTGTGTTCTCTGATGGAGGCATTTCTTCTTTCCTTTGGATTTTTTTCATTGTTCTTTTTCTAATTTCCTAGTTTAAGAGCTAGCTGAAGATAAACCCTTTTGTTTTCCAATATAGGCCCCTAAAGTTACGTATCTTCCTGGGAGGGCCATCTTGGTTTCACTTGCCCTTGTTTTAAAAAGTCTTGCGAAGGGCTGCCTGGCTGTCTCCGTCAAAAGAGCATGCAACTCTTAATCTCAGGGTTGTGAGTTTGAGCCCCACGTTGGGTATAGAGATTACTTAAAAAAATAAAAATAACTTGAGATGCTTCCCTCCCAGTCTCTGGGCTGCCACCACCCCAGAGGGGCTTTGACTCACAGAGGCCTAGGACTGAGGCTGCAGAAATCTGGGGCAGCCCTCAAGAAGCCCCTCTCAGGGGCCAGAACTCCTTTGCCAGCATGGATTCAAGTCGAGACTGCATAACTAAAGCAGTTGCAGTTTTATTTTTTTTACAGCTTTTTTCCCAAAATGATTTGTAGTTGTGTGTGCAGCACTTTGCCCTGATATGTGTGCTCTACAATAAAAACCAAATCATATATATGAATCTTTTTCATAATATTTTATTTATTCATGAGAGACAGAGAGAGAGAGGCAGAAACATAGGCAGAGGGAGAGGCAGGCTCTCCTTGAGGAGCCCAATGCGGGACTTGATCCCAGAACCTCAAGATCACAACCTGAGCTGAAGGCAGATGCTCAACTACTGAGCCACCCAGGCTCCCCTAACATCTGCTTGTTCTAATCAATTACTGAGAAAGTGGTATAAAAACTCCAACTATGGTTGTGGATTTGTGTATTTCCACCTTTAGTTTTTTATACATATTTTTTCTTCATATATTTTGAATCTGTTATTAGGTGCAAACATATTTTATTTATTTATTTTTTCATTTAGCTAATATTTTTTATTATATGCACCTGGCTTCATGCCAGACACAATGATATCAGAATGGCAAACGTATTTTAGAAATATACTGGGGTGCTTGGGTAGCTCAGTTGGTTAAGTGTGCAACTCTTGGGCTTGGCACAGGTCATGAACTCATGGGTCTTGGGATGAAGCCTAAGAGGGGTTCTGTGCTCAGCGGGGAGTCTGCTTGAAAGATTCTCTCCCTCTGCCCCTTCCCTGCTCTTTCCCTCACATAAATAAATAAATCCTTAAAAATTTTTACTTGGAAATATTCCTATTATATTATTTTTGCAATTACATTTTTCTTGATTTTTCTATGCTGATTTTATATTTTCCTGCTTTCTTTAGGATTGAATGGAGTTTCTAAGTTAATTTGTGTTTTTTTTTTTTAAGATTTTATTTATTTATTCATGAGACATAGAGAGAGAGAGAGGCAGAGACACAGGCAGAGGGAGAAGCAGGCTCCATGCAGGGAGCCTGACGTGGAACTTGATCCCGGGTCTCCAGGATCACTCCCTGAGCAGGCACTCAACTGCTGAGCCACCAGGGCTGCCCCAATATAATCTCTGTTTCTAAACGGAATGCATACATCTATATTTTATTCCTCAATTTTGTTTTTTTAAATATTTTATTTATTTGAGAGAGAGAGAGAACAAGCAAAGGGAGTGGCAGGAGAGGGAAAAGTAGGCAACCCGCTGAGCAGGGAGCCTGATGCAGGCTCAATCCCAGGACCCCAGGATCATGACCTGAGCTGAAGGCAGATGCTTAACCAACTGAGCCACCTAATTTCTCCTATTCATCAATTTTGAATGTTATCTATCAGCTTCAGATTAGAGAATGATTTCACTATAACTATACGGGGAAGATTTAGCTCTCTCAAATCAAATGTGATTATATTATAATTTTTAAAAAGATTTTATTCACTTGAGAGGGAGAGAGAGCACAAGCAGAAGGAATGGGAGAAGCAGCCTCCCCGCTGATCAGGGAGCCCAATGCTGGACTGGATCCCCAGGACCCCAGAACCCCAGGATCATGACCTGATGATGCTTAACAGACTGAGCCACCCAGGCACCCCTGATTCAATTTAAACTTGAACCAGTATTCAGTATTTACATTACAACACTTACTCAGATATTCGTAGACAGGCGTTGCAGTGTATGATGATTATGATTCCTTTGTTTTTATTAAAGCTAATAATTGCATTGTTGGCATAGTTTTCTATGTACACATTGTTAGCCCTTCTCATGCCATCTAAAAGCCTCTTTTTTATTTTTTTTTTTAAGATTCGATTTATTTATTCATGAGAGACACAGACAGAGAGGGCAGAGACACAGGCGGAGTAAGAAGAGCTCCCTGCGGGGAGCCCAATGCGAAACTTGATCCCAGGACCCCGGGATCAAGACCTAAGCCAAAGGCAGACGCCCGATACTGAGCCACTCAGGCATCCCTAAAAGCCTCTTCTTAGCAGTTTTCCCAAAGGCTATTCACATTCGGTGATAAATCGCTTTCACATCATTTCTTGGAGCTCTTCATTCTCCTCCATCCTGAAGACCTCCAATCTCCTTTAGTCTAGGCTAGTTGTTCTCCAGCACTGCTGCACAGCTATCGTCCTGGGACTTCTTTTGTTGTTTTCTTGGTGTTTCCTTTGTCTTTCTCTTGAGTTGGGTCTTAAGCCTTCCTCTTTGATTTACTTCCTTCTTTCAGTGGAAAGTGCATTTGCCAGCAGAGGGCATGATCATGACCAACCTCAATAGGAATGCTTCATGAGTCACACTGCTCCAATGCGGAGGGGTGGCCCTTTATATCCAGGGAACAACTGTCATTCTGGGATCTCCCTGTATCATCATTCTGGAGATTTCCTTCCCTCCTCTTCTGTGTTGAATCTCCTATTCATGTATCCATTTCTTGCCTCTTAATTTACACCCTCGTTTTGGTAGAGGACAACTTCTGATGGCTTGTTGAGAAAGGATATGTGAAGTAAACTTTTTGAACTTGCATACCTGAAAGTGCCTGGTTGTACCTTCACACTGGAATTCTAGGTAGGAAATAATTTTCCTTTAGAATTTTGAAGTCATTTCTCCATTCTTGCTTCGAGGGACACTTTTGAGAAATTTAAAATCATTTTGATGTTTTTTTTTTGATAAACTGTACACCCAAGGTGGGGCTAAAACTTGAGTCACATGCCCTACCAACTGAGCCAGCCAGGTGCCCCAAAGTCATTCTGATTTCTGATCTTCTTATGAAAATTGTAGGTTTTTTTTTTTTCTCATTGGAAACTTGTAGGTCATCTCTTTGTCTCTAAGACTCAAAATGTGACAATAACGTACTTGGATTATTTGGGGCTATTTTCAACAATTGTGCGGACATTCAGTGAGCTTTGTCAATCTATACGCAAACATCCTCCAATTCTGAGACATTTTCTGAACAATTTACTGATGTTTTAATCTCTATTTTCTGTTTTGGGTTATTTGATTTGGGGGGTTGCAGTCTCTCCAAGTTTATTATCTTTTCTTTCATATTTTCTGGGTTTTGTTTTCCTTTTTGACTTAGGATCTTGGGGTTTTCCACAATTTCCTCTTGCACTTTTCTATTCTCATGTTTCTTGTTTTCTTAATGTTGTTGGGTTTTTTGTTTTTGTTTTTTGTTTTTTTCTGGATTGCATCCTGTTCCTGTTTCACAGACTCGGTATCTTCTCGTATGTCTGATGATATTAATGGTTAGGATTTTTTTAAAAGATTTTATTTATTTATTCATTAGACACAGAGAGAGAGAGAGAAAGAGAGAGAGAGAGAGAGAGAGAGGCAGAGACACAGGCAGAGGGAGAAGCAGGCTGCATGCAGGGATCCCGATGTGGGACTTGATCACGGGTCTCCAGGATTGGCCCTGAGCTGAAAGTGGCACTAAACCGCTGAGCCACCCGGGCTGCCCCAATGGATGGGATTTTTTTTTTTTAAGATTTTATTTATTTATTTGACATCGAGAGAGAGAGAGAGAGAGAGAAGGCAGAGTGGCAGGCAGAGAAGGAGGGAGAAGCAGACTCTTCGCTGAGCAGGGAGCTCAACGTGGGGCTTGATCCCAGGACCCCGGGATCATGACCTGAGCCAAAGGCAGACATTTAATTGGGTCACTCAGAAGCCCAATGATTGGGGTTTAAAAAATTGTTCTTTTCCCTGCATAGTTTCTATTTCTTCTGAGTCTTTTTTTTTTTTTTTTTCTGTTTGCTTTAGTATCTATGATCAGTGTTAGAGGCTTTTCTTGGATGCTAATGATCTCAGATATATTTGGCTATAATTAAGAGTGGGGAAACAAAGAGCAAATTGGATGCTCTCAGTGAACCATAAGTTTTGCTGGGGTGACCTGGATTGGTTATTTGTTTGGAAATCCCAGGTGTCTCTATCTTTAGATCTCTCCTCTTTGGCTGTTCCAATTACTCAGAAAAGATTCTTCTAATCTTCTGGTAGAAGATGTAGGTTTCACTTCTAGCATTCTGGGAGCCCAGTTGGGGGGAGGCATGGAGGTGTCAGCTTTCAGCATGTATAGATAGTTAGTAGATATAATACCTAATTCCACCTTTCAGTGCAATCCTCAACTGGGCTGGTAGACCTCCCCCATGCAAAGACCCTTCATTGTTCCTTGACTAAGAATAATCCCCCATTCATCTGCTGGGGTTGTACTGACTTCTCAGCTTCCACCCAATCCTCCTTATTTTAAATTTCCTTCCCACCCTCTCTCTAATTCCAGATATAATTGCAGCTTCTGATTAGTTGCAATTTTGAGGATTCCGTAATGAAAATATGGTTGCTTCCATGCTATCTCAGAAGTCTGCTTCTCTCTTCAGTTAAGTCACCTGGTCCATATGCTGACTGTCTTGTGAGTGTTGCTACTGTTATTCCCTCCTCTCTAATTCCTCTCTACTTCTTTCCTTTTAAAAAGTAAATTATCTTTTAAGATATAATGATTATTCTTCTAATGGGACTTTGGTGTAGGTGAGATTAGTCATGTATGTTGAATCTGCATTTTAAACTGGAAGTAAGTCACTTTTCAAAATCAACCCCTCTTCTCCCCTCTTTCATGTGGAAGTTATAAACTCTGATTTCCCTTTTTTAGAATGTGAACCATTTAATATGCATCCTTTATTTACAATCTAGAATTATTCAGTATCTCTATCATTATCCTGAACACCAATCATTCCCTATCTTACATGTGATTGTCTTTTGTTATTTGATTTGTGTGGGGGTTTTTTTATAGCCTCTCTCCCAAATTAAGCATTGTCATCATATTGCTTTGTACATACAGTTAATGCTCACTTTGATTTACACATTTTCTTTTTTTTTTAAAGACTTTATTTATTTATTAATGAGAGACAGAGAGAGAGGGAGAGAGACGCAGAGACACAGGCAGAGGGAGAAGCAGGCTGCATGCAGGGAGCCCGACGTGGGACTCAATCCCAGGTCTCCAGGATCATGCCCTGGGCTGAAGGGGGCGATAAACCGCTGAGCCACCCAGGCTGCCCCAAGATTTACACATTTTCTTGCCTGTTATTGACATTCAACTTCTTCTTCCATCCCAAACTTGCTTTGGGGATCATTTATTCTAAATTGAACTTATCATGAATCTGATGATTTGAGTCCTTCTGAATTCTGGGAATTTCTCAGCCCATACCTCTTCAAAAATTATCTCTTTTCATTCTCTTTAAACTCTGTTCCCAGAATCCAGATTAGACCTATGGCAGACTTCAAATGTTATTCTCTTCTCTGGGTTCCTTAACCTCTAATCAGCACAGATCAATGTTTAGCCAGTCCTCTGAATTTGGTTTACTTTTATAAAGAAGGAAAACAAAGCAAATATATGTATTTATTTATTTGAAGTAAATAGGAAAGGGTAGAGGCATACGAGAATATATGGCTAAAGAAAATTTTTAAAGGTGATAGCTGCTTTGCGTGCCGATGGGAAGTTTGGAGCGCGGAGCCTCATCTCTAGCTACCCCCAAAAGTAGAGGATAGCTGAACCACTGTGAATTTCTAGACTCCTGGCCTCTAACACTCTCCTGTGCTGGAAGGAGACTAGATCACTGCAGTTGCATGGGAGTTTAGAAAGTGCAGACTCCTCTGGCCTCTACGATACAGGAAGGCAAGATAGAAACAGGTTGGAATGGCACTGAGTAAATCAAGTTTATAGCATCTGCCATGCTTGCAGTTTTATGTCTGGTGATAAGAGAAGCAGAGTATATTTCCATCCATGGGGTCAATGTCCAGCAGTGGTATTTAACAGCAAGGTCCCTGTCTATCAACATCCTGCCCACAGTAGTGACTAGCTGGTTCCCAACCAGACAGTTCATGGGCAAGCCATGGCTGTGGTTTCTGATAATTTTCCAAGCCTGAAAAAAAATTTTTTTTTCCAAGCCTGGTTTTCTAGTCTTGCAGCCAGTTCTCTGGATTCCTCAATGACATCCTGAAGCATTTCTGTTTAAGTTAGCTAACATCAGTGTCTATTGCTACTAACAGATTCATACCCATTTCAGTCCCACTTCTTACCCAATCATTTAATGTAATTTGCTGTCTATAAAGTAAGACAGGATTCAGAGCAGAGGCTGGGAGTAGTGGGCATTTGTCTTTTGTTGGCCTAGTTTCCGTTCCTCTCCTTTTGATTCCTTTTGGGGAACTTGTCTTCTCCCATTCAGTTTCTGCAGTGGGGTTGAAGTAATCTCCACTGGACAGACAGATCTAAGGATGATGCAGGCCTAGCCATTCAGATGTTCCCTCCTCCTGCTCAGGTGATTTGTTCACAGCACACTACTCCAGCCAGGCTAATGACACTTAATGCTAGTACAGTCAGTTCTCATTATCTGTGATCATTATGTTCTATAAAGTTGGCGGAAACATCAAATAAGCAAATGTGGAACCCTTGCTCCCAGGAGAAATAAAAGATTAGGTTTCTGTAAGCCTCTGCTCATATATTCTTCAACCAATCCATGGTATGTATATTTGTGTGTATATATATATATACCTCGATTTATATGTTTCTGTTTAAACATCCTATTTAATACATTATCGATTCGTTAAGGTTGAACACACAACTGACAGCACTATAACTCATGCATGAAGGAGGCTTATCTAACGCATGCATTTTCTCCCTAAAGTACATTACAGGCAGCCTGATTGAACTTAGGAACACGAGACAGTACTCCAGTGTTATCCTCGGGGGCCATTTAAATAGTGAAATCGGCACAACAATGCCAAAAACATGGCACTAAATAGACTGCAAAAGGGGCACTTGCTACAGGATGAGCTAAAGCAAGAAGGCAGAGTGTTGACTTCTTGGACCTTAGCTGAAAAGCAGTGCATTGGGTGACCTAAAATTTTTGTCTCCACATATGCCTACAAATGACCTTGAAAGCATGGTGAAAGTGCCTGGTATTGATTTTGGAATTAAAAATACATTTAAACGAGGAGGTGAATTCACAAGTCTATAACCCACCACTAATGATGACTTTTGCTAAAACCAACTTTTGTTGGAAGGGGAGTTCTATTTCTGCCAGGGGTAGGCTGAGAGGGCAGGATCTAAGCTGGGGGCTGCTACTATCAGGTGTGTAAATCCTGCATGAATGAAATCAGCACAGAGGAAAACAAAACTAAGACGGAGAGATACTTTGTCCTGAAGATGTCTGTGAGCCTCTGGATCAAGTCATGCCTGATGCATGCTACCCCTACATTAGACTGCAGTGAACCGATAACTCTTTTCTTAAAACAAAACAAAAGGCAACTGGTAGAAAGGCCTTAACAAAGGGGTGAAACACCAGAACATGACTCCTTGTTTGTTAAAAGGGCACAAGTTATCAGAATGTTAAAACTATCTGCAGGTTCTTCCCTTCTCTCCTTGTCCCTGAAGGACTTACCCTATGAGTATTTTTCTTCCCTCCAGCTCCTGGTCTCAGTTTGAAAACTGGAGAAATCAATGAGTGACACAAGGAGGTGGAGTGGAGAGTTTTTTATGAATGATGTGAGGTTGTCTGGGAGAGGGCAAAGGGAAATAAGATGGGGGTGGTTGAAAAGAGAGAAGGAAAGAAAAGACCCTGAGTGGGTGACTGGTGTCAAGGAGAACAGGGTAGGAGGGGTTTGGGAGGCAGAAATGGAGAAACATCAGGGCAGCTGCAAAGTAATAGAGGAAAAAGGATTAATTTTTTTTTTCTCTTGAGATAAAATATCCAAACGGAAAAGTGCACAAACCAAATGTTCAGCTAGATGACTTGCTGGGGAGCGAACCCATGTAACTAGCACTCACCTCAAGGGACGTTAACAGCTCCTCACAGCTGCCCTCAAACTGCCTCCCAGTTACCACCTCCTGCTGTCACCCTGCCAAGTGTAATCACTGTTGGGACAGTTAATGAAATAGATTTGTCCTATGGGCTCTTTGTAGGCTACGTGGTGGACTCACAGTGTGTATTCATTCACATCTGATTTCTTTCCCTCAGTGTTATGTGGTGAGGTGTAGCTGTACTTCTTGCTATTTTATATTCCCTTGTGTGAATACCCATAACATCTCTTTTCTACTGATGCATATTTGAATTGTTTCCAGATAGTTGGCTACTCTAGTCAAGACTTGATATTTATCTTCTTTTTCCTTTGAGCAAGTCAGGTCTGTAGTGATACCACATTGTGGCTTCAATTTGTGCTTCCCTGATGACAAATGAAGTTGTGCAATTCTTTTTCATGTTTATCAGACATTCAAACATGCTCTTTTATGAAATGTGTTTCTTCTTCTCCTCCTCCATTTCTTCCTCCTCTTCCTTTTTTTTTTCTTTTTGACAATGAGGTGTAGCCTAACCTCCGGGCATGCCTAATACATGAAGGCTGAAAATGGCAGGTTGATGGATCAAAGGCTGATGGAATCCAGAGGAGAAATACTGGCAGTCAGGTCTGGAGGAGGCAAGAGGAGTTGTGTGATCAAGGAAGCCTGAGAAATGGGGTGTGTGTGCTGAGAAGGAAGTTTCTGTAGAAGAGTGTGATGTGTTGACTGGCTAACATGTCAGCAGTGTATACCATTCATCCCAGTGTAAAGCCCCACAGAGCCAAGAGGGCTGGTCTCTCTGACAGTTGCAACATTCCAGGATAGTCCTAGGGTCATGCACTTCTTATTTCAGTATAGGTGACTAAACTGTGGCTTGCTGGATGTAATTGTTCATACATATCTTTATAGGACTGTCATTACATAAATTAACCCACTGGAAAAAAACCTCTGTCTTGATGGTTTGTTTTGTTTTGTTTTGTTTTTGAAAATGCTTGCCTAATCTGCTGGATTTACTTTCAAGATGTAGAGCTAGGTCCCTGTAGGTTGGGGACTTTTTCTTTGAGACTGGAGAGCATGTCATACCAGACATGGCCACCAGGAAGCAAGCAAGAGCAGATGGGACAGAGAAAATAATCCATTAGAAGCAAGACCCAGGGACACCTGGGTGGCTCAGCGGTTTAGCGTCTGCCTTCAGCCCAGGGCATAATACTGGAGTCCTAGGATCGAGTCCCACGTCGGGCTCCCTGCGTGGAGCCTGCTTCTCCTTCTGCTTGTGTCTCTGCCTCTCTCTCTCTGTGTCTCATGAATAAATAAATAAAATGTTAAAAAAAAAAAAAAAAAAAAAGGAAGAAGAAGCAAGACCCAAGGAAAGGAAGGAGGCAGCTAAGGCTCTCAGTTCCCAGAAAGAGGAAAACCTCCTAGGCCATGGAGGTTGGAATTGTCTTGCTGCTGGTCCCTGGTGCTAACTGTGGGGTGGTGAGCACTGAGCCTATGCACACTCCATAAGTCCTAGCCTGTCCTTTGGTGCTGTTGGCTCTGAACAGACTGGTGCCCTGGAGCCACACCGGCTGCCCAGCTCCTCATGGGACCACCTACCACAGTGTTGAGTTACTCAGAATAGCGCCTTGGGTGGACCTGCTGAAGCCTGACCCAAGGTTACCCTTTGAACATTGCACGGACTCTTCCTCATCCTGGCTTCCTTGATCTCTAGTATTTGTACAAGGTTTTTAATTTTTATTTTATTTTATTTTATTTTTTATTTGTACAAGTTATAACAAAAGGCCAGCAGCATGGAGATCAGTGTTTTCCGACTAGCAATCAACTCACCTTCTGATAACAGCATCTTGCTTTGCCTGCCCCACTAGATGCAGCCATGGAAGAATCAAGGTGCCTCACTCCTTGCCAAGCGTGGGCACATGACCCAGCCAGGCCAGTCAGCCTATTTCCTGTGAACTGGAATCTTGAGAGTGATAGAAAAGGGTTATAGCTGATTTCTCCTTACAGTGTGTCTGATGGTTCCTGCTGGTAGGATTCCCACAACTGTCCTGCTTCTTGTCCTAATTGTGACCTGGCTGTTCAGCATTCTGTTACCCTTCCAGGAACTTCAAACAAATTCATTTTCAAAAGATAGCCAGAGGGTGCCTGGGTGGCTCTGTGGGGTCACCTTGGGTCCTGATCTCAGGGTCCTGGGATCCAGCCCCGCGTGGGGCCCCCTGCTCTGCGGGGGGAGTCTGCTTCCCCCTCTACCTCTGCTGCTTCCCCCTGCTGGTACTTGCTTGCTCTCTCTCAAATAAATGAAATAAAATAGAAAATCTTCAACAACAACAACAAAAAAGACAGCCAGAATTTATTTCTTTTCCTTGCAACTAGAGAATGCTAAGTGACACAGAGGGGCTGAATCTAACAAGGTGACATCATATGTATGGGATACTTGTATGAGCCTGACAATGCGTCTAAAACCACCTGCATATGTGCCAGAAGGTGGAAGTAGACCCAGGAGTGGAGTGTGAGGTGAGAGCTTGGGGATTCCCAAGAACAACACAGCAGAAGCCAGCAAGGCAGTGAGAATGCCCTTTCTCCCCACAATTATGGCTTCAGTAATGGGTCATAGAACTTGGACAAGCCAGGTGATGCTTGTGCAGCACCCTGCAGAGTGCTCTGTTCCTGTAAGAAAGGCCACTACAGGGAGGGATCTGGACATCCGTCAGAGGAGAAGTGAAAGAAGCTGAGTTGTTCAGCCCAGAGCCAAGAAGGCATGCAATCTTAAAATGTCACTTTTTTCAGTCATCCAATGAAAATTCCTGGCATGTCAGGCACTGCTATATAAGGCAAGACATATTCTGCTTCAGAGAACTAACAGTCTAGTAACCCAATGGCAGGGGGTACAGGGCTCTGTGGTAGTGCCTGCTCTAGATGAGGCGTGGGCCTCCTGGAGGAGAGAGTATCTGAGATGAGTCTAGAAAGATGAGTCTAGAAAGATGTGCCAGATACTCTGGCAGGTGGGGTGGGCATAGGAGAGGGGTCTTCAAGGCAATGGCAGTAGCTGGTGCCAGGGCTGTATGGGGAACGGGTATGGTGTCTTGCATGGTGTAGGGACTGTGAGGGAGTTGGCATCAGATCAGAGAACTTCAGATGTCATGCCAAGGGAATCATTGGAGGTTTTTTTTTTTTTTTTAAGACTTTATTTACTTGACAGAGAGAGAGAGAGAGAGAGAACACAAGCAGGGGGAGCAGCAGGCAGAGGGAGACAGAGAAGCAGACTCCCTGCTGAGTAGAGAGCCCGATGCAGGGCTTGATCCCAGGACCCTGGGATGATGACCTGAGCCAAAGGCAGATGCTCAACTGACTGAGCCACCCAGGTGCCCCTCATTGAAGTTTTTTAAGGAGGGAAGCAACCAAATGAGCTTTGCATTTTTAACAAAATCACTGTGGAAAAGATCTGGAAAAAGAGCAAGACTAGAATATACAAGACAGGTCAGGAGTTGGTTGGAATAGTCTGAAGAGAGAAGGGGTCTGGGCTGGTGGAACAGCAGTGGGGACAGGGAAGGAATCGTTGGAGGGCTGCTGGGATAGCAGCATACGGGGGAGGTTAGGAAAAGATGAGGTCCCAGAAGGCCTGTCCACTGGGTGAGACATTTAGTCATGAGGGTGGCAGGTGGTCTTCCAAAGAGCCACCCTGGCCATGGCAACAGAACCTTGGGCAGCCAAATGACACTTTGTCAGAACAGCCAGACTATCTAGTTTTCAGAGGCTGCCATACAGTGATGAAACCCATAGGGGACTGGCTCAAAGTTTCAAGCACTGATGTGTTAATTCCCAGTAGAAAATCAAAATTCTGAAAACCTAAATAGATCTTCCCAGAGGGGCAGAGTTCATGTGCCACTCACTGGGCACCTCTACCCACTCATCCTAGAGGCTGGAAGGGTCATTGAGGTCACCAGGGGAGAAGGAGAAGGAAAGTGTGGGTGTGGGTGTGTGGGGACACTGTAAGGCTATTTATGACAACCACGAGCAGCTTGCTGGTGAGGACTGCTGTCCACTAATGCATCCATGCTGCTGGGGAAGTGAATGCTGGACTCAACACCTCTCACCCTGGAGTGGATAATTTATCAAATTTCATCTTTCCCTTTGATCTCCTTTTCTGGACATTTCTCCCAACCTATTTTGGGCCACTCTTTTCTATTGATACACTTTCCTACCACAAGCAGTGCCTCATTTCTTACCTATAGTGGCAGTTAAGGTAGCAAAAGTTGAGAAATAGATTTACATGTCTTAGGGTGGAGTCCATTCCTGGTGCCCACAAGTGCCATAAATACCCCTATTTATTATATAAATTTTAGAAAAGATTTTATTTATTTATTCATGATAGACAGAGAGAGAGAGAGAGGCAGAGACACAGGCAGAGGGAGAAGCAGGCTCCGTGCCAGGAGCCGGACGCGGGACTCGATCCCAGGACTCCAGGATCGCGCCCTGGGCCAAAGGCAGGCGCCAAACTGCCGAGCCACCCAGGGATCCCTATTATACAAATTTTTATGAGTATTTTTTTACAAGTCAGTAAAGGCAGACACAGGGAACAGTGGAGAGTGGAGAGACTGTTCCAGAACAAAAGAGGTTTAAGAACCATGGCCTGCCCTTAAAATGCATTGTGTGGGCTTGTCTGAAGTCTAATTCAAACATATCAGTCATACAAAGACATTTTTGGCAAAAATTATTGAATACCCAGTATTAAATCATGTCGAAAAATTGTTACATTTTTAAGGGTGATAATAACATTGTGCTTATGTGAGAAAATATCTATATATTTTAGAAATGACAGAACATCACAATGTCTGAAATTTGTTTTATTTTTTTTAAGATTTTACTTACTCATTCATGAGAGACAGAGAGAGAGGCAGAGACACAGGCAGAGGGAGAAGCAGGCTCCATGCAGAGAGCCCGATGCGGAACTCGATCCCAGGACCCCAGGATCACACCCTGAGCCAAAGGCAGATGCTCAACCACGAGCCACCCAGGCATCCCTGCAATCTGATTTCTATCCTTCCCTTCTCTTATCTCAGCTGCTAGAACTTCCGGAGTGCCCAGCACTGACCCCTAATTGCCACTAATTCTCCTTAATATGTCTCCTTAATAACCAGCATGTCATCAATCTTACCTATAGATTCTCTTCTCTTGGCTCCCTTAACGGTCTCCTCTTCTCCTCCTCCTGCCCCTCTGTCTTCTCCCAACTCCTCTGAAGTGGCTGTGTTCCCCACTGACCCGGGCTCTTTGTCACTTGTGTTCTCTCAGGATGGTCTGTTCACTCCCTTGGCTCTGTAAAACAAATGAGATTGGCTCTCAGCCCTGCCCTTTGTGAATCTGGGTATAGCTGCCCATGAGAACCCCTCCACCAGGGTGCCACACAGACACCTCAATCTCAGTAAGATCCAAACTCCTTAGAGGCATCATCTGGTCCCCACTGACTTCTCTGGCCTCACACTCTCTCTCCATAACATTACCAGATAGTAAGCTGGTAGTGGGCTTGCCAGGAACATGGCCTTACAGCTAATTAAATTAACCTAAAGATGGAAGGCAACAGAATGTTTTCAGACCCTTAGAATAGCTGCTTGGCATAGTGTCAGTGACTCGTCTGCTTTATGCTCAGAAAGCCTCCGTGTAGACCCTATAGAAACTTTGGGATCCTGGGGCATCTAGGTGGCTCAGTGGTTGAGTGTCTGCCTTTGGCTTAGGTCATGGTCCTGGGATGGAGTCCTACAACCTCCCTGCAGGAAGCCTGCTTCTCCTTCTGCCTATGTCTATGCCTCTCTTTCTGTGTCTCTCATGAATAAATAAAATATTTTAAAAAAAGAAAGAAAGAAACTTTGGGATCCCATTCCCAGACAACAGCAGAGCCCCTAAGCCAGGTAGGTGTCCTTCCTCTGAGTCAAGGTGAGTGGTGGGGTGATGGTGAACAGAAGGATGAGTGCTCTACCCCAAAAGTATATGCTTGTGTGAATGCTGCCACAATTTCTGAGTTTTCTTTACTTTTTTTTTTTAAATAAATTTTTATTTATTATTTATGATAGTCACAGAGAGAGAGGCAGAGACATAGGCAGAGGGAGAAGCAGGCTCCATGCACTGGGAGCCTGACGTGGGATTCGATCCCGGGTCTCCAGGATCGCGCCCTGGGCCAAAGGCAGGCGCCAAACCGCTGCGCCACCCAGGGATCCCTTCTTTACTTTTTAAAAAAGATTTTATTTATTTTTTCATGAGACACACACACACACACACACACACACACACACACACACACACACACAGAAAGAGAGGCAGAGACACAGACAGAGTGAGAAGCAGACTCCCCACAAGGAGCCCAATGTGGGACTCCATCCCGGACTCCGGGATCACGCCCTGAGCCGAGGGTCGGCGCTCAACCGCTGAGCCACCCAGGCATCAATCTCTGAGTTTTTCAAGAGAATCCAGAAATCTGGGTTTTCTTTCTTTCTTTTTTTTTTTTTTTATCTGGGTTTTCGTGTGAAATTTTCCAACTGTTAAATGTTGGCAACTAATTCAAAATTAAAAATATACTCTGTGAACCAACTAATTTGTTAAGAACACCATGTGAATCAAACAAAACCATATCCCTATCTAGCCTACAGGCTCTGTGTCTGTGAATAGAAGGTGTGGGTGTGGAGGCTCAGGAGTCCACAGACACCAACTCATATATTTCCCTGAGCTCTAACGAGGCTAAGAGACCGTATGTGTAAAACGGCTAGTCCAGAGCAGTTCCCTAAATGGAAGTCAGTTTTTACTTAATCAGCATGACTGACACATCTATAAAAAGAACATGTTTATGTGGTCAATGGTCAGCAGAGGACAATAGGGTATATGAACACCACCGAGGAAGGGAAGAGCGAGCCACAGACACTCAGTGCTCAGTAATTCCATTGCCCATTTCCCTGTACTGGGAATGGGCAGCTCTAGATGAGGCATGTGGCCATACAGTCTGGGCACAGCCTTTTGATTTGTGCCCAGCCTTGTTTGCGTTTAGTTCTCTGATGCACTTAGAAAAACAGGTGCTCCAGACCATCGGCGCTGGGGTTCTGAGCCTGGGAGTGGAAGGAGGCCTGGCCAAAAGACGTCCTTCCTGAGAACCCTAGATATTACCCTATTATTGCCCCTAGACGATGTCAGCCATGAGGAGTGCCTGCACAGTCTCTCAGAGGTCAAGAGGCCTGGGACAACTTCCCTTATTTGAGGTCCCAGGCAAATTAAAAATGAACACTTGCAGGGTACCTGGGTGGCTCAGTGGGTTAAGCTCAGGTCTTGATCCCAGGGTGCTGGCATGGAGCCCACGTCAGGGTCCCTGCCCAGGGAGGAGTCTGCTCTCTTTCCCTACTGTGTTCTCTCTATTAAACAAAAATAAATAAATAAATAAATTGGTTTAAAAAAAAATGAGCACTTGCCAAGACAGGTTTTTATAGTAAAAACATTTACATTTAACAAATTTCATGTTTTAACACACATACACACAATATAATGCTATTTAACTGTGCTATTCATGCATAATTAGATGGATCTGCCTTATCCACAGTATAGAAAACCCTTCTTCATTTCCTCTCTCTGTTCTTCTGGTGACTCCTCTTTATCATTTCCTGCTTTGAATTTCAGCTCCTCTGCTGTTAATCCTTCTTTGACTTCCTCTTGAGGAAGCTCTGGACTGATTTATGCTGCTGCATGCTTTTATTACTGCAATTTAGGATTTGTGGTGCACCTTCCACTGGCATGGGAACTCCTCCAGGGAGGGGACTGGGTAAACTCTTGCCTGTAACCCCAGCTCCTAGCATGGTCCTGGCAAGTTGTAGATGCTAAATGAATACAGGGAGGGATGGAGAGACGTGAATGTTCTGTCAAGAACAAAGTGTTGAGGGCGCCTGGGCGGTTCAGTAGGTTGAGTAGCATGCTCTGGATTTTGGCTCAGGTCATGATCTCAGGGTCCTGGGATCAAGCCCAGCATCGAGCCCCCACTGGCACTCAGTGGGGAATCTGCTTGTGGATTCTCTCTCCCTCTCCCTCTGTCCCTCCCCTCCACTCATGCACGTCTCTGTGTGTGTGCACGCATGTACATGCTCTCTCTCTCTCTCATACATACATACATAAATTTTTTGAATAAAAAAATAAAAGGAGATCAAAAGTAGGAGCCCCAAGACAAGAAGTGGTTTGGGGAATCTCTCCTGTGCAGTAAGTGTTTGGGGAGCTGCCTCTCCAGTCCTACACTTCTCTGGACTCTGGCCAGCATTCCTCTCTAAGGCTTAGCTAGTCCCCTCACCTACAACAGTCTCACTTCTTTCTGGTAAAATCCCTCTTCACCATCATGCTCATCTCAATAGAAACCACCATCTCTGGCACCTGGACACAGCCACACATTTTCTAATTTGATCCTAATAACCACCCCATAGGTAGATCTTATTATTTCAATTTTCCCAGAGAAGGAAACAGAGGCCAGAAATGACTTCCCAGATGAGGAAACAGAGGCCAGAAAGGCACTTGGCCAAAGTCTGAAGGTGAGAGAGATATAACAGACGCTTCCACTTCAGCGCTAGGGACGCCTGTAGCTGTGACATGGATGCTACTTTGAATTTTAGAATTGGCATGTGAGAAACACAACTCAAAACAGGGAAATGGCTTTCCCCTTATGCTCTCTCTGCATTTCCTGTTAATATCCAAAAACATAAATAGCTTTTTGGAAGCTGTGGTTGCTTACTTGTAGAAAGGAAGTACAGGCTTTGGGTGGAAGCTGTGAGAGATTGCCATTGATTTGTTTTTGTTTTTGTTTGTGTTTTTGTTTTTGTTTTAAGTAGGCTCCATACCCAGCATGGAGTCCAACATGGGGCTTGAACGCATGATCCTGGAATCAAGACCTGAACTGAGATCAAGAATCAGATGTTCAACTGACTGAACCATGCAGCCACCCCCAGACTGCCACTTGAACGAGGAATCCCTGTTGCAATAATCTCTTTCACTGTGGTCATAAGACAGTCTTCTTACATGCATTACCTGAATGGGAGTGAAGAAAGTACTGCAGCTTCCAAGAACTTCTCCAAAGCTTCTCAACAAAACCTTCTGAGCACACACTCCAGGGTTGGATGACACTGTCATTAATGGCAAATTTTTCATTCCTGAGCCCATGGCAGACATAACGTATGGATCACAGGACTCCTTCCCACCAAGCCAGAGAAACAGCCCATCTATGCAGCAATCCAAGTAGCTGCAATCAATTGGAGTTGGTGCACGCCAAGAAACTTATTCAACATTTCATCTTATTCCATGCTGGGCCTGTTGCTAGGAGATGCAGGGATGAATAATGTGCTATCTCTGTCCTCAAGTCAAATATGGGTAGGGGCTAGGAGTAGGCAAAACTATGAACACATATTTATTGACAGGTTACATATAAAACCAGGGTTCAATGTATGAACATGGTATTGTGGAAACACATATGAAGCAATGACTCATTCCACCTAGAAGTGTGACACAGAAGTGAGTCTTGAAGGATGAAGAGGACTTGAATAGGCCAAGCAAGGTGGAAAAGGCATTCCTGGCAAAGGGACTAACATATACTAAGGCTTGAGATTCAGAAAGCCTTGGAATGGGTGTAAGGAGGAGAAAATCTATACTTGGAGTGGGAAGGACCTCTTTCCTGCATTTCTCTAAGCGACAGATATGTCATCTGTAAAAATGATAATAGCACCTACCTCTTAAGATTGTGTTGAGGATTGAATAAGATAGTGTATGGAGCGACCTCACACAGTGCCTGGTTCAGTGAAAGGCAGCTCCCATTGATGCTTCAGAATGCTAACGGGCATGAAACTGATCTTTGGCAACTGAGCCAGAATGATTTCAAAGTAGAGGAACGTCATCAGATTTTTAGAAATGTCATATTTTCCATGATTAAAATACATATCTATTTCAGAAGAGTTGACAATATTTTAAAAAGAGAAAGAAGAGGGATGCCTGGGTGGCTCAGCGATTGAGCATTTGCCTTAGGTTCAGAGAGTGATCCTGGGGTCTGGGATCGAGTCCCACATAAGGTTCCCTGCATGGAGCCTGCTTCTCCCTCTGCCTGTGTCTCTGCCTCTCCCTCTCTATGTCTCTCACGGATAAATAAATAAATAAATAAATAAATAAATAAATAAATAAATAAAAAGAGAAAGAAGAGAAGAAAATATAACCTCATCGCCTCTCCACTCAGAGAGAACATCTGTTAATATTTTGGTGCAGTGTCTTCTTGTCTTTACTTAGCGTACTTTTCTATACCAATGACCATACCATATGGACAAAAAGTCCTCTAGTTTTTCCACATAAATATGATGACATAGGGGCACCTGGATGGCTCAGTGGTTGAGTGTCTGCCTTTGGCTCAGGTCATGATCCTGGGGCCCTGGGATTGAGTCCTGCATCAGGCTCCCCAGGAACCTGCTTTTCCCTCTGCCTATATCTCTGCCTCTGTGTCTCTCATGAGTAAATAAATAAAATCTTTTTAAAAATGACATAAGCAGTTTTCTACAGTATTACAATCTCTTTGGTTATATCATCGTAATGGTCAATAGCCATTGAATGAATCTATTATAATTTACTCTTCAATCACTGCTTGTTGGACAAGTATATTGTTTACAATTTTTTTACGATTGTCAATAATGTTATGGAGAATGTCTTGACCCATGAGGCTTTTTTGTTGTAGTCCGTCAGATTATTTCCTTAGGATAGAGCCTCAAAAAAACTAGAGAATTTGATGCAATGTTAGGCAACTGTTTCTTGAAACGGTATATTTATACTCCCTCAGCTGTGTTTGCTTCACACAAGCCTTACCAATTTTGGGTGTTCTCATTTAAAACTAAATATCTGCTAATGTGTTGGCCACAAAAAACAAAAGCAAAGGCGCAGCATTTCCTTCATTATTCAAAAGCTGGAGAAGAGCTTGTGTATTTCACATGTGGTTCTGTTACAAGCTCTCTGTGCCTTTTTTTTTTTTTTTTTTTTTTACATTTTTTAAAGGTTTTATTTATTTGAGAGAGACAACATGAGTTGGGGGGGTGGGGGAAGAGGGAGTCAGAGAAGCAGACTTCCCACTGAGCAGGAAGCCTGACATGGGGCCAGATTCCCAGGACCCTGAGACCATGACCTGAGCCAAAGACAGACACTTAACCAACTGAGCCACCCAGGCACTGCTTGGTTTTTATCCAGCTCTTTGATGGATGAGGGAGAGATCTTAAGTTGTCATCAAATATACTTAAAATATTAACGCTTTGTCATGTTTAAAAGGAATATTTTATTTTCTGTTTGCCTTTTAATTTAGGATTTTAATTCTGATGGAATCAAGTCCTACATAGCTCTTCCTTTGCGATCACTTCTTTCCTTTAAGGGATTGAAAGGGCAGGAATTTTTATCTCCCTCTGGGTAAGTCACCTCTCACTCTGGACCTCAATTACCTCTTTATTTATTTATTTATTGATGTATTTTAAAAACTTTTTAAAAGATTTTATTTATTTTTTCATGAGAGACACACAGAGAGAAGCAGAGACAGGCAGAGGGACACTCAACCACTGAGCCACCCAGGTACCCCGTGTATTTATTTATTTTTAAAGATTTGTTAAAAAAAAAAAAAAAGATTTGTTTTTTTGAGAGTGAGGAGGGGCAATGGGAGAGGAAGAGAGAGTGTTAAGTAGATTCCATGCAGAGCGTGGAGCCCCATGTGGGGCTGAAATCACTACCTAAGCTGAAACCAAATGTCTGATGCTTGGAGCGTGGAGCCCCATGTGGGGCTGAAATCACGACCTAAGCTGAAACCAAATGTCTGATGCTTAGCTGACTGCACCACTCAGGGGCCCCTCTTCATCTTTTAAAAGGTAGGTAGGTTGGGACACTTAGGTGGCTCAGCAGCCTTTGGCTCAGGGCGTGATCCCGATCCCCGGATCGAGTCCTGCGTGAGACTCCCTGTGAGGAGCCTGCCTCTCTCTGTCATGAATAAATAAATAAAATCTTTAAAAATAAAAGAAAATAAAAAAATAAGAAGTAGGTAGGCAAAGATATGCTCTCTAGACTTCCTTTTAGGTATAGATTCTTGGACTCTGGACTCCACAGTGTAGCTTGACACTGGCAACCCTCTCCATGGGTGCTGGGGCTCTTCTCTGCTTGAGGGATTCATTTATTCATTCAACTAACACCTTCTGAGCATCCACCCCATACTGGGCATGATTGGAGGTACTGGGGATACAGTAGCAAAGAAAATAAAGCCACTGCTATCATTTCTAGTAAGGAGAGATGGACCTAAAGAAACCAAAGTTATAATAATTGAGATAGTGAAAATACTATGGAAATAATAAATGAGGTAAGGGTTTAGGGAGTGTCAGGAGATGGGGGAAGAGAGTTGCTTTTATATCTAGAAGGGTCAGGTGACATTTTAGCAAGAGGTAAGAATAAAGTGAGGAAGCCAGTCAGATCGATATCTGGTAGAAGAGCATTTCAGGTAGGCAAAAGAACAAATGAAAGACCCTGGGGCAAGAGTCTGCTGGACCAATTGAAGGAACAAAGAGGCCAGGATAGCTAGAGCAAAGGAACAAAAATGATAGTGTAGGGAAAGGGTCAGAGAGGGCATACAGTCTTAGGGCCCTCTTAATGATTTGGCTTTCACTGAAAGAAATGGAAACCACTGGATGGTTTTGTACAGATCAGTGATCTGACTGTAGCTAGGTTTTAAAGGAGTTAAAAGAGGTTTCTGGTCTAGGGGCACCAGGGTGGCTCAGTTGGTTAAGCATTCAACTCTGAATTTCAGTCAAGTCGTGATCTTAGGGTCATGATCTGAGTAGGGAGTCTGCTTGGGATTCTCTCTCCCTCTCCATCTGCCCCTCACCCTGCTCATGCTCTCTTTCTCTCTCTCTCTCTCAAATAAATAAATTAAAAGGAGAAGAAGAAGAAAAAGAAGAGGAAGAAGAAAAAGAAGAAGAAGAAGCTGCTGCCGCCACGTCTGACCTAGTGAGCACCACAGGTTCCAGCTCTGGAATGGGCTACATGCTGTCCCATTCTCAGCTGAGAAACTTGGCATTACGTCTCTCATTCTTAGTTCTTCAGGGAATAACAATACAATTTCAGATAGGAATCCTCCCCTTCCCACAGCTGACATAACTGGGCCAAGCTTTTGTGTAGGTAGTGGGGAGTGGAGGGAGACAATCTGGGGGCTTGTATGTTTAATGTGGAATTTCCTACCTTGAGGATGACCACAGGGTAGTAATGGTTCTGTTAAGGTACAGGCCTCATTCAGGCTACCAGTAGCCAGCATCTACCTTTTGTGAGCTTGGGACCCTTTCTGGCTCAGGCAAGGTGTGGGATGGTTAATAAGCAAGCAGCAAGCCCACACACAGTCATGGTAGCCAGAAATGGAGCCCCTACCACCCCAAAATTAGGGCCTATGGATAATGGCACAGAGCTTGCCTCCAGAAATCCATTCAGTTGCACTACTATCTGGGAAGGTGGCCTTTTTTGGCCCTGACCCTCCTAGACCTGGCCAGGCCCCCGAGTGAGCAGCCTTGGAGTCCCACAGGTTCTCTCCTTTAAAGCTTTTTCCACAGATGAACTCTTGCAGAGACTCACTGGATTCTTTGATGTGTGTCCCCACCATTCTAAAAACTACAGGGCCTGGTAAAGGCTTTGTGTGTTTCCTTCACCACTGTGTTCTTGGAGCACCCCCAGCATGATCCCTGACATATAAGGGGCGCTCAAGAAATGGGCTGAGTAAATGATAAAGGGGAAAGGCAAGTAATGCTTTTCTCTTTTACGGGCAATGAAACATGCCCAGACAGGACGTTTGACTGCCTTCTGGCCCAATTCCTACAGTAGGAGCACCCGGGAGCAGAGGGCCGCACCCAATGGCCTCCTAGGCCCTCCATCAGCTTCTCCTCCTCTGCTCCTCCAACGGCAGCTCCAGTCCTGAGCCTCTGAAACGAGACCGGTTTCCCAGGAAAAGATCGTATGGCAGGAGTGGAGCCAGTGACAGCCTATAAATGACAATAACAGCATTTAGAATGTACTAGACACTCTCCTTCCACAGCAACTCTTCGAGAGCTTGAGGGGCACTCCGCCACTGAGTTGCCTCTGCTGCAGCGCCAGAGCCAGCACAGGCATCACAGGTCAAGCGTTCTCCTGCCTCCACCTCGAATGCCCACGTCCTTATTTGCTCATCCGTAGACTGTGACCCTTTAATAATGGCTAGCCACGAGGCTGTTGGGAGGATAACGCACGTGGTTTAGTAGCGCCCAACGCCCAGCAAGTGATCAATAAGTGTTAATTATTGACATTTTTGTTATCGTTTGGAGCGTTTCTGGGCCTGGAAAGGAGAGCGGCAGGGCGGTATCCTTGCACGGACGCGGGCGAGGCAGCTCAGCGAGCCAGGGGGTGGGGCCGCTCCCTCGCGCTCCCCTGTCCCGAGCGGGCGGGGCCAGCGGGAGGGGACGGCGGCCCCGCCCCCGCCGACTTCTTTTTAAAAAAAAGGGACGCCGGGCGCAGGCGCAGAAATCCCAGCCCTCCGTCCTCGCGCCGGCCCCGACGCGCACGCGCATGGAGGGGCGCCCGAGCCCCCCGGGCGAGGCCCGCGTCCGCCGCTCGGCTGCCGCGCTGTGCCGCGGCCCCGTGGAGCCCCTCGTCTTCCTGGCCAACTTCGCTTTGGTCCTGCAGGGCCCGCTCACCACGCAATACTTGTGGCACCGCTTCAGTGCCGAGCTCGGCTACAATGGCACCCGCGACAGGGGCAGCTGCAGCAACCACAGCGCCGACCCGGTCATGAAGGTAGCGGCGGGAGGAGCACGCAGCGGGCGGGCGGTGGGCCCGGGGCTGGAGGGCGGGGGGTGGGGGCGCCGGGGGGCGGGGCCTGCTGGTTTGGGGTAGTGGGCGGGGCAGAGCGAAGTTGGTTCCCGGACCGTCCAGTTCCCATAGTTGTTTTTTTTTTTAAGATTTTATTTATTTATTCCTGATAGACAGACAGAGGCAGAGACACAGGCAGAGGGAGAAGCAGGCTCCACGCAGGGAGCCCGACGCGGGACTCGATCCCGGGTCTCCAGGATCGCGCCCCAGGCCAAAGGCAGGCACCAAACCGCTGAGCTACCCAGGGATCCCCTAGGTTAAAGCAGGGCCGTGAGGGTTAATAGAAAGGAGTAAAGGTCAGGGAATGGGGCCGTGGTCCAGTCCCTGTACCCCAGGGTCAGGTTTTGAGAGTTTTACGAAGATTCTCTGAGGCTCCAAAGAGAGCCCCCATCCCTATTATTTCCTAGGATAGTGACGGTTTGCGGGGTGGGCAACCCATAGTGAGGAACAGCACCTGGTAAGATTCATGTCCCCACAGGAAGTGGAGACCCTTACCTCCCACTGGACCCTCTACATGAACCTGGGCGGCTTCCTGGTGGGGCTCTTCTCATCCACCCTGCTGGGTGCCTGGAGTGACTGCGTGGGCCGCCGCCCCCTCCTGGTGCTGGCCTCCCTGGGCCTGTTGCTACAGGCAGTGGTGTCCATCTTCGTCGTCCAGCTGCAGCTCCACGTCGGCTACTTCGTGCTGGGCCGCATCCTTTGTGCTCTCCTTGGGGACTTCAATGGCCTTCTGGCAGCAAGCTTTGCCTCTGTGGCAGATGTCAGCTCCAACCGCAGCCGCACCTTGCGAATGGCCCTGCTGGAAGCATGCATCGGGGTGGCAGGGATGCTGGCAAGCCTCCTGGGGGGCCACTGGCTCCGGGCCCAGGGTTATGCCAATCCCTTCTGGCTGGCCTTGGCCGTGTTGATAGTCATGACTTTCTATGCAGCATTATGCTTTGGTGAGACAGTGAAGGAGCCGACACCTGCCCGGCTCTTCACGCTCCGTCACCACCGATCCATTGTCTGGCTATACATGACTCCGGCCCCAGAGAAGTCCAGGAAGCATTTAGCCCTGTATTCACTGGCCATCTTCATGGTAATCACTGTGCACTTTGGGGCTCAGGACATCCTGACCCTCTATGAGCTGAGCAAACCCCTCTGCTGGGACTCCAGGCTGGTCGGCTATGGTTCAGCAGCTCAGCACCTCCCGTACCTCACCAGCCTAGTGGGCCTGCGGCTTTTGCAGCACTGCCTGGCTGATACCTGGGTGGCCGAGATTGGCCTGGCCTTCAACATTCTGGGGATGGTGGTCTTTGCATTCGCTACCATCACACCTCTCATGTTTACAGGTAAAATGTGCCGGCTCAGGGACAGTTTGCCCCAAAGGTGCTGGGTGAAAATTGGGGGTCAGGCACTCACTGCCACTAAACGTGGTTCCTGCCTGTGTCTAGAAACATTGTTAGGCTCCTTGCCTGCACTGGAGGATAGACAACTAAGAAACTTCATAAAAATATGCCATCTTTGTTAAATGGAAGAGATAGACCTTCAGTAGCCTCTGTAATTAATTCACATTGTCAACTATAAACATCATTAGTAAGATAGAGCAGCAGACAAAAGTATGGCTCATACGCTAATCACTTCACTCATTGGCCTCCCACAGCCAATATTTATGGTGTTCTTAAACAAAGTCCATGCCACTAATACCTTAATACTCACTTCTCTGATAAGAATCACAGGCCTGGGACACCTGGGTTGCTCAGCGGCTGAGCATCAGCCTTCAGCTCAGGGCATGATCCTAGGGTTCAGATTGAGTCCCACATCAGGCTCCCTGCATGGAGCCTGCTTTTCTCTCTGCCTGTGTCTCTGCCTTCTCTCTGTGTCTCTCATAATAAATAAAATCTTTAAAAAAAAAAAAAAAAGAATCACAGGCCCTACCACAAATATCCTTCCCTACCACAAATATCCGTGGTCAGCTGCTGCTGCTGCTGCTGCTTCTTCTTCTTCTTCTTCTTCTTCTTCTTCTTCTTCTTCTTCTTCTTCTTCTTTTTTTAAGATTTTAAAAAATTTATTCATGAGAAAAACAGAGAGGCAGAGACATAGGGAGAGGGAGAAGCAGGCTCCCCATGGGGAGCCTGATGTGGGATTCCAGCCCAGGACCCCAGGATCACACCCTGAACCGGAGACAGACACTCAACCACTGAGCCACCCAGGTGCCCCTTCCTCTTCTTCATCCCCTTCTCTCCCTCCCATCTCTTCTCCCTCCTCCCCTTCCTCCTCCCCCTCACTTCTCTTCCTCCCCCCCCTCCTTCCACATCTCCCTCTTCTCTTTCCTCCTGCCCCTCTTCCTTCCCATCCTCCTTTTGGTGGGAGAGGGGTGGCTAGGAATGAGGAAGTTAACTTTTTTTAAAGGGACAGATTAATTTTGATAGAGTCCTAAAATATGTTGTTTACAAAGTCAGTTCATCAGTAATTGCGGATTTCTTAACTTGGCTGCTTGCCTGGAGAGTGAGGCTGAAGGGGACCAAGTACCTTCCTCTCCTGCCCACAGCATCTCCCATGGCCTCGCCGCTGGGCTCAATGCCCTCAGGGGTGCAGAGATGATGAAGACACTGTCATTACTCTGAGGAGCCTCAGCAGAGTGGTTTTTGAGGGCCTGACACCTGAAGGGGCCCTGAGTGGCCTCATATACCCACTTGGGAGGATCTACCATCCTCTAGAAGGCAATAGTCACACAAGGGAGAGAAATTGTTACAAAAGAAACATTGTAAGCCTGTGAGTAACAAATGCAAAGGGAAAAGGAACTTGCATTAATTTTGTGCTTTCCTCAGACTTACCTCATGTACTCATTTCTTAGTGCCATTGTAACAAATTATCACAACCGGGATGCCTTAAAACAATGGAAATTTATTCTGTCACAGTCCTGGAGGCCAGAAGTCAAGGGGTCAGCAGGGCCACACTCCCTTTGGAGGCTCTGGGAGGGAATTTTCCTCACCTTTTCTGGTTTTGGGTGGCCGCCGGCATTCCATGACTTGTGGCTGCGTCACCTGAATCTCTGCCTCTGACATGGCCTTTCCTCTTCTATGTGCCTTCTCTGTTTTGTCTTTCACATCTCCCTCCATTTCCCTCTTCTAAGGATTCGTGTGATTGCTTTTAGGGCCTATCTGGTATTCAGGAAAATCACCTCATCACAGGATCCTTAACTTTTTTTTTAAGATTTTATTTATTTATTCATGAGAGACACAGAGGGAGAGAGAGAGGCAGAGGCACAGGCAGAGGGAGAAGCAGGCTCCATGCAGGGAGCCTGATGTGGGACTTGATCCCCGGTTTCCAGGATCACGCCCTGGGCTGAAGGTGGCGCTAAATGCTGAGTCACCTGGGCTGCCCATCTTTTTTTTTTTTTTTTTTTTTTCCCCCAAGATCCTTAACTTAATCACATCTTCAAAGATCCATTTTCCAAATAAGAACATTTACAAATTCCAGGGATTATGGCCTGATCTTAGGAGGGCCATTATTCAGTCTCCTATACCCCAGAACCATCCTGTGATGAAGGCTTTGTTATACTTTTACAGACAGCAGTCATGTCCAGGGCCACACAGTAAGCAACGGAGTCAGGTTTAGAACTCCGGGCTGACTCTAAAGCCCATGCTTGTTTTCTGTGCCAGGCCATCTACCTTCTCCGTGCAAGGTGGGTGGGTGATGCCTGCTGGGACTATGGGAGCTGTTCTGACAAGAACATAATTGGTGGGGAATAAGCATTCATCCATGAAAGAGGTAGCAGGTAGGTCAAGCCTTGAGAAAGGTGGACTCCTTCACCAATAAGGAAGTTCTTCCTGTGTCCGACCTAAGTCCCCCATGGGGTATATATGTATAAGAGCTCTGCGATGTAGGGTGCTCAGGCATCCCTCCCCCTGACTCCATTTTCTTGTTTCTTTCTCTGCAGGGTATGGGCTTCTGTTCCTGTCATTAGTCACTACACCCATCATCCGGGCCAAGCTCTCCAAGCTGGTGGGCAAGTCAGAGCAGGGTGAGTGCCAGGATCAGCCTCCATCTGGTTCTTCATACCCAGTGTTGCCTGACCTGGGCAGAGGGCAGCTGTGAGTTGGGAGGCAGTTTACCTTCCTCCCACCCTGGAGAAGTTAGTAGCCAAGACCAATGCACTTCTGTCAAATTGCCAAGGGCTGGCAGAGGACCGTAGTGCCTTGGATTTTCAGATCACAGGGTTGGAATTTGCAGTCAGCAGAGCACACTTGTTCTTTTGGGTAACCTGAGCACAGGGATTTACTCTCTCCGGACCTCAGCTTTTCCATCTGTAAGAAAGATGTGGTGATGGCAGTTTCGTGGCAGAGCACAGAGGAAGCAACAACCATTAGATATTTTCTTGTCCCAAAGTGACCAATGAAGAAGCAGGGACCCAGAAGGTTAAATCAGGTCACCCAAGGTCACTCAGTAAGTGGTGGAGCTAGGATGCAAACCCAGCTGTTTTTAAGAGCAGCAGGTCTGGGGATATGGTTTTGGGTTCTGGCTGTGTCACCCACTGGCTGTGTGATCTTGAGTAGGTCCCTTTCTGTCTCTGTACCTGTTTGTTCCTCTGTAACATGAATGGTTTGCTTTTTTTTTTTTTTTTTTTAAGATTTATGTATTTATTTATTCAGAAAGAGGCAGAGGGAGAAGCAGGCTCCACGCAGGAAGCAGACGTGGGACTCGATCCCTGGTCTCCAGGATCACACCGTGGGACTCGATCCCCGGTCTCCAGGATCACACCACCTGCAATGCAGGTGGCACTAAACCGCTGCGCCACCGGGGCTGCCCGAGTGGTTTGCTCTTGACAAGAGCTCTGTCTAGCTCTGACGCTCTGACAGAGTTCAAACTCAACTTCTTTTGGGGTGTTGCTCATTTTGCGAAATTTGAGTTCTATTGGCATATCTCTAAGGAGTAGCTTCTCGGACCTTTGGGTCTTTTATATCCTAGTCTGGAAATATCTAGCTCATCCACTTTTCCCCATCTGCCCTGGAAGGAGGATCTGGTGCTATATGTAACTAAGGGTTCGTTCCCTTGCCCCCCAGAACCCATGTACCTTCATTCATTCACTCAGTAAGCTTTTTGTCTAGCATTTTCACTGTACCCAGAGATGCCAAGGGGAACAGGAGAAAAGAGCAGCCCTTACTACCTCCAGGTGGCCAGGGCCTGCGATGGATGCTTTCCATGTGAATTTAATCTTGCTATCAATCTATGAAATAGGTATTATCCTTGTTTAATAGAAGGGGGATAGAAACCCAGAAGGATAAGCAACTTACTGAGTGATCACATAGATAAGTGTTTGAACTTATTATCTGGGATAATGAGTTAATGGGAATTAACCCTATAATTAATCCCAGAAAGGAGATGATTCCAAAAAGGGATAAACCAAAACCCATTATACTGGGCTTTTGGTAGAAGATATCACATATACTTTTAATACACAGATTTAATAACAGCCATTAGTTTTGTAGCCCCTCTGTGCCAACTGCTTTCCAAGCATGACGTCATTGAATCCTTATCACAACACACGATGTAGGATTTATCATTGAGGAAGGTGAGACTCCAAGTCCAAGTGACTTGCCCCAGGTAACACAGCTGCAAGCTAGGGGTTCTGGGATTGAGTCTAGGTCTTTCAGACCCCAAAGTGTGATGTTTATGTCTTTACAGGTGCTCTTTTTTCTTCGGTGGCCTGCATCAATAGCTTGGCCATGCTGATGGCTTCTGGCATCTTCAACTCACTCTACCCAGCCACCTTGAACTTCATGAAGGGGTTCCCCTTCCTCCTGGGAGCTGGCCTCCTCTTCATCCCGGCCATTCTGATTGGGTAATGCAGGGCTCTGACCCATGCTTATAATATCCTTTATCCCAAAGTTTTCTGCTTTCTTCTCCTCCCAAGTCATTCCTGGAACCATTCCCCCTGATTCTGCCCTTGAGGGACGGCTGCCTAATCATCTGGGAACCATTCCCCAAGGACAAGGCAGAGGGGCCGGGGGAAGGCTCTGGCTAACATTGTTTGCTGGCAAGGCTGTGTTCTCTCCCTTAGCTCCCCTCCTCTATTCCTGTTTTGCACATGGAAGTCTGGTGGCAGAAATATGCTAAAGGGAAGCCAGGGAGAGCTTCCCCTACTAGTTATGGCTAGGCCAGAGGCTAGCCTGACTTCCTCCCCCGTAGCCTTCAGAGTTTCTTTCCAGAGCCCTCTGTGTCTGGACATTGCCTTGTCTTCCGCCTCTCAGCTTTGGGAGGGAATACCTGTCCCAGCCCACCCAGTAAAGCCTGTGTCACATCTCTAAGAGTTGAGGATGTCTCCCCAGATCAAATCCAAACCCTTTTTCTGGTCTTTCACAGGGTGCTGGAAAAGGCTAATCCTCATCCCGAATTCCAGCAGTTTCCTCAGAGCCCCTGATCGGCCTGGCCTGGAGGACAGAGGGCAAAGGGAACAAAGTGAACACTAACCATCTGAAAGTATACATCTGGATCCCAACCCGCAGCAGCATGGGCACCTCCTTTCCAAGGGCAAGTGTCTACCTTGGACAAAGTGGTCAAACCAGACAGCTGTGCCAGCCTAAGACTCTAATCTAGAATTATAATGCAGACAGTCCTACTCCAGGAGACAGTGGGGGCGCCATTGTGAAACAGGGGTCCATTTACCCTTTATACCATCAGTCACGTAGAACCCTTCACGGGAGAGGAGAGGTCCTGTTGGAAGGGCACCTCAGGGACCAGTTGAAGCAGAAGGGTTGATAGCTTCAACCCAGACTGCCCAGCTCACAGGGTTGTTTCTGGTGTGCAGCCACCAGTCACTCCTCAGTGATGGATATGGTTCTGGGGGGAAGGCTATGGGAGGGGCTGGGTGCCCTCTGGAGAGAGGTGCTGCTGTCTCTGGCTGGGAAATCCATCCTCTGGGCTTAGCAGTGCCAATCACAATAAATTCATATAATCACACTGAAGTGAACCTTCTGGCCCCCGAGGCATTGGGCTATGGGGCCCCCTGCTTTCCTGTTCCCAGTCTGCCCACTATAGGTCAGATAGCAGTAAGCTTCTGGGCTGGGCAGCAGCCCCCAGAACTACCATGGGATGATGCTGGGCATCTGACTGCTCATTCTCTTCTGAGCTACTGGGCTAGGAGAGAGGGTGGTGCTGTGGGGTTGCCAGGCTGGCATCTGGCCAGCGGAGAGATTTAGGGCAGAGGCCATTCCTGAGGGTCAGTCAGAGATCCGTTCCCCGAAGGCACCTTACTGGTCTACCCAGCTACACTAGCCCAAGCAGGATCAGTCTGTTACTACTCAACTCTCTAGCACTCCAATTGCCACATATTTCGGCAGGGCTGTGTGCTGAGACCATCTTTTGTGCATCTTTAGGTCAATGGGAACCTGGAGATGGGCCTGACTGATTCAAGGGCCCTTCTCCAGGGTGTTGGGAAAGCCTGGCCCACCAGCTGAAAGGCAGAACTGGAATCAGAAAAACAAAAAAAAAACAAACAAACAAAAAAGAACTGGAATCAGTATTTAGGCACCTGCTTTGATGAGGGCTGTAAGCCCCCACAGAGACCCAAGTCAGGTGGCACTTGACTGCAAACATGAATTGGCCAACAGGGTTCGGCTCCTGGCTACCCTCCTCTCACCTGCCCTGAAAATCACACCAGTGAAATGGAGTGGTGCAGGGCAGACCAGGGTCAATGTCTCTGTCATTGGGAGACCAAAGCAAGGAGAGGGCCTTCCACTGTCTTGTCTCAGCATGAGGCAGTGAGGAGTCAGGGAAAGTTTCTGGGCTGGCCTCAGGCCTGGGCTATACTCTAGGCACTGCCTCTGGCTTGCTTGTGACCTTGAGCAAGCCCTTCTATGAAGGGCTAGATAAACAGCGCCCATGAATTGTCTGGTCACAGGTGGACAAGTTAGGAAACACTGGGTTAGATGATGTTCTGAGCCCCTTCTCACCTCATACATTTTAGAATGAGATGCCTCTCTTCCTGGGCAGGGGAGAAGGAATGAGTTGGAGCTGGACTTCTTGATCTCGGAGTATCCCTGAGCAGTCCTTGGTCCCGGGGGATGGGCGAGGTGAGGTAGGTAGGGACCTAGCTGACAGCCCTCACTAGAAGCAGCATCTACACCCCAGCCAAGTAGAAAACCCTGACCCAGCAGACCAATGTCTGAGCAGGCTTTGTGGGGAAAGGCTGTTTCTCAGCTCAGGTTCAGGACCAGCCCTGTGGGGCCAGGCCTGGGTGCAAGGTGATGGTTAAGGTGCCTGCCCTGGCTATAACCTGGGCAGTCTGTCATGGCACACTGGCCCGGCTGAGGTGAGGGCCATCACCCCATCACCTCGGCTGCTCTGGTGAGGTTGGAGGCTGGGCTCTGATTCCCCAGAGGCAGGAAGGGGCAGCAAGAGAAGGTGTATGAACAGAAGACATGGCCTGGCAACCTCCCAGAATGCTGCCTGGGGCGCCTCACGAGGGAGTGAGACTGATCAGGGACAAAGAGAAAGCTTCCCCTGGAGGGTACTCATCCCATTGTATTGTTACTTTCTCTGCTCTATGAGGGCAGTGTCTAGGCCACTTCAGTCACCACCACATCCAGGGCCTGGCACTGGTGGGCACTGTTGTGGCATGAAGGAAGCAGGGTCAAGAGTGGCGGGGGCCAGGATGGGCTAAAGTGTATCTTCGGCAGGATAGGGAGCAGAAAAGGAGTCCCAAGCCTGGAGTGAGACCTCTGATCCTCTGATGATGTGGCTCAAGAGCTACGAGTGACCTGGCTAGCACTTGTGGGGGGTGGCTCTGAAAGCCGAGCCAGCCTGAGGTGTGAGGAGGGGAGGTAAGGGAGGGTTCCAGCTGATCCTGTTAGCTGAAGCCCGGGTTTACTGGAAGGAGGAGACCTTCTTGCTCTCCCACCTAGTGGAGAAAGGGGCAGAGGGATGTTCTTGCTTTACTTCTGCATAGCTTTTGGGCCAGCCTATTTTGTGTGTGAAAACCTGTCCCCCACTGCCAGACCCTTGGGGCAGAGGAGAAGCGAGCTGTCAGTAGAGTGACAGCCCTGCCCAGGGCACAGCCTCCAGGAGGATTCTCAGGACAGGCAGTGGACTGAGCACCAGAAGGCCGGGTCTGGATCCTGGGGCTGACTCTACTGAAATGTCATGTCATTCAGTTCCTTCTCTGTAAAATGGAGAAAATATGGGTTGGGTTGCTCAGGTGATGGCAGAAACTATGGTGTGGGATGTCGGGGGAAATGGCAAAGATTTGTGAGGGATTTGTGTTTTAGAGCCTCGCTAGTTGAAGTGTCATTCCTTAACCATCTGCATCCACTCACCTGGGATTTTGTGAGAAATGCAGAAACCTAGGCCCTGCCCAGGTCTCCTGAATGCAGTTTTAGGAAAATTCCCAGGGGATTCCAATGAGCCCCCCACCCTTCTTCAGAGTACCGCCTCTTCCCGTGTTGCTACAGGCTGTCCAGCCGACTGCTGTGCCACGAGGCAGGGGCTGCCTCTCCTGGCCATCCCCTGAGCAGGTGGGTAGGGAGGGGTT
This sequence comes from Canis lupus familiaris, assembly GCF_011100685.1. Lineage (NCBI taxonomy): Eukaryota > Metazoa > Chordata > Mammalia > Carnivora > Canidae > Canis > Canis lupus. The sequence goes on along the minus strand of NC_049230.1, from coordinate 42,612,034 downwards.
GGCTGGGGGAGCCAGCTGAGCCTGGCCAGCAGGGACTGAGGCACAGCAACAAGGCATGGGTAGGGTAGCTAGCTGCCTGGCGAGACCCAAGCAGGCCCAGACCCAAGCAGGCAGCTCCCTTGCACCAGTGAGTGCAGCAAAGCTGACCACAGCTGCAGACCAGCCAGAGTGAGGGCTGGCTTAGCCCCACCCTGACCCCGGGTGTGGTAAGAGGACTGCACCTCGGGAAGGCTGGGAGGGGACTTGGGACCAGACCAGCTAAGGACAGTGAGTGGTTATAGGTCAAGGCCACGGGGTGGCAGGAAGTGGTGATCCCAGAAGCCAGGCACCATCTAGGTGGAGAGCCATCACTGAACCCCCACCTCCAGCTGGCTGCTAGGCCTCAGCCCTTTGCTTAGCCCAGGGGGGTGGGCATTGCCCTAACTCTTGTCAGAGGCTGCCTGCCTTCCCCCTAGCCAAGCTGGCTGCTGACAGGGCGGGCACGAGGTAGGTGGGTATAGTGTGTGTAGTCTCAACCTCCAGAGTCTCTCCCACACCTGAGATAGAGAACCTGGTGGCAGAGACTAGGGAGGTCTGGCCCTTACCACCCTCAATGCCTGCCTTCCCTTCCCTTTCCAGACACCGAGGAGGCTGGGTTTGAGGTGGGCCATGAGGGTGGGGGCAGAGTGACAGCCATTTTCTGAGAAGGGCCCAGGCTGTTGCAGTTGAGAGAGACCAGTTTGAGGAGCTGCTTCTTCGGGAAGGACGATGGAAATGGGGGTCACAACAGGCCTTGGGAACCAAGGACTGGTTAAGTTGGGCCCATGAGTACAGCACCCTCCAAACTGGTGTCAGAGCCTGCAGATGAGTCCCGGGAGGAGCGGCCCTGCAGGAAGCGGATGATCTTCTCAATTGTGGCCTCCTGGTACTCATGGGACCACCTGTGGGCACAGAGGCTGGTGGGTTAGGGGGCCAGCAGAGGATGCTGCTGGCTGAGGGCTGTGTACCCACCCCTCTCCTCACTTGATGCCGTTGAAGGTGAGCACAGCCTGCATGTCCTCAGGCAGGTCCTCGGGCTCTGGCCACTCGAAGCCATCGATGACCGGCACAATGTTCTTGCCGCAGCTCAAAGCAGTCACAATCTCCTGCAGAAAGAAAAGAGGAGAGGATGAGACATGGGTTCCGATCTAGGGACCCTGGGGCCAGGCAGACATTGGGAGGGGTGTTGGTGCTGAAGTCCACCTTGACTTCTCCTTACTCCTTGTGGTGTAATAACCAAATATTTGATCTTTGCCCCAGGTCCTTGGCATAGAGCTCCTGAAACAGGGAATTTCTGGATGACTGGAGGTTGGGGATGGGGGTGCCCAGGTAGCTTCCAGGTGGGGGCTGGTTGCCAGGAAGGCCAAGCCATGATGAAAAGGTTGGAACTTTTAAGTACCCCTCATACATTCACAGATGCACTCCTTCCAGGATGGGAGAGGGGCTGGAGAGGGAGTTCACTCACCAGTGGCCAATGACTAAATCATGCCTCCATAACGAAACCTCCATAAAATCTCCCAAGGAGGGGGTGGGTTGGTGAGCACATCTAGGTGTTGGGAGGGTGGCTGGAGAGGGCATGGGAGCTCTGTGCCTTCCTGCCTGTGCCCCCCACACCCCATACCTTGCCCTATGCATCTTTTACATTCAAATGTTTCTGAGTTACATGCTCGACAATAAACCAGTAATAGTTAAATGTGTTCTGAGTTCTGCATGTCATTCTAGCAAATTATTGAACTGGCGGGGGAGGGATCTGTATATCATGGGAGCTCCTGAACTGGTAGCCAAGTCAGAAGTTCGGGTAGCCTGGGAACCTAGGGCTTTCAACTGAAGTGAGGGCAGACATGTGGGATTGAGCCCTTAACCCTTTGGAGTCTGGGACACCTGGACGGCTCAGCGGTTGAGCATCTGCCTTTGGCTCAGGGCGTGATCCTGGGATCTGGGATTGAGCCCCGCATCGAGCTCCTCGCAGGGAGCCTACTTCTCTCCCTCTGCCTGTGTCTCGCTTCTTTCTGTCTTTCGTGAAAAAATGAAAAATCTTTAAAAAAAAACCACAAAACCCTCTGGAGTCTGATACTTGCTCTTCGTAAGTCAGTATCAGAACTGAACTGAAGATGTCTGAGGTTAAGCGTCGTACTGTTGGTTTCAGCTCAGGTCATGATCTCAAGGTTGTGAGATTGAGCCCCGTGTCAGGCTCCCTGCTCAGCGAGGAGTCTGCTTCTCCCTCTGCCCCTCCCTCTGCTCACACTCACACTCTCCCTCAAATAAATAAATCTAAAAGCATTTTTTAAAAAAGAACTGAATTGTGGGACACCCAGTTGGTGTTGGCAAATTGGAGAATTGGTTGTTGGTGTTGGGAAAAACACAATTTGGTATCAGAAGAAAAAACTCATCCTCTCCATCCAAACTGATCCATCACCAGCCCCACCAATTGTCCTTGTTTCTCAAATCTACCCACTTTTTTTTTTTTTATAAATTTTTATTTATTTATGATAGTCACAGAGAGAGAGAGAGAGGCAGAGACACAGGCAGAGGGAGAAGCAGGCTCCATGCCCCGGGAGCCTGACGTGGGATTCGATCCCGGGTCTCCAGGATCGCGCCCTGGGCCAAAGGCAGGCGCCAAACCGCTGCGCCACCCAGGGATCCCTCAAATCTACCCACTTTTTCTCTTCTTCCATCCTGCCACTGTGCTGCTCCAACCCTCCATCTTTGTTCCTACCAGGTCTCTCCTCCATTGTGCTCCCTCTAACTTGTTCTCCACATTGCCCCTTCACCTGGCTGTTCCATACAAAATGCAAATCTGATCATGTCACCCCCTACTTAAAACTCTTCAAGACTTTACATGGCTCTTAGAATAAAATTAAAACTCCTTATTGTGGTTTGAAGGCTCTGAGTGGTTGGCCACAACTCCTTCTCTACACTCCACCCCTGCACCGTTCTCCGGATCACAGACCTTTCAGGCCCTTAGATTTGCCATCCTCCTTCCCTACACAAGCCCTGTGCACATGCTCTTTTCCCTGCTTCCTCACCTAACTAATGCCTACTCATTTCTCTAATTGGAGCTTAAGCCATACTTTCCCAGGAAGTCTCTCCTCCCTTCTCTGACCAGGCATGATCTCCCTATTATAGGCTCTCATAAACTCTTCAGCACATGCTACAGTGGCAAACTTAAGCAATGAACAATTTACTTAATATCTGTCTTCACCAGACATAAGGGATCATGTCTGGTTTTTACCTATCTTGTATCTCAGCATCTTTCACAAAGCCTTGCCCATAGTCCTTGCCAAATACTTAATGCATGGCTGGATGGTTGGAATGAATGAATAGATGGATGGATGGGTGGATGAATAAATGAGAGAGAAAATATAGCATAGCAGTTAGGGGCTGCACTCTAGAATCATGAGATTGGGGTTCACATCAACTCTGACATAGGCTTTGTGGCCTGAGGCAAACAGGCCCTCACAGCTTCTGTTTTCTCTTCTGTTGGGGAGATACCTGCTACGTCCTGTGGCAAGTGGTTAGAGCAGTGCCCAGCATGTAGTGTGTGCTTAATAATAACTAATAGGTGTTATTATTTCCTCCTCTGTAAAGGGGGATAATAAACCTCGCTTACAAGGTTGTTCTGACGATATTACTTACTATTAATGGGTGCTCTGGTAAGTGCCTATTGAATGTTTTTTCCTTCAAAGAGGAAAAAAGCCTCAGGGATTGGACTTTCTTGAGTGCAGTTCACTTGTGGTTTCCCATATTGATTACCCACTAAATGTGGCTTCAGGGAAAGGAGTTTTAAAACCAGAGGCAATTAAGCACTAACACCATCCAAGGAAGGCTGATGGAACCTCTGGGACTGGTCCAAGGCAAAGGTTCTTGCCACCCCACCTGCCTCCTGCCTCGATGCAGTACACTGGGACAGGGATGGGTATCAAGCACCCTTGTGGAGCAGAGCCTTACTGGGGAAAGAACCTGTATAACTTCAATCTTGATTAGCTTTTAGGGAACCTCTCATTTTACGAATGAGAAGAAGGAACCCCAGAGAGGGGAAGGGGCTTGCCACCAGGTCACAAATGCCCAGCCCAGGAGGGGCCAGTTTTCTGAATCATGCCTTCAGATTCCAAGTCCAGGGCTCTTTCAACCACACCCTCTGCCTCTCTGCTGGGAACTGGTATGAATTCTGACCCTGCAGAAATTTATCTGAGAGCCTTTAGACATTTGTCTTACCCAGAATTACACAGAACCAAAGACAGCACACTGCTCATTGCACAGATTCAGAGTCTGGCCAAGAGAGGAAGAATGGCTTATTCAAGGTCATCCTGCAGGTTAAGAACAAACACTTGATTGCAGTCAAGTGTTCTGACCTGGTAAACCTGGTGGACACGTATGGTTTCCCCAGTTATCTCAGCTTCATCTGTTTGATTGATCATGGTTTAAGTATTCCATAAACTCTTCAAGAGCCTACTTCCTGCCATGCATGGTTGTAGCCATCAGGGATACGGAGTGAACACAGCAACGTCTGATCTCATATGGAGCTCAGATACCCCTCTGTTTATCCTGCCACCTGCTCTGAGCCACCAACCATGATCCTTCAGATGTCTCTTTGGCCCAACACCAACCAAGCCCAGTACTCAGCCCCTAAAAACATGGCTTCCAGGGCCTGATCCTCCTCCCCACTGTCAGGATGGATGCACTCTGGTGTCAGAACCTTCTCCCTACACCTGCTGTCCTGGCCTCACTGCCCTTGCGGGATCCCTTTTCCCAGGGCTTTAAACACAAGTGTTCTCCCAGCTTTTAGACACTCTGCAAACTGGTTCTATAGTTTTTTAGAAGGGGAGAGAGTGGGAAGGAGGGGCTGAGGAAGAGGGAGAGAATCTTTTTATTTTTAAAGATTTGTTTAAAAAAAAAGATTTGTTTATTTATTTATTCATGATAGACAGAGAGAGAGAGAGAGGCAGAGACACAGGCAGAGGGAGAAACAGGCTCCATGCCAGGAGCCCGATGCGGGACTTGATCCCGGGACTCCAGGATCGCGCCCCGGGCCAAAGGCAGGCACCAAACCGCTGAGCCACCCAGGGATCCCCAAGGGAGAGAATCTTAAGCAGGCTCCATATTCAGTGCAGAGCCCGACTTGGGGCTCCGTCTCACAACTCTGAGATCACGACCTGAGCCGAAATCAAGTCAGATGCTTACATGACTGAACCACCCAGGCACCCCTGGTTCCATAGTTCTTATCCAGCCAGTGGTATGCTGGCAAATGTTTAACAAATAACAATCAGGGGCGGGGCAGGGGGGAGAGACACAACCAAACAAATAAAACCCTAATTTGTAGTATTTATCAATTTCCTTTGTGTAAATACTCCCACCAGGGCTGATTTCAAGCTACCAACATGACATCATTAAACGTGGAGGTGGGAAGAGATGCAGACGATCATTTCTGGTGTTAGCTGAATCCTATCCTCCCACGTGCCCTCAAAGTCCCTCAGATCTGTGCCATGGAACGCGGTCAGGTGCTGGGAAAGAGCATGGGCTTTGGAATCAGAAAGATGGAGTTCACAGCCTAGCTTTTCCGATTTCTACGCCAGCGTGGCCATGGGAAAAAGTGTTCTACGTCTCTGAGCCTCAGTTTTTTCATCTAAAAGAAATTACTAATGATGCACCTTCCTCATCCCCACTTTGTTCTTTGCTCATGCAGTTGCCCTGCCTGGGATGCCTTCTCTTCCACTTACCTAAATTCTTAAGAATCTTCTCATGTTCTGCCTCCTTCATGAAGCCTTCCCTGGTTATTCCAGCCCTGAATATTCTCTCCCTTCTCCGTACTCCTATGGCAAGTAAGAGCTTTACCTACCTAGCTCAGCATTGACACCAATGCATATATGATCTAGCCTTTCTGGGCCTATTCTTGTCTCCTTAGCTCCTTCGGGACAAAGGCTCCATCTTAGATGACTGTTGTAGCCCTCAGCTCAACCCCTACTCACTAATAATTAATAAACTGTAGATGTGATATGGATCCATCCATCCATCCATCCATCTGTCCATTCTACGAGTATTTGGTAAGTTTCTACTGTGTGCCAGGCACTGAAGATCCAATGGCATTAATTAAACAGTGGTAAGCACTCATAATAATTCCAATAATAATTGCTGCCATTATAGAGCAATTACTACAGAACTAGGCATTCTGCTAAGGACTTGACAAATTTCAGCTCTTTTTAATTTTTGTAACAACATCCTAGGAGGTTAGGGACAATAGGCGTCCCACTTCACAGTAACAAACATGAAGCTCATCTTGATTGCATAACTTACCTAAGACCAGAGCCAGGATTCAAACTCACAGCTTTGCATCCTTTGAGATTCTACTGTGCCAGTCACTAGGCTCTCTTGCCCCTCTTCCCCCACAGAGGTTATTTGCCAAAACATTTTCCTCCTTCTTGAGCCCTCACAACAATCCCACAAGGTGAATAAGACAGGCAAGTTATCCCCGTTTTCTGAATGAGAATCGTGAGAGCCTTACTGACCCACTAAAGACCAGTTACAGTCCGAGCTGTGGCTCCTGCCTTGCAGCTGGGCCACAGAGGTTTCTGGGGAGTGCAGATGAGGAGGAATGGGACCACAGAGGTCAGCACCTACCTTGTGCACCCAGTCCTTGCAGTCATGGTCCTGCTTGCATTTGTCCAGTGCCCCAGCTGACAGTACCAGCACGAAGTTGCGGGCACCCATGACACTCTGGATGAGTTTGTCCTCGAACTTGCCTGCTTCCAGCTTCTCCACATCAATGAAGACACTGAAGCCGTGCAGCTGCAGGTGTACCTTTAGGAGGCTGAGAAGAGGTCCTGTGTCACTGCCCTGGCCTGGCCCCTAGCTCCCAGGCTGCCCGCCTGCCTGTCCCTTCTTACCTGGCCAGCTGGGAACCCGAGTTCCGGCGGTAGCTGATGAAGACATCTGGGATGTCCCCACTGGGCTTACAGCCAGTGCAGGGCAGCGGAGAGTGTAGCATTTCTGAAGCAGAAGGTGACAGTGTGGTAAGGGTCACCCCTCCTCATCACTCACCCTCAGGTACATCATTCTCTGCCCACTCAGCCTTCTTAGCCCAGTCCAGCCCAGGCAGGGTGGCTTGTTTGAAATAGGGTCATTGAGATAGAGAGCTGGGCCTACAGGAAGACTGCCTACTATTGGTGGGTCCCTTTCAGGAGGCAGGCATTGTGTTTTAGGGACATGTATCTGCACCTCCAGCCCTCTCTCCAGAGCTCCAAACCTGCATGGGGACACTATAAACCCAACATATCCCAAATCCTCCCTTGGCCACTTCCTTCCCAGTTCCTACCACAGTTGGAACCTGGATATTGTCCTAAACCCCTACCTTTCATTCATCCATTCATCCATTCAACAAATATTTACGAAGTATTTACCGTGTGCCAGGCACTATCCTTTGTGCTTGGGATATAGCAGTGAAAAGAACAGACAGACCTTCACGACACCTGACTCCATGCTCTGGATTCTTCCTACTAAACATTCTGAACTCCAGCCCTAGGACCCTCCCTATGTCCAGACCCCCGACTCAGCCTTCTCCGTGATCTCCCCAAATCCATACTTGACCAGTCCAATCTGTTTGCACAGCAACCAGAGGGGTCTTTCTAAAATCCAAGTCTCAGTGGATCCCTGTTTCCACTTTAAAAATGTACATGGCTCCCTCTACTTCCTATACAAGGGATTTGTAAGCTCTTTTTGCAGTAAGACCTCCCTGGTTTTCATTTATTTATTTATTTAGATTTTATTTATTTGAGAGAGAGAAAGAGAGTGAGCAGGATGGAGAGAGAATCTGAAGCAGACTCTGAGCTGAGCGCAAAGCCCAACACGGGGCTCAAACTCAGGCCTGCGAGATCACGACCTGTGGCAAAACCGAGAGTTAGACACTTAACCAATTGAGCCACCCAGGTGCCCCAGGACCTCCCTGATTTTAAAAAATGAAATACTGAGGTTTTATTGGGAGCTGCAATGTGAAAATAATAAAAGCTGATCTGCTTTGAACTTGTTGAATGAATGGATGAATGAAAAGACCATCCTCATATAATCTTCAGACTTAACACTCACAGATAGCATTTGTCTATTTATGAAGCAGGAAGACAGAGTTTCAAATCCCAGTTCTGTTATTTAATGGATTTGGGATATGTATTTGGGATCTCCCAAGGCATAACTTTGGGAAATGTATTTAAATTCTTAAAACTTAGTTTCATCATGCTTAAAATTAACACCCTTGATGGAAATATTCTTTATCTGGGATTATGATGGCAGTTACACACGTATGCATTTTTCAAAACTCTTCATATGAGACACTTTTAAGTTAAGTTATACCTCTTTTATTACTTAAACATTTTCAAAAAGTAGAGTATAGGGATCCCTGGGTGGCGCAGCGGTTTAGCGCCTGCCTTTGGCCCAGGGCGCGATCCTGGAGACCCGGGATCGAATCCCACATCGGGCTCCCGGTGCATGGAGCCTGCTTCTCCCTCTGCCTGTGTCTCTGCCTCTCTCTCTCTCTCTCTCTCTCTGTGACTATCATAAATAAATAAAAAAATTAAAAAAAAAAGTAGAGTATAAGTATAGAGGGGTGCCTGGGTGGCTCAGTTAAGTGTCCAACTCTTGATTTCCGCTCAGGTCATGATCTCAGAGTCATGAGACTGAGTGAGCCCTGAGTCAAACTCCAGGATGGATATGGAGGCTGCTTAAATTTCTCTCTCTCTCTCTCTGCTCCTCCCTTCTCGTTTGCTTTCACCTGTCTCAAAGTAAATAAATAATAAAATAATAAAATAAAATAAATTTAAAGTTGATTTAAAAAATTAACACCCACTGCATAGAATGGATATAAATATTAATGAGATAATGTTTAAAACTTAATTCATATAGTAATTGATGACAAACATTAGCTAAATAGTAAATTAGCAAATTAAAATAAGTTAGTAAATAAAAATGGTTGCTAGAGCCCTAGAATCCATTCCACCCTGGTGACCTCCCTAAAGCACTTCCAGAATCCATACTTTGTAAGCTGCTGGCTAATCGCACAAGCCCCCCACCCCTAGGTGTCTTCCCACCCCTATCCCCTCCTGGCTGCCTCACCTCCACATCTGCATATACTTACTGCTCCTTTTGTCTGGTTGCTCTTCCTGCTGCACGCCCCTCCCCAATACATCCTTCAAGACCTGGTTGGGCATCCTGTAAATGCCCAGACCTGGGTGACAGGGAAGCTGCGCTTCCTGTCAGCTGGCACTGGAATCCTGGGGGTGCCTCCTGCCGTGGTCAACTACGTGTTCATGTACCTGCCTCACTTCCACCCTCCTCCTCAGCTCAGACTGGGAACTTCTTGAGGGCAACATACTCATCTTTGCATCCTCAGAATCCAGTCTGGCACAGCGTCTGTGCTCAAACCGACCGCAGCGAGGCTCGGAAGTCCCCCCAGGGCTGGGGCTAGACTAGGGGTGGGGTCCCGGCTGGGCAGGCTGACCTCTGGCGGCCGAGAGGATGCGGGCGCGGTGCACGCCCAGGCGGATGCCGCAGTCCTCCAGCAGCTGCTGCTCGGACACGCGGTGCAGCAGGGAGCGGTCCAGGCCGCAGCTGACCAGGCCGTACGTATACTGGCGGAAGCGCGGGTCCAGGCTGCCCAGCCAGTCAGCCAGGTTGCTGCGGTCGCACGTGGCGTAGCTGGCGAAGGTCTTGAGCTCCGTGAGCTCCCTAAAGAATCTACCACGGGGGGAAAGAAGGACGCTGAGGTCCCGACCTGGGACTGACCAGGGGCAGAGGGCCAGGGCTGGCGGGCAGGAGGCTCCTTACCTTTTGCGGGTGATGCCTGATTTCATGCCCAGGTCGGTCTGGAGCTCCTCCTCCGTGAGCCGCAGAAGCAGGTCACCATCTACCTGCTGCTCCTGGGGGAGGGGTCGGATGTGAGGAAGGGCTCTCCCCTTCAGCCCTTGGAGCCCAAGCATAAGATGCAAGGGAAGGGAACTGGAGATGGCGACGGGACCCAGGTTAGAGCCGAGCGACCCAGAAAGCGGCTGAGGCCAGGCTCCCATCCCCCAAGCCACGCGCGGCGCCGCGGGCGTGGGGGCCGCAAGGGGGCGCTGTTGTCTTGCGCAGGGCGCCCCTAGCGGCCGCACGCCCCCGGGACGCGCAGCTTTACCCGGAAGCTCTCGCAGTAGTGGGAGAAGCCGATCTGCTGGAGCCACGTCTGGACCTCGGCCTCCTTCCAGCTGGCCACGCAGGGCAGGATGGGCCGCGGCACCTCCTCGCCCAGCAGGCGCAGCGCGCGCTTGGCCAGCGCCGACGTGGTGCCATTGGTGGAGTAGGAAACCAGGCGTTTCAGGCTCTGGATGGCTCCGATGTCGCTGAATACCTAGGGAGGGGCGGAGAGGGGGTGTCTGGGGCCACCAGCTCACAGCCATCCCCAAACGTGCCCAGTCCCTCCCCCCCGCCTCTTCTCAGCGCGGAAACTCCTATCATCAGCCTTGGCCCTGCCGTCACCCAGTAAGTCAGGTAGCTCTGCGAATTCCCCTCCTGAAACTAGCTCAACTCTGGACCTCATGCCTGCCTCTAACAGCTTCCATCTCCCTAGGATGAACTCTGAGCCTGGCCTGGCACAGTGCACCCCCTGCCCACCATTCTCAGCTCACCCCCCCTTTCTCCAGCCCACACTTGGCCGACACCCACCCACCAAGGCTCTCTTACCTCTGGGCCCAGTCATGGTGTTCCCAGACCTTTAGTTCACCAGCCTGCTTGTGGGAATCCTAGTGGAATCCAAGTTGATTAGCACCCCCTCCATGCAGCCTGGTTTGATTTACCCACAGCTTGGCTCATACCTCCAATTAGGCCTTGTACTCTAAATGCCACTGTTAGTTGATAATGCAATGTCCACTAAATGTTAAGCTGAAGTCTTTTTTTTTTTTTTTTAAGATTTTATTTGTTTATTCATGAGAGACACAGAGAGAGAAAGAGGCAGAGACACAGGCAGAGGGAGAAGCAGGCTCCATGCAGGGAGCCCGACATGGGTCTCGTCTCAATCCCTGGTCTCCAGGATCATGCCCTGGGCTGAAGGCGGCACTAAACCGCTGAGCCACCTGGGCTGCCCAGCTCTTCCCTTTTCTTCATCCAACCACCCACCAAATCCTAATTCTGTTTGTTCAACACCCCTGGGATCCATCTGCTTTTCTCTTCTTCGGCTGTCATGCTCCAGCCCACCTTCCCAACTGTCCCCCTGCCGTGGCCTCCTATCTGGCCCCCTTGCCTCCACCGTCACCCTTGCTAATTCCATCTCCCCATGGTAGCCACGGTAATCTTTGTAACACTCGTGTTCCCTGCTTAAAACCCTTGGTCTTGCCTTCAAGGTCAGTGACTGGTCTCTCATCCTTCTCCGTGCTTCACCTAACCCTTATGTGTACTTCAAGTCCCAGTTGAATGCCACTTCCTCTGGGAAGCCTTCCCAGACGCTGTCTAACCCCCCCCCCGTCCCCGCCTGACCGCACACCCACCTTGGTCTTGCCCTGCAAGCTCTTGATGGCAGCCTCAGCACAGAGATAGAAAGCCCCGATGCACTGCGCCTCCATGCGGGACGAGTCGAGTAGCGGCACGAGGCGCTGCAGGTCGTCGGGCCCGCGGCCCTGCCTGGTGTCACTGGCATCCACCAGGCAGCGAGCAAAGCGGCCGGGGTCCAGGGAGGCCACGAGCGGCTCCACAAGCGCCAGCGTGCCCGAGCGCTCCACCTCGCGCTCCACCTCCTTGTTGGTTGCCAGCACCGCCACCGCCAGGCAGGCGTGCAGCCGCAGCAGCTCGTCCTCTTTGGAGAAGGCGAGCGGGAAGAGCCACTCTGCGGCGCGCTTCTCCACCATGCGCCGCTGCGCCGCCTGGCCCCCGTGCAGCGCGCAGTTGCCCAGCGCCAGCGCGCAGTGGCGGAGCAGCGCGGGGTCCGTGCGGCGGCACCAGTACAGCACCGCGTCCAGGCCTCCGGCCGACACCAGCCGCTGGCACGTCTCCTCCGAGTGCTTGAACATGTGCTCCAAGATGCCTGCAACGCTCCGCGCCAGCTCCACCGGCTCGCGCTCTTTTGCCAAGTTCAGGATCACGCCCAACCCGATGCGTGCCACGCGGTCCCTGCAGAAAGAAAATGGGACAGGGACGATGCAGTGGCGGTGTCCTCGGGAAGTTGGCTCACACCCCCGCCCCGGTCATTTGACCTCTCTGGCCTCACTAGTGTCATATAGGACATGACGGAGAGCATTATCCTCCTTCTGGAAGGACCAGATTTCTCTGATTATAAGGATGCTCCAACCTGGCCACACCTGTTTCCTCCCTTATTGCTGCCTCCTCCCCACAGTGTGTGTTGTGGTTAAGAATCCTAACTCTGGAGAAGATCCCCTGGGTCCTGGTTTTTTTTCTAGAAAGCTGTAGGACCTTGAATGCCTTCCTTTATTTTTCTACCTCAGTTCTGCATCTCATAAATAAAAGGAATACCTATCCCCATAGGGTCATTATGAGAAAGAACGGGATAATCCATGTAAAGTGTTCCCCACAGTGCCTGGCAGATGGGGAAGACTCACTAAATGTTAACTTCTTTTCATCATTTGAAGTATCACTTTGAAGTACACCACCCTTAGCCTTGCCCTCAAACCTCTCTTCAGTCCATGCTGTGTGATTGGGGTGCGTTTACTCACTCAACAGATTTTTATTGAGGAACTACTGTGTGCCAGACACTGTGCTGGGGGCTGAAGCTGAACAGTGAGTACAGGTGCCTGAACGTATACACAGCTAATGTGGAGACAATAAGCATGTGAACAACGAGTGACCAGAACAAGAGTGATATGGCTATAATGCTAGCAAACCCAGGTGATGTAATGGACAGTGCCTGGGTGGAGGAGGTAACATCTGAGAGTTCAATATCAAGAGACTCCTGCCTACAAGTGTCTGGGAGGAGAGCATAAAAGGCAGAACAAACAGCAAGAACAAAAGCCCTGAGGGCTGGTGAGCTTGCCATGTTTGAGGAATGGACAGCCAGCCAGAGATATTTGCAATGTTTAAAACCAACGAAGAAAAATATAAAAATCAACAAGGATTCATATATAGAACACATACATATTCAAATCAACAAGAAAAAGGCAGCAAATTCAATAGGGAATGGCAAAGGATATAAATGGCAATTTACAAAAGAGGAAATTGAAAATGTTAAATAAAGAGATGCTCTAACTCATCAGTAATCGGAGAAGTGAGAATTAAATCAGCTATCACTTTACACCTATTGGATAGGCAAAAAGCAGAATCTGGGTAACATAGAAGGTTGGCAAGGTGGGACACCTGGGTGGCTCAGTGGCTGAACATCTGCCTTTGGCTCAGGGTGTGATCCCGGGTCCTGGGATTGAGTCTTGCATTGGACTGCAAGGATCCTGCTTCTCTCTCTGCCTATGTCTCTGCCTCTCTCTGTGTGCCTCTCATGAATAAATAAATAAAATCTTAAAAAGAAAAAAAGAAGAAGGTTGGCGAGGTGTGGGGCCATGAACACCCCGAAGCTCTGTGGGTGGTGGGTACATGCCTGGGGTAGTCAATTTGGAAAGGAGACTGGGACGTGTGGGTAAAGTTAAAGAGATATGGACCCTATGAGCCAGAAACTGGGGCTTTTGAGTTTGCATCCCAACAAAATTGTCACAGATCCACAAAAGGATGTGGAAAAGGCTGTTCATTGCAGGGTTGTTTGCGGTGGGGGAAGACGGTGGCAGTCTGCTGTCAAGCCTGGGAGAGTGGAGAGGTAACATGGGCAAGCACCCACTCTGGAGGACTATGGAACAGTTACAAGTGACTGAACAGATGATATCATAGCACATGCAGAATCTTTTTTTTTTTTTTTACATGAAGAATCTTAAACACGTAAATCTGAGTGGGTGAAAGTATGAACTGGAATGTACTATATAACACAGCACCATTTGTGTGAATTAAAAATACATACACACAAAATAAGAATAAAGATTTTACTAGGACACAGATATAGGAAATACACATTAATTATATTGAAAGGGTGCCTATGGCATTAATTTGGAAAGATGATGGGACATTAATGAAGAGGAGAAGGGGAGATTGTGGAGATTGTATTCTAGGCACAGATGTATGCAAAGGTTTGGAGATATCTGAGAGCTGGTTGCACTTGGGGACCTGTCCCCACCTTAGCCATGCTGAAATGAAGCTATTTCTAGGTGGAGGTGGAGAGGTGGAGAGTATGAGTTGAGGTGGAGGTTCAAGGGGAGAGTATGGAAAGGGTCCCAAGGGCCTTCTGAGCCCTCTCCAGGCAGTTGTACTTTATCTTGATGGCAAATGAGGAGCCATTGAGAGGCTTCAGGAAGGGGAGTGACCTGCTCTTGAAAGGGTTTTAGGAAACACTCTGACTGCTATAGGGGGGAAAGGTCCAAGGGAGGGACCCTGGATGCCAGCAGAGCAGGCAGGAGAATTGCCTCACTTCAGGCAGAGGTGAAAGTTTTCTGTCTTCCTGACCTCCACAAATGATGTCCTCCATAGCTAACATTACTCCCAAAGAGTTAAGAGACTCAGCCAGTCATGGAGTCCCTGCCCAGTGAGCATCACAGTGACCACAGTGCTTGTGATTTTGTGTCTACTGCAGGTCCCAGGTGACCCCATAACATGGCACAACTTTGCCTGAGCCGATCACTGAGCTTCCCCAAAGTCATTCCCAAAAGAACAGATGGGTTCTAATCACTCACTTGTTTCTTTTACCAACAAGAAAGCCAAAGCTCAGAGAGGTTACACGACATGCTCAGAGTTACACGGCTGGTAAGAGGCATAGCTGGAGTCTGAACCTGCACCTGTCTGTATTTATTTGTTTTGTTTTTAAGATTTTAAAAATTTTATTTATTCATGAGAGACACACAGAGAGAGGTAGAGACATAGGCAGAGGGAGAAGCAGGCTCCCTGCGAGGGAACCTGATGTGGGACTCAGTCCTACAACCCTGGGATCACAATCTGAGCCAAAGGCAGACACTTAACCAGCTGAGCCATCCAGGTGCCCCTGTTTTTGTTTTTTAAGAGGACTTACTCTAAGTCTCTTCACCCCCAGCCATCCCCTTTCCCTATGTACTTGGCACATTCACAGAAATTGAACTGTGTGCTTGTTTTGAGAACTATAAACTCAGCTCCCAGGTTCTGCAGCCTCAGAGGCTATGAATCTGGGTTCAAATCCCAGCTCCGAAGGAGAGGGGAAATTATACACACAAATATATATATATATATATATATATATATATATATATATATTACACATTTATGTGTAAAATCCTTGTATGCATAGAATTTCTCTGGAAGGACACACTGTGCAAGAAACTTGTTTTGCTGGTTTGCATCCGGGGAGGGGGTCTGGGTAGGAAAAAATAATTCTTAAGTGTGTATCTTTTTTTGTACCTTTGCACGTTTTGAATTTACATGCAATAGCTTTCCGGTGTTTGTTTGTTTTTAATATGTTTCCTCCACTTATTCACTGTGTATTTTTGGGAAAGCCATTTAATCTGAGTTAAACCATTTAACCTAATTATGGTCTCCTGATGGGGCTGGGCTGTAAATTTCAAAGGCTAGTAGTTACATGGGGCCCTCACTGGGTGTCACGAGACCAAGTTCAAGGGTCCTACCCTGTTGGACTTCTCTTGGCATTTGGGGGCGAGGGATGCTGTGACCTAGGCTCCTGGGCAGAGGGTGTAGTAGTAGCACCCTGGGAGGAAGGAAATGGGAAAAGGAGTGGGTGCACGGAGGAGGAACTTTCTTTAAGATGAGATTGGCTGATGAAGGAAGGGCAAGATTTCATAAACACGAATTCTCAATGTGTGACCTCCCTTCTCTCCCTTCCAGCCTTGGCCAGAGGGAGAGGAGATTTGCCTTCAGAAAAATTTTGATGGCCACGGGACTTGCTGGGCTCTGTCCTTGGTCCTGAAGTGCTGTCAGTGCCAGCACATTGTTTCATGAGGCCGGGGACAATTGTTACTGTGACTCTTTCCTCAGTAATTCTAAATCAGCTGAGTATTGTTATTTTCAACCTTGAAAAATATCAGTGCGGTTTGCAACCTGCAGCCCTCCTCTTCCGGGGGTGTTGGCTGCACCCCTTCTCCAAGCACTCTAACTGCCACGCCCTACATACCAGGCCTACAGAGTCCACCGCCACCCTGTGCCCACTGCTTCCAGTGAGGGCCCACTCTGTTTGCCAGCCCTGCAAATGTCTGATGATTGATGTTAGATGGGAGATTAATGACTTGCTGGGCAAGCAGAACCCTAACTTGCTCTCTGAATTTAAACGGCCTCATTCATGCATTTTTGACAGTTGTATCATTTCCACCACCCACAAGGCTATTTTTTAATACTTGAAAATGGCAAGAAAAGCATCCCTCACCCATGCCCATACTTGTGAGAGAAGCATGAATTGAAAGCGACCCTTCCCAAACCCTTCTAAACCTAAGGGGCCAGAGAATTCAGCACGAGACTTGTGAGAGTTTGGTCTGCTCTGGCATCAGAGATGAGAGAAAGTGAAGGCAAAGGGTCCTCATATTTCAGGGGAGATCTCAAAAGCAGGCAAGAGAGGGGCAGCCAGGCCCCAGTTGGACCCCACCCCCTTACTCCATCTTGGCACTATGTGGGGAAGGGACAGAGAACACATACTCTGGCTCCTGCCTAGCTCCTCACCTGATTCCTCTTCTCTCACCCATTCATCCCACTGAAAACCTTCCATTCCCCATTAGTGGCTGCAGAATGAGATCATGTCTGGCCTGTAACCTGGGCCAAAATGAAGGAGGAGGAAGCAGGAGGTGGACTGAGGGTGACACAAAGGGGCAAGTAACCCTCAGGTCAGCACTCATTTCAGTGATCATTGCCCCTCCTCCTGTCCCATTTCCTAAGCATTGTGTTCTCTTCCTTTCTCAGTGGCAGAGAAAAGGTAGCTTGGAAGGGCACCCAGGCCTGTGCGGAGGTGGTCTGTGGGTTTAGGGGCCATTGGCAGTAGGATCCCGGGTCCATCCTCATAACCAGGGACAAATTCCTGTCCTGCTACATTCTTCCTCCCCCTAATTACTTACCCCCACCAGCTCTGGGAGTGAATCCTGGCTGCACCACCAGTTCACTGTGCTGTGACTCTGGGCAAGTCATGAAACTTTCCCAAGCCTTGTTTTCCTCACTTGTAAAATGGACACGCTGATCCCCAACAGGGGTGTAGTATAGGGATTTGGGATTTGATGAGGTGAGGCGCGAAAGCGCACAGTGCGAGTCGCAGGAGAGACCCAGGCTGCCGACCGCCCCTGCTGCCCCCGCAGCACCCCCGCTCTCCCCTCAGCCCGTGAGCACCAGGACCTCACCGGTTCTCGGCCACCAGGATCTGCTCCAGCAGGCGGGCGGCCTGCACGCGCGTCTCCAGCTCCGGCGCCTGCAGCAGTCGCAGCAGCAGGTCCAGGCCGCCGTCCAGGCGGATGGCATCGCACAGACCCTGGGCTACCTCCCGGCCCACGGCCGGCAGCAGCCAGGCCTCCTCCACCAGCTGGAAGACCTCGGCCAGGCCGGCGCCCACGGCCCGCGCGCCCCCCGCCTGCTTCAGCGCGGACAGCGCCTGCTGCAGCTCCGGCATCGCGCGCTCCAGGGCGCCCTGCACCTCAGCGGCCGCGCCGGGCGACACCTCGCGGGGCCCCCGGCCGCCCGCGGCCCACCACGGGCCCGCGCCGCCGCCCCCGTCCGGCCCCGGCACCGCTAGCCGCTCAGCGCCCGGCCGCGGGCCCGACATGGTGAAGAAGCGGCACAGCTTGTAGGCGGAAAGGAGCAGCGTCAGGACCATGGGCGCGGGGCTGCGGGGGACATCCCGGGTCCGGGGGGCGGGACCCGGCGGGCGACCCGGGACTTGGGCAAAGGGGGGCAGGACAGAGGACCAGGGAAAAGATGGTGCAGGAGGCAGGGAGGGAGAGGAGGCGGCCCACCGGGCAGGGCGCCGGCCAGAAGTTGGGGGGAGGGGCGAGGGCAGGATCCCGGACGGAGCTTTTGGGTAAAGGGAAGCGGCCCGGAGGCAGGGGGTGGGCGGAGGAGCGAGGGGGCTGCGAGGGATGGACCCAGACGCCTGTGAGAAGAACAAAGCCGGGCTCCGGCCCAGTGTGGATCTGCAGCAGCCCCGCCCCTGAGAAGCCGCAGGGGAGCTGACACCCCGCCTCTCGGTCACGTGGGACCCCCCGCCCCGCCCCGCCTCGCCCCCAGGCCTGTCCTCAGCCACGCCCACGCCCTGCTTAGGGGATGGGGGAGAGGGAGGGAGGGAGGGGAGGGGAGGGGAGGGGACGGAGAGCGGAAGGGAGGGGGAGGCCACTCGGGGGAGAGGGTGCCGAGCCGACGACCGCCTCCTTCCCCTGCCACCCCCAAACCCCGTGACACTGCAACGTGAAGGCAACACAGTGGAGCGGGCCCCCTCCCCTAACAGTGGTTAGTTAAAGTGATCCTAATAACGATGCGGTACAACTCTCCAGACCCTTTATGCCTCTTTCTCAAGCCTTATGACAGGCCTACAGGGTCGGTATTTGTGTTCCCATTTAACAGCTGAACTGACTAAAGCTCCTAGAAAAGACGTAGCCCAAAGTCACACACCCTTCTCTGATTATGGAACAGAAAGACTCAGTTGGAAACTCTGAGAATCATTTTCTTCCAGGTGGTGGCAGGATTTCAGGAGGCCCATGGACCCTTGACAGTGGGTGCAGAATCAGGCCTTCTGTGCCAGGGGTATTTTCTGGAAAGAGGGATGCTTATCTTCAAGAGTCTAAAAGTGTGGAGAAGGAGGCTGTTCTTTACCACAGGGAGAGTGAAAGTGGAGACAGGGAGCAGTGCCTGCCAAGGAGCAGTGAATTAGTGAGAGACCAAGGAATCAAATCCAGTCCAAACGGTTACCATTCATCCAATTTGCTGCTCTGTGAGGCCCAGCTTGGGAAAAACAATGCACCCAAGAGTAGAACCTAAACATGAAAATCTGTTTTTTTTATGATTAAAAATAAAAATCCCCCAGAGTGCTCACCAGCATTCCTTCACCCCCCCTTTTACCACCCTAAATACACAATGGGTGGGTGAGACACTCAGTCAGGGATGCACCTGATCAAACAGATCACAGACAAATAACCATTTATGGAGAATGAAGTTGGCGCTATTCCAGGCACCAGGCATTTTGTCTGCTTTAGCTTGTGTAAACACCCCCACCCCCAAAAACAGGACACAAGGCAGGTATTAATCTCTCCTTACCAAAAAGAAAGCCAAGGCAGGTAAAGCAGTGTGCCCATGGTCACACAGCCTGTGAGTGGCACAGTGGCCCTTCCTTCTGTCCTTCAGACCCGCTGTGCTATTCCCCTCCTGGGATGAGATTGAGCTTGGCAAGGATCCTGTTCACAGTTCTCCCAGGCCCAGAGTTCCAGGAATGTGACCCTTTGTAGTGCAGCAGCAACCTCTGGGGTCCAGGGTACTGGGGGCTGGGCCAGAGATTGAGCAAACAGAGCAGCAGACAAGGCAGCTCCTCTTTCTGGTTCCCTCCCTCCCTGTCCACACCTCTTCCCTCCCTTCCTCAGGCATCGCAGTGGAGACCGCATAGAGCCCAGTTCAGGGCTAGAAGCTAGCAGCCCTACCATGGCATTCCCCAGGCCCCTGCTGGTGCTAGCCCTGCTGGCATGGGTTGTTCTGGCTGACCAAGGTACAAGAGGGCGCTGGTGACTATTTGGGCCAGTGAAGGGTGGGCAATGGTGGTCTGGGCTTGGCCATGCCAACTGACACCTCCTCCCCACAGAATCATGCAAGGGCCGCTGCACAGAGGGCTTCAATGCTGACAGGAAGTGTCAGTGTGACGAGCTCTGCTCTTACTACCAGAGCTGCTGCGAGGACTACGTGGCCGAGTGCAAACCCCAAGGTGCGTCCAGAAGGGTTGGGTGGGCCTGGGGTCCCCTCTGCAGCTGGAGACTCACCACCACCCACTCTGCCTGCAGTGACTCGTGGGGATGTATTCGCTCTGCCAGAAGATGAGTATGGGGTCATTGACGATCATGAGGGGACCAGAGAACAGAGCGTCCTCACACAGCTGGAGAGTACCACCCTGAGCCCTGGCCTACAGGCCCAGTCTGAAAAGTTTCCTGCCCAGGTACCTATTCTGATCCCTGAGGAAGAGGCTCCAGGACCCGGGCAGGGGACCTTAGTGCTTGAGGCCCCTGATCAAGACATCTCTGAGTCCGCAGCAGAGGAGGAGCTATGTAGTGGGAAACCCTTTGACGCCTTCACTGACCTCAAGAATGGCTCCCTCTTTGCCTTCCGAGGTGATTCCAGGGGCAAGTCTTGGTGGGTCAGGGTCTGCCCCCGGAACATCCCCTCCCTCACACAGCCTCCTGCACTCTAGGGCAGTACTGTTATGAGCTGGATGAAAAGGCAGTGAGACCTGGGTACCCCAAGCTTATCCGAGATGTCTGGGGCATTGAGGGCCCCATTGATGCAGCCTTCACCCGCATCAACTGTCAGGGGAAGACCTATCTCTTCAAGGTACCAGGGCCAGGGGATGTGGGTCAGGGTCACGGGTATCTAGGCAGGGGTTGAGGGCTGCTGTGCCCAGGACTAGGGTGGGCAAGAAGGCTGGATCCTGGCCTGTGGGCCCTGGCTGGGCCTCTTGAGGATGGGGAAGCCCGAGGCTCTGGGTCCCCGGTGACAAGCCTAGAATTGGGACTGCTGCCTTGGGTGGGGCACTCTGCCTGTGCCCAGCCAGCCACCTCCGCACTCCCTCCTCCTTCCCTGCCCCTTAGGGTAGTCAGTACTGGCGCTTCGAGGATGGTGTTCTGGACCCAGATTACCCCCGCAACATCTCTGAAGGCTTCAAGGGCATTCCGGACAACGTGGACGCAGCCTTTGCTCTCCCTGCTCGCAGCTACAGTGGCCGGGAGCGGGTCTACTTCTTCAAGGGTATGAAGGGAGTGGGTGGGAGAAAGGCAGGCAGTGGGGCCGTCTAGGTTTGCCTGCACACTTCTGGAGGGGCAGAGTGGAATTGTGCTCACCCCCTGCCAGGAACTCCTATCTTCAGCAGGTTGGGGCTGCCTTTCCAGCCTTGCTCACATGCCTTCCCCCATCCCACTTCCCCGCTCAGGGAGACAGTACTGGGAGTATGAGTTCCAGCAGCAGCCCAGTCAGGAGGAGTGTGAGGGCAGCTCCCTGTCCACCGTGTTTGAACACTTTGCCCTGCTGCAGAGGGACAGCTGGGAGACCTTCTTTGAGCTTCTCTTCTGGAACAGACCCTCTGGTATGGAAGGAGGGCAAATCTCACTTTCTCCCACTGGGATCCCCCAGGTAGGGGCAGGGCACAGCTGGCCAGAGGGGGCTGTGATTGCAGAGCTACAGATCAAAAGCTGTTTACTCAGGCCAGACTTTGTTTCTGTTGACTTTTGGGGGGAGGTCCACCCAATCCCACACCTCGGACTTTGCCTAGCACAGCCAAGGGCACAGCTAGCAGGAGGAGGGGCTGTGGCTGAGGCCAAGTGGGGAGGGATGAGGTGAAGGAGGGCCAGGAGAAAGAGCACCAAAGAGGGAGTCAGAGGGCCTGGGCACTGTGCTCTGCCATGAGCTTGCTGTGTCCTTCGGCAAGGCACAGCCCATCATTGGGCACCAGATGAACTCTACATGTTCCCAAGACTCATTAACCCATTCTCTGCCACAGGTGGTGCTGGAGAGCCCGGGTTCATCAGCCAGGACTGGCCTGGTTTGCCTAGGCAGGTGGACGCGGCCATGGCTGGCCGCATCTACATCTCAGGGTCGGCACCCCGATCCTGGGTCAAGAAGCTGAATCCTAAGCGGCGCAACCGTAAACGCTACCGTTCACGCCGTAACCGTGGCCGAGGCCGTAGCCGGACCTCCCAGCGGCAATCCCGCTCAGCCTGGCTGTCCTGGTTCTCCAGTGAGGAGAGTGGCCTAGACACCTACAACTATGATGACTACAACATGGACTGGCTTGTGCCGGCCACCTGTGAGCCCATCCAAAGTGTTTACTTCTTCTCAGAAGGTGGGAGCCTCTGCCATCCCCTGTAGCTGGTCTAGCTGGTCTTCCCTCCTGTCCCTGATCCTCATGGGCTGAACATGGCCCTTGGGTGGTGACTCCAGAAAGCCAGGATGTGAGCCCTTAGCTGCATTTTGGATGTTCATCTACCCTTCCAGGAGAGACCTGGGTCTTCTTTCTTAGGGCAGGAATGGGCAGGGCCAGGCTGGCCCTCACACACTCTCTCCTGACCTCTCTTCCAGACAAGTACTACCGAGTCAACCTTCGCACACGGCGAGTGGACACTGTGAGCCCTCCTTACCCACGCTCCATCGCCCAGTACTGGCTAGGCTGCTCAGCCCCCAGCCCCCAGTAGGAATCTGAGCCTACACAGCTGATCCCTCCACTGCTTCCTCCTCAACCTCTTTCTCCCAGCCCAATAAAGATTCTATGCCCCTGAGTTTAAGGCTACTGTCCTGACTGGGATGGACAGGCAGGAGACTGGGATCTGCTTGGGAAAAGGAGGGGAGGCTGAGCTGTCATGATATCTTGGGGGAGGAGAGCATCCTTGTGTCCAGTCCATGTTGGGCTCAGGCCATCTCTGTGAATCCAAAAAGCTTTGGGCTGGGGAGGGCCTCATGAATACTAGCCTGCCTCTTGAGCTAAGCAGCCCCTACCAACCTACCAACATTAACAGGAGCTTGAACCCCACTGATGATGACAGGAGCTGCTACCAAGTGCCCCTCCCTGCCCTGGGCTTGTTTCGCCTCTTGGACTTGACTAAGGTCTTGGAGGAGAGAGAAGGGGCAGAGGGGGTGGGGTTTTAGTTCAGCTTTTCTGCCCATCCTGAGCCTGCAGTGTGGTTAGCCTAGGGAATTGGTGTGCTCCCCCAAACCTACCCCAAGGATGAGCTTTTCTTTGAGGCCTCCATCTTGGGTCTGGGGTGTGGAGCACTGAGGTTATGAGAAGGAAGGACAAGAACTCAAAGGAAATTCATATGTACCCATTTCTTAGAAAAGTAACTCAGAAGACTTACAAGGATGAATATTCGGTACAAACATCTAATCTTAGAACACCTTTTTTTTTTAATTTTTATTTATTTATGATAGTTACAGAGAGAAAGAGAGGCAGAGACACAGGCAGAGGGAGAAGCAGGCTCCATGCACCGGGAGCCCGACGTGGGATTCGATCCTGGGTCTCCAGGATCGCGCCCTGGGCCAAAGGCAGGCACCAAACCGCTGCGCCACCCAGGGATCCCTAATCTTAGAACACCTTGATTGTACCTGTGGAACCTCTTCTGGTTCTAGGATCGTGGACTCTAAGGAGCCCATATGGGCTTTCAAGGGGCCATGGAGGAAGGGTAAGATGCAGACAGATCTCTAAAGCCGACCTGGGGCCAAGCTGGTGGTAATGTCTGCTCCCCAGCCCTGCTGAGGGCAAGGTGGTTTCAGTTCACCTGCCATTCCCTTGTCACCATCCTTATCCTGCCCAGCTTCACCAGCCTGCCCTTCAGCTGTGGCACAGGACTCCGCCTGTTCTCCCCTGCAGGCAGCCAGCACTAGGGCACTAAGGGCTCCAGAAGGCGCAGGTAAAGCACGAGAGCATTCGAGAGAGGAATTGTTTTGGCTTCCTGGAACAAGTCCGGGGAAGATCTTCACAAAATACAGGATTTCAGACACAGGCTGCCAGTTTGCAGTGTAAAGAGTGGGGACTCAGGCCAGCTTCCTTTATGAAGCTCTGGAGGGGCAGGGGCCATGAAAGTTTTGCCCCATTTATACCACCCAAGCCCCAAGATTGCCCCTGGTCTCCCTTTTCCTCTGGGATGGCTCTGCTCCCCTCCAGCTGGACCTGAAACGTCTCTCCTCCTGGAGGCGGGGCCAGCCCTCTGAGCAGGATAAAACCCACGAGGAGGGGTGTGGCGTGGGCACAGCCTTGGCATGGCTTTCTGGCTCCTCATTCTCTGCCAGCTTCATGGCCAGCCCTGTGGATGCACCCTCAACAGGTGATCTGGTGGGGACAGGGGGGCAGGGGGAGAACGTGGGGAAGGTGTGATGGGGGAAGGCTGAAGCGGGGGGGAGCGGAGTAGGGGCTTCAGGGCCTGCTGGGGGGTTTTGAGTCTGGAATGGAGGCTCTCACAGGGAGTCCTGGCTTGACCCCCCTACTCTGGCCTACAGGCCATGCCAGTGGGCTGGGTTCCCACCGGAGAAAGCGGACCACCTTCAGCAGAGGGCAGCTGCTGGAGCTGGAACGGGTGTTTGCAGCATGGCCCTACCCTGACATTGGCACCCGTGAGCACCTGGCTCGGGTCACCTGCCTTCCTGAGGACAAGATACAGGTGAGCTTCCCTCAGGGTGGCGGTACTCTCGCTCAGCCCCCTTTCTCTGAGTATCCTGCTTCCAGGTTTTGCTTTCCTGGTAGCCGGGGGAGGGCGAGCTGGAGCCCAAAGAGATTCCTTTTTCCCTTACCAGGTGTGGTTCCAGAACCGCCGGGCCAAGAGAATCAAGAATAGGAAGGCAGGAGGCCTAAGCCCCAGGCCTGAACACACCCAGAGAGCCCATTCTCTTCCAGATACCCTCCAGCAGTCCCAGGAGCCCCCAACACTAGGCCAGCATCCGCCCTCCAACACGCCTCTGTGTGCCTCAATGTGTCGACAAGCTTCCTGCCCAGCTCCTGGCTTGGGTCCAGGGCAAAGCTGGGCAGGGGCTAAAGCTGTAGCCCCATGGGGACCAGCTGGAGCATCAGGGGTCCACCTTTCTTCAGAGCGAGCCACTACCCAGACCTCACTGGGCAGCTTATCGGACCTCATCTATGCCTCGGCCATTGTCACCAACCTGGACCACTCCTAATCTAAGTCTAGAACTTGTGAGACCACTCCTCTGGCTCTGCAGCCCTCCCTGCCCCTTAGGACTGAACATATCAGAGATAGGTCCCCTGCCCCTCCTTTTACACAAGGAAGTTCTCTTATCGGAAGGAAGGTTAGCTCAGGGATCCCTCCCGTCTTCCAGGCCAGCCCAGAGTCACCAGGGCTGGGCTTTAGCACCCAGAGCCCTGCCCGTTGCCGTGGCAAATGGTACCTTCAGAGAAATGAGGTAAAGGCCCTGTTTTCAATCTCTCAGGCCAGGCTTGGCCACCAGTTCTTCTTACCCCAGCTGACAATACCTCCTTCCTCTAAAGAATAGGCAGCCCCTCCTCATTTTCAGGCCATTGGCTAACTGCTGAGTTAGGTGAGGAGAGGACTGAAACTCATTCCAGACTGTTAGGAACCAGCTCCCCTCTTCTGAACTATTCCCACCTGGACAAATTAATCAGAACCATGGATCTGAAGAGAAAGTCCTATCAAAGGAATAAAGTAGAAAGAGGAGCCCGGGGCTTGTGTTCATTTAATTTTCACAAAGATCAGATTGGTTGCCCTCTGACCTGAGGCTGTGGAGACAACCTGACAGATTTAGCAGGGGGTTGGGGTATGCACTCTGGCAACATTGGGTTTTTGTATCACCATCATCTGTATTACCAACTAATCTCCAAATAAAACCCAAACTCTATACCTTAATCTGGATTGTTGTGTGCTGCAAACGAATAAGGACAAGCGCCGTTTGCTTTTGAAATGTATCTCCATCACCTAATCCCTAAATAGGGCCAGGTTCCACACAGATCCTGGGTGGGAGGCATTACCCAGGATTCTACTGGGATTAGTTAGAAGGATGGTTAATTGAAGGGCTTAGGGCTCTGGCTGACAGGCCCTAGAGAGATGGGAGGCTCTGCTGGCACCTTCTGCTCTTTCTTCCCACTGGTTCCAGGACGCTCCAGCTGCCTCCACTTCTGGAGTTGCTCTGCTCCAAAAAAGCATGTAGTTTGCAATCAGTCTAGGGTATTCGAATCCTGGCTTTGCTACGTAACCTTGCAACTCTCTGAAAGCATATGAGCCTGCAAAAAGGGGGTGATAATATTTGTCTTCTTTCCATTATGGGAATAAGAAGCAGTATTAAGTGAAAGGCTTCACGTGCTGTGACATATTATAAAAGCTCTCAATTCACCTGAGTTGCCATACAATAGGCTAGGAGACTGGGAAGACCCCAAACTTCTTGTTCCTTTGGCCTCCTGCCAAGCACCCCCCTTTTGCCCTGGGAAGCACCAGGCCCAGACTGCGCTGGAAAAAAATATGGAGCATTGAGAGATAGAGGAAGTGGCTGGGAGCAGAGTTCTCTGCAACAAGAACCGGAGAACAGACCGCCTGATTGCTATCTCCAACTTAGCCCCTGCACATGGAAAACACTGCACAGGAAAGATTTCCTTGGCAGGAACTAGGTCTTCTACCTCTTGATCTCCAGAAGCTGGCATAGTACTCGGCTCATAAAGGAGCTCTCAATAAGTGTTCAATGCCACAGAAGCCCACTGGCTTGTGAGTAGAGGCTTGGGATCAGGTAAGGACCCCATTCTAGGGTCAGGGGAGAGGATGCCTCGGGTCAGAAGCTGTTCGAGAGGCCTGCTCTTTATCTAACATTTACAAGTCTTCCAACCTTCCAATCCAGTTATCTGGGTGTGTGTGAAAGCTTAAGGCTATAGGAGCAAGTAGTATAGCCATGAATCTCCACAAAAATTCAGTGTGGCTTTTAAACTCGGTCTTAAATGGTCTGGGTTGCTACAGACATTATAAAATGCCACCTGCACTTCTTCTCACAGTTGACATTTCTTTCAACCAACAATAGAAATTCTAAGATTTCTCAACAAAGTGATCTATGGTGGAACAGAAGGAATGAAAGCTTTCCTCTCTCTCATGTGCTGTCTAGAGAAGTTCAGGCTGGTTATGTATCAAGCAGAAACTGACAAACACTAGAACAAATGTCTACTGAACCAACAAGCATGTAATTTCTTTCTTTCTTTTTAAAACGATTTATTTGTTTTAGAGAGAGACAGAAAGTGAGCAGGGCCAGGGCAGAGGGAGAGGGAGGGAGAGACTCAGGTAGACTCCCTGCTGAATGTGGTGCCTGATTTGGGGCTCAATTTCACAACCCATGAGATCATGACCTGAACCGAAATCATGATTCAGATGCTTAACTAACTGAGCTACCCAGGTGTCCCCTGAGTATGTAATTTCTAAAAACAGAAGAGTATCCTGGGGGTGAGGGGGTGGGGGTGGGGGAGGAAGACCAAAGACCACAGGATTTCATACTGTGAACAAACGGAAAGGAGTATACCATTACAAAGAGACACTGAGGGATACCTGGGTGGCTCAGTTCAGGGCGTGATCCTGGGGTCCTGGGATCGAGTCCCATGTGGGGCTCCCTGCATGGAGCCTGATTCTCCCTCTGCCTATGTCTCTGTCTCTCTCTTTGTGTCCCTCAAGGATAAATAAAATCTTAAAAAAAACAAAAACAAAAACAATGAACAATTATCAGAACTAAGGAATCTTGGGACGCCTGGGTGGCTCAGCAGTTGAGTGTCTGCCTTTGGCTCAGGGCATGATCCTGGGGTCCTGGGATTGAGTCCCACATCGGGCTCCCTGAATGGAGTCTGCTTCTCCCTCTGCCTCAATCTCTCTCTCTTGGTGTGTCTCTCATGAATAAATAAATAAAATCTTAAAAAAAAAAAAAAAAAAAAAAAAGAACTGAGGAATCTTTGGGCTTCTGTGTTGTCACAAGATTTGAAATAAGAATACAGGGGATACAGTAAATATTTATTGGATAAATAACTATTGCTGATAGTTTTTAAGTACCTTTACACAGATTCTATCAGTATGCCTACTAATCTAAGTTCTTAGAAGTTTAACATTACACAGAATTTCAGACTTCAGAACAGAGAAGGAAAGATCATCTGATCTTTCTCAGCCTCAGTTTTGTCTTTGGGAAAAGGGGCCTAAAGCCATTTCCTCTTCCAACCTCCAGGATTGTTACAAAGACCAAAAGTAATCACATAAAGCAATTACTCAGCTGTGCACACTTAACAAACTATTTTTTCGCACTCCCCTAAACTCAGACATTTTAATAACCTACATAAAACCTCCCCCATTAGGCTAACGGATAATACGTACACGTATTTGTAATGTTACATATACATATTCATGTGTATGCTTATTCATATTCATATATACAGTTAAATCTGGAAACAGTCCATATCTACAAAGAACATCTCCCTTTATCAGCTGAGATAATCCACAGTAGGGATACTCTTCCCACCAACATATACAAGCACAAGAGATTTTCAATTAAAAGCAGACATACTGTTTTGCCATCTGAATTGTTTTCATTTTTGGAGGCAGAGCAAAGGGTGATGGAAAGGTGAGAAGTTTGAGGAGGGTTGGTGAGTGGAAGAGACAGGTAAAAGCATATAGAAAATCTGAAAAAGGCCAGGAGAGGATGAAGACCGAAACTAAGATTCTGGAAATGTGGCATCTTAGTTCCCAATTTCACCATCCTTGTACCAACCTGTCCTTCTCTTATTTAATGACCTGTGATCAGTTCCTCTTCCCAAACAAACTAGAGGAAAGGAATCCTTTCTGCTTTTTTGGAGGTTACTGATCTAAATTACAGGTCTGTGTGAAGCATCTTTGGAGCAAGGATGACCATTGATTTGTGTACCTGGGGAGGTTCAAGACAGTATGGTCTACTTTGGGAAGACCTGGATTCCATTTACTCCTGATAGAAAAAAAAAAAAAAAAAAAACCAGCTTTGGCAGTGCCGAGATGGACTAGAGAAGGCAGATGGGCACTGGGTTCAGGAGAAGGAACTGAAAGAGCAGTTCTTTTCATTTGTTGTCTGAGTCTCTTTTCCTGCCCCTCTGGAAACTGACAGAGGACAGGGCTCCGGCAGGAACAGCCTTGGTACAGCTCTCTGACTAACCGGAGTTATGGACAAAGAGCCTGATAGGTTGACTCTGAGTCAGGCAGCTGGGAGCCTAAAGTCCCCCAAAACCTGCTCCAGACTTTGACAATGAACCATGAGTTAAAGCTCTCCCAACTCGCCTTCCATCGCCCGCACCATGACATACAGCTCGGCCAGGCCCACCACGGAGGCCACGATCAATGCAGCTAGTACTCGCTGGGGAGAGAGAGAGAGAACCAGGCTTAGGGGATGCAGGCCAGCATCCAGCTCTGCAGCCTCCAGCACTTCTAGAAAGGATGGGGGGAAGGGAAGAAAACCCAGCCCATAAGTTGGGAGGAAGAGAAGAAAAGAGGATCTGGATTCTCTTTTGAGGTACCCACGACTGCTGGGCAGCTCAAATGTTCCTCTTGTTCGCTGCATAAATATTTAACATCTAACTTGTTCAAGGCACCTTCACATATGTCCTCCCTCTCCCACCAACACTCCCACCCGGGGCACCTTGCCCTGCCCAGTGCCTACTTACTGAGGCCATTTCTGTGAAGATATATTGACTTCCAAGGTAAGTGCAGACGAAGGCAGCTGCCACCGTGACAATAAAGTTGAAGATGGTGATGACCAGCGCTTTCACTGACCTCACTTCAGGGAAGAAGCCAAGGAAGAAACCTTTAGGTCAGCATCCTCCACAAGGCCCTCTTATATCAGGGCTACCTCCCCTATCAATTGGGTTTCCCTCATATGTCAAGCCTGAATAGCTCAGGTTTAAACCCAGGACACTGGAGTGGGAAGAAGGGCTGTGACCAACCCCTCCCAGGGGAGAGGCTTACAGGGTGATTTCCCAGTACTTCACCTTGCTTTCCCAGGTCACTAAGAGTCCCACCATGCCTTGAATCCTGGGGAAAAGAAAACACAAATGATTCCAAATGGAAGCAGCTCAGAGGCAGTCCAGAGTAATCATTTGTCAATCCGGGCTCTGCTCTCTTTATTTCCCAAAACATTAACTCTGCCTTCTCCATGGATTCTGTTGTCTGGGACCAGCTGGATTTTTTTTGTGGATCACAGATCAAACATTTCAGAGAAAGGACATAGGTTCCCAGTACCCACCCATTCCTCTTCTGCTCTAGGGCAGGAACATGCCACAGAATGACAGGGAGCCCTGTCAGAAGAAAGGCTCTAAGGCTTATCTCTAGCTCTACAACTTTTTTTTTTTTTTTAAATTTTTTTTATTTATTTATGATAGGCACACAGTGAGAGAGAGAGAGGCAGAGACACAGGCAGAGGGAGAAGCAGGCTCCATGCACCGGGAGCCCGATGTGGGATTCGATCCCGGGTCTCCAGGATCGCGCCCTGGGCCAAAGGCAGGCGCCAAACTGCTGCGCCACCCAGGGATCCCCTAGCTCTACAACTTTTAAGAATCAGTCACCACCTGAGCCCTGAGTCTCAGTAAATTGAGGTGGGAATATTAGGTTTGTATGCAGCACAGAACTTCTATGGTCCCTGATGGGTATAAAAACCAAGCTTCTATGATATTTTTTTCCCTTCTGTACCTCTTCCCAGTGCAGGGCTCTGCTTGCAGGGGCTACTCAGTCCTTGTATTGAAGAACAGGCCCTTACCTGACAGGTGACATTGTATGTGATCCGCTTATATTCCTCATTGGCCAGCTGTATCTTAATCTTCTCCAAACGGGCAACTAGTTCTGGGTTCTGAGGCAGAAAAATCAAAGGAGAAGAATATTCCCAGCTTGCTAGAAAACCATGCCACAATCATTGGTTTCAGGGGGCAAAGCACTGCTAAGGGTGCCAAGAGACCCATGTACTAGTTCTGCCTCCTCTGCTTTGGAACCTGTTTTTTTTTGGATCTACTTTCCAAGCTGTCAAGCCGGGAGGATGATATCCAGTTTCCCCACCCCAGCCCTCAGGGATTTAAAAGACTAACTTTTGAGCCCAAAGGCTGTTTCATAAATCTGAATGTACTGTGAATAAGTCTAATTTAGTCAACACCCCTTCTCACAAATATATCTTTTACATACCCGAGGAGGCTTCACAACCTCTGGGAGATAGATTTCACTGCCTTCTAGGAGCTCATGAAGGTATAGTGTGGAACCTAGGAAGAAAAGATTTCCACAAACATAATGACCCATAGAATTGAGCTTGAAGAATTAAGATCAGAAAAGGGCCTGGCCTTTCTGCTTTTTCCTATCAAAATAAAACATGGCTATTCCTATTTTAATTCATTTCGAAGCTCATTTTCAACTGAGAAGAATCAAGAACAATTCCACATAAATATCTCTTAGTGCACATAGCTGACTTTAAGTGTTAGCTCTCAATTATCTTGCTCACGTCACAGCTAACACGTAAGCCACTTAAGTTCACCTTTAGATTAAGTCATGCTGTGGCCACAATAGAACTGCCCTGAATAGATTTAAGTCACAGTGATGGTAAATGCTCAGAGAACAGTGTACTAGATGATCATTAAGGTATGTTTTAGTTCTTTTTTTTTTTTCAAACATACATGTAACATTTATTCTAATTGACCGTATGCTGGGTTGTAAAACAAGTCTCAACAGATTTCAATGAATTGAAATCATCACAGAGTATGTTCTCTGTTCATAATGCAATTGAATCTGAAATCAATAACAGGCATAATGATAAGTTTTCCATATGTTTAAACATTTAGAAATACATTTTAAAATGGTCCATGGGTCAAATATGAAGTTACAAAGGACTTTAGGAATGTCTTTGAACTGAATGATATAAAATATCAAAGTTTTTGTGTGTAGGTAAGTAAAGAAGGAAAGCATCTTTAGACTTGTCATAGTACAAAGTAATGAATTAAGTATCTTTGTCAACAAGTATGTTTTAGTTCTAATAGTTGAGTGGTCTACCCTTTGTACCTCTGGATAGGCTATGTTAACTCTGGCAAAAGACCTTACAAACTAGTTTGTCCTATTCCCTTCCTTTACAGTTAAGGGAACTGAGACCCAAGGAAGAGAAATGAATTCTCCAAGAGGACTTTGTGGCAGAGCTAGGACTAGCACTCAGATGCTACTCCCAGATCAGGTCTTTCAATACGGCTTTCCATCATCCTACGTGGAAGAAAAAAAAAAAAAAACAAGAAAAAGAGAAAAATAAAAAACCCTATCAGATTTGGCTTGCTTTTGAGATGGAAAGAAATTCAGATTCCCAAACAGGACAAGCTCACTGTCCTACGTCATTTTCTAATGTGGCTTTTAAGAAATTGAACTTGTGCGGCGGTACTGGTTTAAAACTAGACCTCCTCAAAGGTCAGGCGGCCCGGAGTGGGCTGCGTAGTGAAGGGGAGACTCTCAAGAGAGCAGAAACGGCACAAGAAAATTCTCGGCCATCCCGAGAAAGCCCCATCCACGGAAGCTGTTAAGGGAGTGTATTGCCCTACGGTTTATGAGGTGACTCTTGGGTTGGTTAGATGACCGTTCCGCGGGTGACGGAGAGTGATGGCATTTTTTTTCCCCCTCGTAACGATGCCAGAGGTGGGAGAAGACTCTGGAAAAAGGGAGGTGAGTCCGGGCTGGAGACTGGGGCTCACCCGTCTCTCTCAGGTACTGATGCAGATCTCGGATCAGGCGGAAGGGAACCAGGCGCGAGGGGCCACTGGGAAAATCACCGTCCTTGTGCTTCTCCCCCAGCACGGCTTCAAGTTCTGCACGCAGCTTCCGGGGCAGCTGCTCTGGCTCCAGCTCCCCACCGGGAGCCAAAGCGCGCACCAGCCGACCACCCGCACGCAGGCAGGACGCCATGTCTGCCGGACTTAGGGTCAGGTGACGCGGGGCCGGGACTTCCGCCCACGGCGCGCCGGAAGGAGCCTGCGGCTCGCGGGGCGGGCTGAGCCCGGCCGGGGGCCGAGGGGGCGGGGACGCGGCGCGGGGCAGTGTGGGGCGGGGGCAGAAGGCCCGCGGCCGCGGCTTGGGCCCAGTGTCGGCCGCCGAGCGGGCGCTCCGCGGGACATGGCGGGCTGCGTGGCCCGGCGGGCCCTGGCCGTGGGCAGCCGCTGGTGGGCCCGCTCGCTAACCGGGGCTCGGGGGCCGAGGCCACTCTGTGTGGCAGGTGGAGCTGGGGCCTTCCCGCCAGCGGCGGCAGCGACGACGCGGAGGCACCTCTCGTCCCGGTGAGGGACTGAGCGCGGGGCCCGTCCCCGGAGCCCGGGGAGCGTGTTCCGGCCAGCGAGGCGGCCGGGAGGCTCGGCCGGCCGAGGGTGACTGGGGTGCGACCTGGGAGAGGGTCCCGGCGGCAGCCGACCCGCCCTGCCTGGGACGTGCGCCAGGAACAGAGAAGGGAGCGCGGCCCAGAGCCCCGGGTTACGCCGGGCTGGCCCCGAGCGGGAGCTAGTAACCCTCCCAGAGCGAATCCTGCCTCCCCAGATGGGGATCTCGGGCGCTGTTGCTAGTGGGCAGCCTTTTAATTAGACTTTAGGGCTCTGACATGAACCCCAGCCCCGGGTTAGGACAAGGCCTCCCTCAGAAAGATGCTCGAAGTGGGAAACAGGACTTTTAGGAGGGCCCTGCGTAGGGCCCAGGTTTCAGCGTGACCTTGGGGAGACTGGTTCTTAGTGTGTGACCCGGGGAGGGGGCTTGAGGTCACGGGATGGTGTGAGCATGGCCTCTAGCGATGGGACAGGCAGGTCAGACGGCCTGGAGGATCAAGTGAGGGGGAGCATACGGTTCACATCTCCAAAAGGCTAAGAATAGCAGAC
The DNA here is from genome assembly GCF_011100685.1 of Canis lupus familiaris. NCBI lineage: Eukaryota > Metazoa > Chordata > Mammalia > Carnivora > Canidae > Canis > Canis lupus. The sequence continues at coordinate 42,578,466 of NC_049230.1, read as the reverse complement.
CTTGGAAGGACCCCTAGAAAGAGCAGCCCTGTCCAGAGAGACCACTGAGAGAACTGACCTTTTTGGGGGGGGCTGAAATTAGACACTGGTGTTGGGGAAAGATGGATGATAAGTATTTGCACCTTAAGACCCGAGGGAAATTTGATGTAAATCTGAACAAAAACTAGATTGAAAGACTACTAGGTGCAATGCGGGGAGTGCAGTAGGACGTATGGTGATAATGGTTAAGCCCTTCAAGGGCAGGGTGAAGGCTGCAGTTTCTGGGCATAGACAGAGATGGAATTAGAACAAATGTTTTACACACTTGGCTCTGAGGGGGAACACAGGCTCATCAGACGCAGGCATTGCTCCCAGAGAACCTACGGTCTCTAGTGGAGATGAGACATGGGCACAAATAACAGAAATGCAAGGTGGGAAGGGCGGTTAAAATGCTGTGGGAGGTCAGGAAAGAAACAGGCAAGAGGTACAAATAAGCAGGGTGCGAGGGCATGATATGAGGAATGCTGAGAGTGAAGAGAGAAGAAAGTGATGTGGGAGCCGTCAGACATAACACAGAAACCGAGGCAGGGCCTGTGGCTAGATCTCAAAGAGGAAAAGACGGGATCTGGAGTGGTGGTTTGGCAGGACCCTTCCCTGCTTCACCTGCCCCACGGCTTGGGCCTTTCTCTGCTGTCACTGCCTGGCCCCTCGGTATCCTAGTAGCTTTTTCTGATGGGCTAGGTACCATTACCTCCTCAGCCTTTCAGTTGCTTGTTCTTTTCCTTCCTAACCAGAAACCGACCAGAGGGCAAAGTTTTGGAGACGGTTGGTGTATTTGAGGTGCCAAAACAGAATGGAAAATATGAGACCGGGCAGGTGAGTGCTGGGCTGGGTCATTTTTCATTTTCAGGATATGCCCTGCATCTTGAAAGGGTCAGCTTCGGTCATAGGCTCGAATGTTATAGTTTTCTGCCTTGGTGTTCAGTGCCAGACCAGAATCACAGATTTTTTAAGATGGGGTTTCTGTTTTCCTGGATCTGAATCCTTTTCATGTATCAAAGGGTTCTCTTTCTAAGTTAGCGTGGACAGAGATAATTTGAACCAAAGGAAGGAGAGAGCCAGATTGTTGAATCCTATAATTTAGTGGAAGGTGGGAAGCCAGTGAAGGGAGCTTTCAGAAAAGCAAAGCTTTGGATGCCTGGGTGGCTCAGTGGTTGTGAGCGTCTGCCTTCAGCTCAGGGCGTGGTCCCAGAGTCCCATGATTGAGTTCCACAATGGGCTCCTCACAGGGAGCCTGCTTCTCCCTCTGCCTGTGTCTCTGCCTCTTTCTGTGTATCTCTCATGAATAAATAAATAAAATCTTAAAAAAAAAAAAAAAAAGAAAGAAAAGCAAACCTTTGGGGGTGACTGGGAGGCTCAAACAGTTAAATGTCCAACTCTAGATTTTGGCTCAGGGCATGATCTCAGGGTCCTGGGACCGAGCCCCACGTCTGACTCTGGCCTAGGTGTGGAGCCTGCTATAGATTGTCTCTCTCCCTCCCCTTCCTCCCTCTCTAAAGAAAATAAGAGAAAGAAAGAAAAAAAGAAAAACAAACTCTTGATTCTTTGTCATAGTTGAACTGATTGCAGTATAATATAAGCTGTGGGTGTGAGATTCTTGTTTTCGTTATCAGCTTTGTGCGAGATCCACTGAGATAGATTTAGGCCCCTTGTAAGTAAGGACTTTTTGTTTACTCAACTTCCCGCTTGAATGCCTGCAATGGACCAGGTGTTGTGCATTGAACTTGACTCAGAAAGCAATGCCTTCGTAGCGCTGGCAGTCTAGAGAGGAAGTCTAGATGGAGTCTGTGGCTAAGCATTATGCTAAGTGGAGGGGAGGTCAGGGAAGGCTTCCTAGAGCTCTAAGCTATGGTCTAAAGGATCAATAGAAGTCAGCCAGGTAAAGAGGAGGTAAGAGTGTTCTGAAGCTGGTGAGGGTAGATCACAGAGTTCAAGGGAAAGATTGGCAAGATCTTGTGCTGGGATTGTAGCCACCTGTGCCGCTTAGCAGTCTGAGTCCCACCTGGAAGGACTTGTGGACGTGGACTGCTTCCTCACTGAGGCTCTCTTTCCTCCTAGCTCTTCCTTCATAGTGTTTTTGGCTACCGAGGTGTCGTCCTGTTTCCCTGGCAGGCCAGACTATATGACCGGGATGTGGCTTCTGCAGCTCCGGAGAAGTAAGTACCCCTGTCATTGCACCTTGCAGTACCCCCAGGAGGAGGCCTGACTCATGGTCAACATACGTAATTAGGGTCCCTGGGGTGAATTCAACATTCTCCTGGGCCATAGAAGTAGTCCCAGGGTACTTCCCTGACACCATGGAGATAAAAGTGCTGAGTGCCAGGGACAGTCTTAAGTCAGAGGGTCCCTGTAGGCCTCCCCAGGATGCTTTCCCAAGCTGTTCTCTATTTGCATTATAAGTCACCCAAAAAGCATTGAGGGACTAATTTTCTTGATTTTTTTGTTGTTCAGTTAGAACCTTTCTTTCGATCTCTTACACAAGTACATTAAAAAAGAAAAGGCCGGGGCAGCCCCGGTGGCTCAGCGGTTTAGTGCCACCTTCAGCCCAGGGCCTGATCCTGGAGACCCAGGATCGAGTCCCACGTTGGGCTCCCTGCATGGAGCCTGCTTCTCCCTCTGCCTGTGTCTCTGCCTCTCTCTCTTTCTGTGTCTCTCATGAATAAATAAATAAAATCCTTTAAAAAAATTAAAAAAAAAAGGCCTAGTTCCATTAAGTAATTATAGACATCCCCATGGATGTGAGAAGAGTGGGGTGCTTGCGGCTCCATGGATGGAGCCAAGGCCAAGGGCAATTTGACTTTCTCAGCATGGTCCCCTTCTTCCAAGAAGCAGCCAGCGAGTAAGACAAATGGTGACTTTGAGCCATGGGCCCTCCGCATTCCCTTACTGGCCTCTGGTTGGGGAGGGGCTGAGCCTGGGTGTTGCTGAGCAGATACCCAGCTGCTGCTGAAACCCCTTCAGAGCCGGCATTAACTAGTCTGTTGGGGGTAAGGAGGTGGGAGGGAGCGAGGGCAGGCACTACTTCTGTTTCTCTTGGGGTGATATTGGGCTTCTTCTCTTACCCTGTAGAGCAGAGAATCCTGCTGGCCATGGTTCTAAGGAGGTGAAAGGCAAAACTCACACTTACTATCAGGTGCTGATTGATGCCCGAGACTGTCCACATATAGTAAGTAAGCAAGATGGCTGGGCCGGGGGTTTCTCTCCATGTGAAAGGCCTGAACAGAGAGAGGGAGGATGGTCCCAGAGAGCCTGGATCAGCACTGGGCCCACGTTCTCAGGACTGGATAGTGACTAAGAAAATCTCTGACTTGCTTCTTGCCTTAGTCTCAGAGATCTCAGACAGAAGCTGTGACTTTCTTGGCTAACCATGATGACAGCCGGGCCCTTTACGCCATCCCAGGTGAGTAGTGAGCATCTGAATATGCCTATTGATGAGGTCTGGTGGGTCTCAATGAGAAGATTCTGATGCCTCTAATCTGCTAGGAGGGATGAGACAAGCTGAGAGTGATGGTACCAGGCTCATCCAACCTTGAGACAAGGCCAGGAATTGTGTTTCTTTTTCTTTCTTTCTTCCTTTCCTTTTCCTTTTCCTTTTCCTTTTCCTTTTTCTTTTTTCTTTTTTTTTTTAAAGATTTATCCATCATTCATGATAGACATAGAGAGGCAGAGACACAGACAGAGGGAGAAGCAGGCTCCACGCCGGGAGCCCGATGCGGGACCCGATCCTGGGACTCCAGGATCGTGCCCTGGGCCAAAGGCAGGCGCTAAACAGCTGAGCCACCCAGGGATCCCCCTGGAATTGTGTTTCTTCTCAGCCTTGTTCCTCCCTTTTTCCTGTGTGAGTTTCACTGCCTCTTTTCCTCCCTGTGCCAGGCCTGGACTATGTCAGCCACGAAGACATCCTCCCCTATACCTCTACCGATCAGGTTCCCATCCAGCATGAGCTGTTTGAAAGATTTCTTTTGTATGACCAGACAAAAGGTGAGTTCTCTCAAGAAGGGAAGCTGGAGCAAGAGGGCCCTTTCTTCAAAGATAGTGTTATAGAAGTAACTTCAAAGCTCCCTATCCACAACCTTATTCGACGTCCCATTAGACGTCCCATTAGACCTATCGGGTGGGTGGCTGTTATCTCTTCCTCATAGACATGGAAGCTGAGGCTCAGGGATGGAAGGGACTCAAGGTTGCTAGTGAGTGGCAAGGTCAGGGTTACAATAGGGTCAGAAAACCCGAGCTCCTCACTCCTAGCCCATTTCTCTTCCTAGGATGTCACATAACTCCTCAGGGTTTATTCTTGGTGGCCTCGTGCCTTTTTCCAGACTGTGCATTTGCTTCATGTTTGGGTCCCTCGTTTCCCCAGCCAGCCTTGGGGAGTATTCTCTAGGAGGGGCAGTTGGAGAACCCCTGGGATTGGGCCTGACTGATTAGTCCTTTCTTGCCTCAGCACCCCCTTTTGTGGCCCGGGAGACACTACGGGCCTGGCAAGAGAAGAACCACCCCTGGCTGGAGCTCTCTGATGTTCACCGGGAGACAACAGAGAACATTCGTGTCACTGTCATCCCCTTCTACATGGGCATGAGGGTGTGTACCTGGCCTGGGCCCCTTCCCCCAGGGGTAGGCCCCCAGGTTTTCTGTGCTGTTCCCAGTGTGACTGCTGGAGTGGGTTCCAGATTTAAACTGTGTGCCCCGTGGTTCTGCTTCCCAGGGCTGCACATATGGGGCAGACACTGGGACCTAGAGCAGCAGGTAAATCCTCAAGTTCTGGGATGGAGTCCTCCAGGCTGACTCTTCCTTCTGTTCTGGTTCTGGGGATTCCTGTTTATGAAGAGTATACACATACTTGTTTAAATCTCTATAGGCTGATCTTCACACTTTATATGCATTAGTCAGATGTTTATTGAACTATTTCTTGCCTGGCTGTGAGCTTCAAATAAAAATGAAACCGTGTCCCTGCCTTACAGGAGCTCATGGTAGTGGGAGAGGTTACCACATCAAGTATTGTCATGGTGTTGGGTTATGGAAGGGCCGATGAGGAGGGCAGTGGCCTGGGCCAGCAGTGATTGCAGGAGTTGGGGGAAGCAGCTAGCTGGATGACTGGGGAGAAAGGGAAGGGCCTTGTGGCTGACTTCCGTTGGCACCCAGCTCTGTTGGTGATCTTGATAGGATAAGGAGGAGGGAGGCCAGGGATGAGGCCAGGGGAGGCTGCCTTCTCTTGGGTTTGTTGGCTGTAGTCCACTCTCCATCCCACACATAACAGCATTGTTCTGTCTCTGTAACCTTCCTGGAACACACCTACTCAGTTGGAGAACTGTTGATTGGAACAGAGGTTTCTGCCCTCTGGGACTTAAATTCTTTGTTTTTTTCCCCAGGAAGCCCAGAATTCCCATGTCTACTGGGTGAGTGTGTGCTTGGGGGGATAGGATTGGGGGAACTGGTTAGGAGGGTGGTGGTGGGGGTTGGAGTTTGCCTCTGGCGCAGGGTGAGGGGGTGGGGCTGTGCACTGCAGGTTGTCTGTCTTTATTGCCTTTTGCTTTCCTAGAATACTGGGTGGGGTGGCCCGAGGTGTTCTTTTTCAGCTGTGAACTCTCTCCTCCACTCCTCACAGTGGCGCTACTGTATCCGCTTAGAGAACCTCGATAGTGATGTGGTGCAGCTCCGGGAGCGACACTGGAGGATATTCAGTTTATCTGGCACCTTGGAGACAGTGAGAGGCCGAGGAGTGGTGGGCAGGGTAAGCATCATCGGGCCAATAATGCCTACTTTCTATTCCTTCCCAGCAGGCCTGGGGGCTGAGTGCCTGCTCTCCTCCTCTGTGGCTAGGGACAGAGGCAGTGTGTGAATGTGTTGGGCTGTTTTGGGTGACACCTTACAAACACCACCATGAGATAGTTTTCTTACAACCTGATTCACAGATGAAGAGAGAGGTTGTGAAGTGAATAACTGGCCCATGGTCGTGTGGCTGGTAGTGGAAGGACCTGGATTTGAATCCAAGGGAGTCTGACATCAAAGCTTATGTAGAGGTCTTATTGCCAGCACAGAGCCTTACTAAAAATATGATTTTGAGTGCCCTTCAGTGGGGCTCCCCCAGGTCCCCACTCATCCCATCGCTTCTGGTTGTCATTCTTCTGCCTCTTTACATACTTGCATCCTCTGCTAGTCCACAGAGATCTGATTTTGCAAATCCTGCACTACCCAACTCTGTCTCTTGAGAAATAAAGTCACAAGAAATGGCCAGGGGCCACATTTAACATCCATTTTTCCATGTTAGCAGGGAGTTGGGAAGCAGGGTAGGATATTGAGAATAGGGCTTTGGAGTGAGATAGTCTGGTTTTGAATGCCAGCTATGTGTGGTTTACTCACCACATAACTGTGGGCCAGTTTAACAAAAAATCTGTTTTTTTCCTTTTTTTTTTTTAAATATTTTATTTATTCATGAGAGACACACAGAGAGAGAGAGAGGTAGAGACACGGGCAGAGGAAGAAGCAGGCTCCATGCAGGGAGTCCGATGTGGTACTTGATCCTGGGACTCCAGGATCACGCCCTGGGCCAAAGGCAGGCGCTAAACCACTGAGCCACCCAGGGATCCCTCAGTTTTTTTCCTGATAAAATGGGGGTCACACCTATTACCTCGTAATTACTAGGAGGTTTAAGTCAGCAGAGGTTACAGAGCACCACCGTGGTGCCTGGCATCTAGGCACTCAGTGAATGGACTCTGGAAGGGCTATTTACCGAGGAGGTCCTATGCCTAGCATCTTTGCTCCATGCCCACAGATGTTAAGTCTGAGGTTCTCTTTCCCAGAATCAGAATAAAAGGCCCAGGTCAATGGCTATGCCGTGGGAGGTGGTACTGGCAGGCAGTCACTGTGGGAGGCCTAAGGGGCATCCTCCTGATGCTCTGGCAGTCAGCATGTGGCCTGGGGTACAGGGAGCTTGTCTGGCCTTACCGATTTTGCCTGAACCCTTACAGGAACCAGTGTTATCCAAGGAGCAGCCCGCATTCCAGTATAGCAGCCACGTCTCCCTGCAAGCTTCCAGCGGGCACATGTGGTAAGTGAGTGCGGGCAGGGGACAGGGCTACCTCAACCCCGCAGACACAGCCGCAGGTCAGAAAAGTGAGAGCTCATAGTTTGTGGTTAACATCTTGAGATGCAGCCTTATTTGCTCTTGATTGTTGCATGGGACTTGTCTAATTTTTTTCTACCTGTTTTCTAGTTCCCTGTAATTTCACAGACTGAGGACTTAGGCCTAAGAGGTCTGGTGGTTTGATGCTGCACTGAGTTGCCCATGGAGTTGGTTTTTTTCCCGGTGGTTCACTCTTTAACCTGATAGTATAGTTGGGTAGCTTATGCAGTATGATCTAAGGGCCAGAATCAGGACAGCTGCGTTTCTTCTTTTCATGTAGGGCCAGAAAGGGCTCTTAGGTTTCTGGACCAGCGTTATTCTGACATGAGCTGGGCCAGAGAGAGCCCGTCCTGCCTCATCCACTGTGTTCAGTTCTGGAACGGAGGGCCTATGGCTCTCAAGAGCCTCAGTAAGGCCTCAGCCCTCGCTCCCTTTAACCCAGCTTCTCTCTAACCCACAGGGGCACATTCCGCTTTGAGAGGCCTGATGGCTCCCACTTTGATGTCCGGATCCCTCCCTTCTCCCTGGAAAGCAATAAAGATGAGAAAACCCCACCTTCAGGCCTTCACTGGTAGGCCAGCTGAGGCCTGAGTGCCTAGGCTCAGCCCCTGAAGAACAGCTCTCATCCCACAATTGCTGCAGAACTCTCTCTCCACCATGGGCCACAGTGGGTCTTTTTATCATTTGCGCCATTTGATTGTGGGGTTCTTTTTCAGTGCGTGGGTGTAATCGTTTTCTCCAGAAGACCTGTGTAGGACTCCTCCAAGGCTGGCCTCCCCTGTAAGCCCTGGCTACACTGTGTTCCAGTAAAGCTTTCCACCAGGAATTCTTATGTTCAGCTGCCACAGGCCTGGGGTTTCCTGGCCTGTCACACAAGTTGTTTGGAATATGAGGTTTGGTCAATAAACCAGTGCACACTTGGCCACCCTCGCCATTTCTGCCCCCCCGGGGTCTCAGGCTCCCTTTTTGGTGTAGTTGGGGCCCTTGGTTGCTTTCCTTTGCTGCCTTTCCAGGAAACTGCCCCATCTACTAGAGTATGTATCTGTTTCTTTCTCTCCTGAGGCTGGGGCTTGGCTGGATGTCTCCTGGGGTCATCATGCCTCTCAGCCAGTTGGTTGGGGGCTAGACTGGACTCGTTCTTTATCCTCTGCTAAGTGCAGAGCAGGAGGCCAGCAGCAGGCTCAGGCTCTCAGCACTGGCTAACCATTGACATCGTTGGCCTCACTGGGCCTGGGAAGGAGTGAGGCAAGCCCTTCAAGTTCCCTGGAATAGCTTGCCAGCCCTGAGCCTGTCAGGCCTCCACATCGCAAATGCAGAAACTCAGCCAAGGAGCTTTAGTTACGTATGGACGGTGACTGAGCCAAGCTACTTTCTGAGCTGATTGCAGATCTCCAAGAGCCAGAGGTGAAATGTGCTGCATTTTCCCGAGTCTTAGGATTCCTGCTTCCCTACTACCATAGTGATTGTTAAAGAGGTCGTTTTATTCTTAATATTAAATCTCAGTTCCAGCCCTCATTAGTGTTGTCCTTAATCCTCCACCAGGGGGAGCCCGGGTTGCAGGGCAACTGAGTGCAATAGGATTTATGATTCCGGGAGAACACAAGGTGGTGAATGGGAAATCCAACTGTGTCCATAGCAGTGAGCTGACCCAGCTCTAATCACTGCAAGCACGACTCTGTACTACCGCAATGTAACACAATTTTATTAGAAATTAGTGTTTGTTTCCATCACCTGTGGTGAGCAACAAAGGATTGCAGTTAAGTGGCAAAGCAGTTCTCTCGGTGGCAGGAGTTGGGCCATCCTTTAGGCAGACGTGGGTGAGATAAGAATAAAACCCATGTGATGAACAGCGGGCTTCTAGTTTTCTCAGAAACCGACAAAGTTTGACCTTCATCCACACTTTTTGTTTGCTCCCCCCCACCCCCCACGGGCTCCGAATTGAAAAATTCACACAGCCAAGAGCTGCTTTCCGAATGGGGCTGAGAGGCACAAAGAAAATTCCCCAAACCCATATGCCACAAAGTCTGAGTAAAGAAGTTAAGATTACTTCAGTGGTTGCAATGTTAGTATTTTTCTTAAGACCAGGGAGATACTTTGATCAGTCCAGGATTACTGTGCTTTCTCAGGAAGAAAGACTAATCACCACTGAGACAGCTGAGGATCTAAATGTCAAAGCTGCAAAGAGGCTGCAGGGCAGGGGAGGTCAAAGGACAAGCATTAAAATACCTCAGTGGGGAGCCAAGGCTTTGAGTATTAGCAGGCCTCAGGAGGGAGGGCCGGAGGGCTAGAGAGCCAGGGCTGAGGAAATAGACCCTCAGCCTGGGCCAGGAGCATTCCAGTCTCTGTGGGAAAGCCACAAAGCCAAAGTCGGAATCTGGCCAAAGAAATGGATTTGTCTTCATCTTGTTACTCCAGTGAGGGCTGGAAGAAGTGTTTGGAGCTGATGAGCAGGGTGCCTCACCTGAAAGTCTACATATTCAAGGCTGTGACGAGCATAAAATGCCAGGTTAGTCACGGTTCCCTTGCCCCATCATGTCATTTCAGGTCCTTGTGGGTGTCTGAACCATGGCCTGGCATTTGCCCAGAGGCTCCAGTGGGTCAGCCACAAGCAGGCCACTTAGCTACAGTGACCATAGTCAGGAGAGGGCCCTGATAACCTGTGCTCCTGCCCAGTGGCTACCACTCAGTGGCTATGGGGTCTTGCTAGGCTGGCTGAGCAGCTCTCTCCCTGATGGCATTCCTTTGGAAAATAATTCAGGTAAGGGCCAAGCCAAACAGAAGATAGTGAAAAAAAGCCCCAAGGAGGAACTTGCTCCTTTGCCCAAGAGCTGGGGCTCAGCAGCTCCGTGGCCACATGACCCAGCCTTTCAAAGGACTTAGGCTGCTCACATCACCCTGCGTTCAGACCCAAGGCTGGGCAGAACCACCATCCCAGCCAGGACACAAAACCAATAGTACGGGGCGGGCAGGAGGTAACTAGCCAATGGCCAAGCACATGCCACTTCTGCACAGGGCTGCTGGGAATGCAGAGCTTGGGTTCCCCATCCTCGGCTGATGGGCATCGAGCGCAGTACCCACAGGCTCCACAGCTTGCCTTCTGGGCCTCATGCTCCTGGCCCCATTATGGCTCTTTGGCTTTCTAGTAAGTAAAGCAAAGCATGCCTTGGAGCTGAGGGCAAGAGAACCTAGCAATCATGTAAGGCGCTAGGAGTCAGTTATATGACCTTAAAGTGTTCTTTCTCGTGAGCATTACTAGGACCACAGTTCCCAGCGTAAATGCCCTTCCTTCCCGTGTGCTATCTGAAACAGCTGCCTGGCCAGCTCAGCAAAGCCAAAGCTAGTTCTTTGTTTTATTGCTTCTCTAGCCCCTCTCAGACTGATTCTGCAGGGAAGAGGGGTTAGAGTCAGAAAAAGATGATGGGGATCAGGGCAGAATACAAATCTCCTGAATAAAAGTACAAAGTGCTTTAAAGAAACCGACCCCAAAGGCATCAAGAAAGGCCAAGAGGGGACCTACCCCTAGAGGGGTAGCACATATACCCAGTCCCCTCATTGTTAGACCTAAAACTATTCATTTCCTAGATAATTTTTTAAAAACCAAAATCATGAAGCCTGTGCTTAAACACGTCAGGGAAAAAGGAGCCCCACCTTCTGTAAGAAACTGGGCCTCCACAGCACCAGAACGAGCCTGTTCCTCAGAGGCCTCAAGGCAGCCCTTCAGTGGAGCAAAAGGACACTCAGCAAAGAGTTGAGAAGATTGTTCTCATAGGTGGTGGGCAGGTCAGTCCATTTGCCCCAGGGGCAGAAGCAGCTCCCTGTCAGGAAAGGTGAGCAAAGGGTCCAGGATATGGTCATCGTGAAGTGCTCAGGGAGCAGGGCAAATGAATTTGGTCCCTCTCCTGCTTGGGCCGGGCCCTTTGCCTTCCTGTCATGCCTCTGGGTGCTGGAGCAGAAACCCAGCCAGCGCCAGCGTGGGGGGTGGCCAATGGGGCGGGGTTCCATAGGAGGGGAGACAGGGTGTCCTGACTCCCTGAGGGTCTTGTCAGTCGCGATGGGTAGACTGGTGGCCAAGCTGCCGGTCATCATAAGTGCTATAGCGCTTGACATGGATACGGCGGACCCGGTCCCGCAGTTCAAAGGTCTCCTCATCTTCACTGGGAGAAGCCTGGCTGCGGCTTCGGCTTGTGGCCTCCAATAAGGAGTTGTCAGGGACTCGGGGGGTCTCATACAGTAGGACGTTGAGTGTCTCCTCATAGATTCGGGCCTCTGGGAATTCCACCTGGGATAAGGAAGACAGGAGGACTGAGTGGCGTCTCATCCCAGAAAGGCAGCAACCTGTCAGGGCCCATGACTCTGCTGGCTCTATGAGTTCCTCATAGAGCTTTCTGTCTCATGAGGGCAGGGAGGGCTCTCTGAAGGAGACTTGAGGAGCTGTACTCTGTGGCCATAAGAATGCCACAGGGCACATGCCCCACACCCCACCTGATCCCAGACTGATGAACTACTACGTGCGGAGCTTAGGGCCTTGGCTCTGTGGTCAGACCTAGGCTTAAGTACAGCTCCACCCCTTACTAGCTGTGGGACCTTGGGCTTAGCCTTGCTATGCCTCAGTTTCCACCTGTGTAAAATCAAGGCTAGTATCTACTTCAGAGAGCTGTTGTGAACATTACATGAAAGGTGCCTGAATTCTAGCCTACCTTGAGCTTCCGCTCCCTCATCTGTCAATGGGGACAATGCTCTAGCCCTGCCTGTCTCACAGGTGGGGTGTTAGGAGTCAAAAAGTTCATGAAAAAGAAAACACTAAGGAAGGTGACAGGTGCTGCTGTCACTTCTGCAGTGTAACTGCCCGCATGAGACCTGTCCCTGAACCCTGACTCTGTTGATACGGATACACGGGAGTCCCCACCCACAAAACAGCAGAAGGAAGCAGAGCCACCTCCTGTAAGCTGTCCTACCCCAACCCTCAGACTGCCCAGCTCGAGGCATTTCGGGGGCCTGGGGGCTGAGCATGTGCTATACAAGCTTGGCTGCTTCAAGCCCCTCACACGCAACTCTCCCGAGTGAGCTGCCCTTCTAGCCCAGCAAAGGCCTTTGCTGCCTCCATTATACACACAGCGGACAGCTTCTCTCTGGGAAGGACCTGACTGCTCGCAGTCTGGGAGGTCAGGGTTTGCTGAGTTTGTGTTAACTATCACCTGTCAAACCCTTCACATGTACCTGGCGCGGTGTTGTTAACTGCAGAGGTTAAGCTGATTGACCAGGAACACCCAACTGGCAGGAGCCAGAGAGATCAGACCCTGCACTGTTGCTCCTAGGAAGCACGTCATTTCCCTAATAGTTTCATTAACTGGATACCGTCATGCCCATGTTTGCAGGTGAGGAAATTGAGGTCCAGCTGGTTTAAATAGCTTGGATGAAGTCAGAAAACTGGTAAATGGTAGAACCAGAATTCAGACCTGAATTGGGCCAGCTCCAAAGACCCAGTCCTTTCCACTGCACCACACTGTTCCTTGCTGGTCAACAGCCCCCACCTCTCAGCTGACAAAGGATTCCCAAGCCATTCCCCGAACTCCTTGAACTGGCTTTGTCCTTGCCCAGCACCATCATGTGAATCTGGGGAAAACAGAGTAAACCGAATGCCCTTTCACTCCCTGTGGTAAAAGGCACAGCTGGGGCTACACTGGGGTGTTTCGACCTGCGCAGAGGGAAGCCCCCACACCTTGGTCTGCTTCTTCTCCGTGGCATACACAATGGAGGTGCAGCACACCTCTGCCAGCTTGCGACCCTGGCCGTAGAAGGACCAGCAGCAGATCTCATCGCCAATGACGTCCTTGATGAAGAGCACGCGGCCGTTGAAGCGCAGGGAGAGCTTGTCAAACAGCTCGATGTTTTTCAGCAAGTGGTCGTCGGAGTTGCTGAAAAACCCATGAAGGCCAGCAGGCCTGGGAGTGAGGTTTCAGCACGAGGGAGGGTGCTAGCTGGGTGCCTCCCTCCCTCCTCCTCCCTGTCATGCAGAACTGAGGAAAAGTTGAGATGCCAGAGGGGGCAGGAAGAAGGGTCGCAGGCACCCTCTGGGTTTGGGGGCCTGTGAGGAAGAGGCGGGGAGTTGGTTTGAAGTTAAAGCAGAGAGAACTGAGGGAGGGAGGCCTCCTTTCATTAGGCTCCAAAGGAAGAGAAGTAGCAAGAGGATTCGTTCCCTTGCTGTAGGGGGATGCTGGCTACATGTCTGTCCACGGGGACTCACTGAGCCTGCGGCCTTCGGCATATACCTGTGGCTAGCTCAGAGGACACTGGCGGGCAAGGGAGAAACTGGCCCAGCTCTGAAGCATGAACACTGGCTTAGGAGGAGTCCTAGCCACGGGCTTCCCGGCGTCCCTCCTCCACCTCATAAGATAATGCTGGGAAAACACCTGGCACGCCGCCTGACAGGACATGTTGGGTGGGGGTGGGGTGGGATGGGGGGGTGTTGTGTGTGTGTTCCGATTTGTTCTCATCTATATCACAGCCAGGGCCCTGCAGCAAGTTCCAAATGCCTCTGCCCTAATTTCCCTTCTCTCTCTGTTCTTCCTGCCTGAGACCCAGACCTTGTCAATGGTGCCAGGAGTGCAGGTGGCTTCTCTTGGGTGAGCTGCCCTGTCGCTGGCTGCCTAGCCCTTCTAGCTCCTTCTTCAGCCCTTCCCCAAGCCCGGCCCCCAAGCCCTCAGCCCCCAGATGCCCACCCTACCTGGTATAAGAATATTTGTTGTTGCTTCTATTGTACAGCAGCTTCACCACGGGCTGGGAGGGAGGAGAGCATGAGGGCCAGGCCAAGGTCCCGTCCTCCCCTGCCCGTAGCCCTCAGAGGTCCCAGTACCTTGGTGGAGGATTCGATGAGCCTCTCTTCCTCTTTCAGGGACGTGATGATGGGGATGTTGCACACAGGCTGGTAGGAGTCCTTCTTGTCCTGGGGGACACACACAGCTGAGAACCTTTTTTGAGATCGCCTACTTGCCAGGCCAAGCCAGGCTTTCCCCAGGAGCTGTCAGACCCCTCTGTCAAAGCCACCCTCTGCCTGTTGAGGCACCTGGCAACAAAAACTGTCAGCTGGCAAGCGGAACCCCATTTCCAGAAAACCTAAAATCCGGATATCACGACACAGAAACTGGAAGCTGGGCATAGTCATACTGTCTGAGTCCATCACCATACAAACTGACTGGCTGCCAGTGTCCCTGGCCTGGCCAACAGCTGGTGTACCTAACTAGGTTTGGACTCACCAACCATATCTGTCACGCAACCTTTCAGGAATTGGACCTTTATGTCGCTAAGGGTGGCACCAACTCCCAACCTCCTCGACCTAACCCCGTTTTATTCCCATACCTGCAGAGCAGTCTGGCACATGTTCACCAGCCCCTGAATGAGGTAATACTTTGCTTCAGCCATCAGTTCCTTGATTTCTTGCCGGTTTTGTGGGAGGATGATGGTGTCATCTCGGAGGTAATTCAGAATGGTGCCGAAGTGCTTTCCACATCGGTCTATGAGGATCCAACCTAGGGATTCAGACAGCCCCGGACAGTTACTCTTTGCTCCCAGATACCAAGCAGCAGGCAAAGGCCACTTGACGAGCCTGGTGGCAGGGGGTAAGCAGCATATAAGCATAGAGCCCATGGCACAGGGTAACAGAAGTGGGCACACCACCTCTTAGGTCTGTGGCTGTTCTTTTCAACCAAAGATGGCACATACTGTGGAAGGCAGAGGTCCTCCAGCCTCTGTGGCAGCCCAGAGAGTTCTAAGCTCAGGAGCACTCAGGCCCACCTCCTGGCAACACAGGAACCACCAGGCCCTGCCTGCCTTCTGTGCACTGCCCAGTCACGGCAGGGGTGGTTCTTATGAGAATCTAGTCCTCTGTGCATGTTTAAAAAGTATGGATCTGGGATCCCTGGGTGGCACAGCGGTTTGGCGCCTGCCTTTGGCCCAGGGCGCAATCCTGGAGACCCGGGATTGAATCCCACATCGGGCTCCCGGTGCATGGAGCCTGCTTCTCCCTCTGCCTATGTCTCTGCCTCTCTCTCTCTCTCTCTGTGACTATCATAAAAAAAAAAAAAAAAAAAAAAAAAAAGTATGGATCTTCTCCCTGGAAAATGTGGAAGCACACACCATTCTATGTACAACTTCAAAGAATTCTGAAACTCTACCAAGGATTCCAGGTGAAAGAGTCCTGTACCGAGTAATAGGAAAAGAGAATCCGGAGTCTAGATCTGCCAGGCTTAAGCCCTACCCCAAAGCACTTCCTCAGGAACTCTTTCCTTCCCTCCTCAGCTGGCCCAATGAGACCCCGTGCCTCACCTTCTTTGTCAGTCAGCACCTCCATGCGCCCGCTGAACATGGCCTTGAGCATGGTGTCATGCCGGGTTAGGGCCCGCACGGTGGTGTAGTACAGTGAGCCCCCCACATTGAGCTGGACATATTTGTTGCCCAAGCCTCCTCCCTTGAAGCCGCTCAGCTTGGGCTTGGCTCCTGAGGCTGGGCACAGACAGGTATCTCCTGACATCTCCCGCTGCAGGTAGATCACCACACGGCAGGAGGTTGGCTTGGAAGGCTCCGCCGTGGTGGAAGGATCACGAGTAAGTGGCCAGCGGAGGCCAGAGCCTCATACTCTCAGCACTGTAAGCAGGAGACAGGAGAGCAGACAGGAGTTAGCAGTGAAGAGCCCTCAGCTGAGAGGGGACAGGCAGGGACTATGTACTCATTCTCTCCTTGACAAGCAAAAGACTCCCTGGCAGAGGCTAAGGCCCCAGGCAACAGCAAAAGGAGGCATTCCTGCTCCTCTTTATGGTACTGTGAACCAGCACAGTCTTCCAGAGCCTGCCCATCATCTCGCCAGCCTCCTTGAGCCTCGGCACAGGTCAAGGCAGCACAGAGGACAAGTAAACCCTTGGAGCTAGTCTGAGATGGTTTGAGGAGCAGATGGGGCAGCAGAAGTCTTTACCCTGAGGAGCCACATATTTTCTTCCCAAGATTCCTAGGACCCAAGACTTCTGCCAGTGCAGGAGAGTCCCAGGAGCCAGAGGGACAGGATGCACTTCCTTTCTAAAGATTCCAAGCTCCAAAGCAGCTTGCGCCAGTGCTTACTTTGAGCACCACCCACAGTGTGGCTTCAGAAAGTAAAGTAAAAGCAGCTCCAGGAGAGCATGGTATGAGCTGGGGTGGAGGGTACTGGTCAATGTTCCCGGCAGAGTTACCCAGGTCCCAGCGGTTTCCTCACCTTCACCTCTCTTGATCCCCGCCCTGTCCCAAGTTCCTGAAACTGTCACCATTTTTCAGGCTAGAACAACTACAGGATGGCTATTTTTACTTCTTTTTCCTGAAAGGATAGGGCCCAGCCCTATCCCTTCCTTTCTTCCCTACCCACAAGGCTGGAAAAGACCAGATGATAAATCTAAAAACAACTTTTAAGTGATTTGGAAACTGAAACACAGATAGGCATTCACAGGAAGGAGGAGTGAGGAAAGCAGAGGAGGGAAAAGCCAGGTCACCCCTCAGGAGCTAGATTCTATACTATATATACATCTTGGTTTTCTAAGGAATCACTAAAATTCATTCACTGAAAAAAAAAGAGCAAACATTTGCTGCATGTTTACCATGGTCTAGGTAGTGTGTAGACAATATATACATTACTTCATTTAATTCATTCAGCAGTAAAACAAGACTGAGTGCCTACTATGTTAAGCAGTAGGAACAGAGAGATAGATACCAACCTTACCTTTAAGTAAGCAGTTCCAGAAGGTAAGATGCAATAAATAAACTAGGGATAAGAGAATGACTAGGGAGAAGTACTAAGACGGATGGGGGCACAGGAAGCCCTCTTTGGGAAGGTGACATTCCAGCTGAAGTCTGAAAGAGTGTTCTAAACAGATGGAAGAGTAAGTGCAAAGTTTCTCAATCAGACACAAATTTCAGGAACAGAAAGAAGGCCAAGATGTCCAGTACTTAGAAAGAAGAGGGTAGTTGGCTTGATGTAAAATCAGGTAATGCACGGGCCAGTTCACATTAGAGAGTTTGCATTTTAGATTAATTGCAATGGTAATCGATTGGCGGGTTTTAAGCAGGGGAGTGATAGGTCCTGAGTTATTTGCATTTTGAAAAGATCACTCTGCCTGCCCTGTAGAGAATGGACTGTAATGGTGCACGAGAGCAAGCAGGAAGAGTAAAGGAAGCAGCAGTCTAGGCAACTGATGGACGCCTGGCCTGCAGTGTTGGTAATGCAGACAGAAAAAAAGGTGTGATTGCCTCAGCAGTCATCACAGTATGCAAAAGTTTACTGTTGCACATCACCTCCTGCAAGTGCGATCCAGAAGCAGTGCACCGGCTTCCCCAAGTTTACTGCTCTACTATCCCAAACAGTGATTAGCACAATGTCATGCACATCTGAAAGTATTTAATCTATTTCAGTTTGTTAGACTGAAATTGTCCCTGAAAAGATTTAGGTAGCCCTCTAGGAAGACTGTCCAAGGAAGGACCAGAGCGGCTGCTTTCTGAAATGCCAAATTTCTTTGGTGGCTTGTCCTGGAGACTCACTTGCCTCAAGGATGGAGTACGGAGGAGATGAACCTCACCAGCAGATTGTCCAATCCCTAAGTAACACGTGATAGTATGAAATCACCTCACCTTCCCCCACCCACCCCAATGGAGTAAATCCACTCCTTAACAGGTTTTAGCAAGTCCCCTATGCATTTTGAGTCTAGCCCCGATTTCCCCAGGATCAAAGAAAGCAAACATATGTTCCGCCAAAGTAAAGGAACTCAAAGGCTAGGGGGTGGCCAACAGAGCCTACAAAGCAATTGCTTTGAGCCCCTGGATGACGTCAGCTCAGATGCCGACCGCTCAGATTCCTCCCGGGCCAATGGGCTCCAGGAATCTTTGGCAGGTGACGCCCCAGAAAGTAATTCCAGAGAGAATGAAGTTTCCACTGATAGCCTCACTGCAGTTCCTTCCGGACTTTGTGTGTGGGTATTTGGGGATGCCTGGGGCTGAGGGCGTATCCGAGTCTCCCTCAGTGAGGCTAATGGGAACCTAAGCAGAATGAAGGGCAGGACCACAACCACGGCCGTGGAAGAAGGCGGGGTCCTAGAAGACGGACCCATGGGTCCATGACACTCGGTGGGGTGGGTGGGGGGCGGGTGGCCAATCTTGGGTAGAGGAGGCGGATCCAGCAGAAATCCGAGGTGTAAATCTTAGGTTTCGTCCCAAAGGTCTGGAAAGATTAGCGAGACCCAACCTCTCCGTGGTCGGTGGAGTCTTCCCCGGGCCGCACCCCTCCTCACACCGAGAAGCCGACCGATTCTGACACGCACCCCAGTGGAGGACTTGCGCTCTCCATCTCCCCTCCGCCGTCCCACGCCTTCTCCCCAGCCCCGGGTGGGGCTCCTGCCCCTGCTCCTGCTCCAGCCCGCGGCCCGTCCATCCTGTCCCCCAGGGCATCCGCACCCCGCCTCTCACCGTTCCCGGGGGGCACGTCTCCTCTCAGCTGGGTTGCAAGCCGACCCCGTGCCGCCCGGGGCTGTGGCCGCCTGCCCGCCAGCAATCCCGGGCCGTGAGCTCACATCCTCCGCCCGCGGACTCCGCCCTGAGCCGCGGCCCAGCCCCGCCCGCCCCGCCGCCATGCCCAGCACCCAATCACGGGAGAGGGAGGGGCCCCTGGGAGAATTCCGCTGTTGGCGTTCGGCTACTTCCGGCAGCCTTTCCGCCGCAAAGGCCTCTGGATCTTGTAGGCAGCCGTCCCTCCCCACAGGCCCTTTTCCCAGCAGGCTCTGCGGGTTGGGCGGGGTAAGTACTTCCGCAGTCAGGTAATGACGTTACGGGTAAACAGTAGCCGTGGCAGCGGCTGAGGCCGGCGGGCGAGGCACCGGCTGCTGCTGCCCGGGGAGAGAGGCTGCCTGCAGGAAACAGCTCGGGCGGTAGCGCGCCGCCGCTACGGGGTTGCCAGGTAGGCAGCGACTCCGGGCCGGGGGACGCGGGCGGACCCGGGGCGACTGAACCTGACAGGCCGAAAGAAACGTGGGGATTCCGCGCGCGTCTTTGCGAGCGGTGAGACTCCAGCTGGGGCCTGGAGCTTTGCGTGGATGCTCGCAGCGGCCCTGTGACGAAACCGCGGCCCAGAAGTTCGAGGCGTTTCCGTAGTGTGGACAGCCAGCTCCATCACCCAGGTCTTCCTACCTGTGTGCCCGGCGCCCCTTGCCGACTATCCCGCGAATGGCGCCTGCCGGCGGGGCCGGGAATGGGTCTGGGAGAGCCAGGGAGGCGGAGAGTGTCGCCGCCGCCGCCGTCTTCGGGGAGCCCCGCGCGGCTCTGGTGCCCGGTGTTCCTCAGATGCTCAGACACGCACGTGTGGTGGGAGTTGGGAGGGAATCTGATAGTCGGCTGTGAACCCTCTCCCTGCCCTCCTTATCCGGTCTTATCCGTCTCATTCAGCTCTGCCCACCGAACTTAAAAGTTGGCGCTCGAGCCAGATACAGGGGAATCTTGCCTGCCTCTTTCCTTCCCTCATCCCAGACTCCTACATTCAGTCGGGGCTTTACTAATTACATCAGCTTATGTAACATCGCAAATGGGGACGCTTTTCTTCCAAGCCTTGGGTACTGTAATAGCCTTTTCTGTTTCCAGTCATTCATTCCACAGACATTTACTGAGTGCAGGCACCCTGCTAGATGCTAGGGTTACAGCGATGAACAAGGTATGTGTAGCCCCACTCTCTTGTTCCCTCCTCCACCCTGGGTCAGAGTGATGGTTGTAAAAGACACATATGTCTGCCTTTCCTGCTGAGAATTTGCTGGCTGCCCACTACCCTTATGATAAAACCCACGTTCATAACTGTGGCTTTCAGAGCTCTCCATGAACGCTCAGGCCTCCTCATCTAGAGTTACCTCTTCCACATGCCCCCTTGTTCACTGGGTTTTAGCCTTATGGTTCCTGGAATGCATTACATTTCTTTTAGCCTCAAGATTTTGACACATGCTTTTCCTTCTGCCTGGAATGCCTCCTCCCTGCTTCACTTGGCAAACTTTTGGACATTCTTTAGGTCTCAGCTTAAGTGTCATGTTTTCAGAAGCTTTTGTTGAGACATTCCCTGCCCCATATGAATTCTGTCCTCTTGCTGCAGCTTCATATGGCACCGTGTGCTTTTCCTCATACTGTCCTCACAGTTTGTGGTTGTTTACTGTCTGTCCAGAGATCAGAAACTAAAGCATTTTCTTCACCACTCTGTCTGCAGAGCAGGGACTCAGTAGGTGTTTCTGAATAAATGCATCCTCTCAGGGCAGGGAGTGGAAGTGGAGGTAGATATTTGCTACCTAAGATTACTGGAAGCTTTCTAGAGCAGTTGGTCTGATTAATCACCTGGTAGGTGTTAAATGCTCAAACTCTGTGTGTAAATGTAATAGAACAACAGGAAGGCAGATTTTTAATAAAAGATTTAATTTATTTATTCATGAGAGACAGAGAGAGGCAGAGATATAGGCAGAGGGAGAAGCAGGCTCCCTGCAGGGGAGCCCGATGTGGGACTCGATCCCGAGAGCCTGGGATCACGAGCTGAGCTGAAGGCAGACGCTCAACCACTGAGCCACTCAGGCAGGTCCCAGGAAGGCAGATCTTTTTTTAAAAAGCCCAATTAATTGAACACCAATAAAAAAATAAATTTATTAAAAAAGAATACACTTATCCTGATGCACACTGAGAATATAGAATTGTTGAATCTTTATATTGTACACCTGAAATTAATATATTACTGTGTGTTATATTTAAAAAAAAGCCCAATTAAAAGGAAGCTTGAGATGATTAAAATGTTTCAGATGCTAGCCTATTTCCTTCAGTGGATTCCAGTAGGCCAGAGACTCTGTGTCCCAGTCATACACAATCTATAGACATGCATTAGTTGGCCCACAGTGTTGGATGTGGTTTTTCCTTTAAAGTTTTGAATTCAGTATTTACCTTTAAAAATCAGATTTCAAAAATAAATAAATAAATAAATAAATAAATAAATAAATAAATATCAGATTTCATATATAAATCTGGATTTTTGGCTGTCTTGAAAATCAGTTCTGGCAGCCACGGGACACAATTCTTTTTTAACCACTGCTCCTCCTATGGTCTACTTGCTCTGGGAAGTTACTCCCATAACAACCCCATGTGGAACAGAACTTCTCTCAGGAAGCTGGAAGGAAAATAACTAGGGAAGGTGAGAGCAGAGGAAAGTGCTGGCGCAGGGCCAGCTGGTGGTAGCCCTTGGAACACCTGGCGTTTGGGAATTGCCTCCCTTTTTGGACAGGGAGTGTGCTTTTTAATTTGTGTGCATTGGGGACGCCTGGGTGACTCAGTGGTTGGGCATCTGCCGTTGGCTTGGGTGGTGATCCCAGGGTCCTGGGATCGAGTCCCGCATCAGGTTCCCCTCAGGAAGCCTGCTTCTCCCTCTGCCTGTGTCTCTGTCTCTCTGTGTCTCTTGTGAATAAATAAAACCTAAATATATATATATATATATAGTGTGTGTGTGTGTGTGTGTGTGTGTTTGCCAGGATGAATGTGAGTTTTCAGTGTTTTCTTCCCAGAATGGAGGCATCTTTTGGACCAGGGATGCAGGGTGGCCTGGGAAGGGAAAAGATAAATCTGCCGGTTCTCCTGCCTACAGAAAGAAATCCAGACTCCTTAGCTGGGCACACAGGGTCTTCCTGGTCTGGCTCCAGCCGACTTTTTCAGCTCTGCCCTCGGCGCTTTCAACTTTTAGATCTAGCCTGTTTGGTGACTTCACGTTCTTGTCCAGGCTGTTTTCTCTGCTTGGAAAGCCTTTCCGTAGCCTCCTCACTTGATACGTTCTTGCTGATATTTCATTCCTTTTTGTGTTTTCTGCTATAAAGCGATGGAACGGACCTTGGTTCTAGTGCAGGCCAGCATGCCATAGCCTGTGGCATACATTGTGGGTAATGTTCTTATTCCTGGCTTATTTTTTAACTCTGATTTTTAATTCACGCAGATTTCCTCTTTTACTTGCTTTTGGTGTTATGCTAGTACTGTGCTGGAAAAGATCTTTCACGTCTTTTTGGGTACATAATTGGGGATAAATATGCTTATGGCTTCTCAGAATTTAGTTCAAATGTTACTCCCTCACCTTGTTAACTGTTCTGTTCTCCTGCAACAGTGATATTTCTGTAAAAGCACTTAACACAGTATACTTTCTCAGTTTCCATGTCTGTCTTCCTCCAGCTAAACTATGTACTCCTCCCGGGCGGGCACCATGTTGCGCTCATCTTTGTACCCCCAGCATCTAGCAGTGTTGGCATGTAGTAGGCACTCAAGAAATGTGTGTTGAATGAACGATGCCAGTGACAAGCCACCTGGACTTTATTCTTTCCTGACCCTTGCTCCTATGACACTTCCTCCTGGCTGCCACTATCACAGAGCTTCTCTTCTCTAGGGAAGCCGGAAGGGAAACAGGTGAGGCTCAGAGAGATGGAGGCAGAGGGAAGGGGAGCCTTTGGAGGAAAATCTGGGTTTTTGGCACTGGTGTCTGGGAGTGGGAGTGGGCCTGGGCTGGATGCAGGCATTTCCTAGGGTGGCTGGGAAGTGATCAGGGACTGAGGCTGGTTTCTTCACAGCTATGGCCAAGGACATCCTGGGTGAAGCAGGGCTGCACTTTGATGAACTGAACAAGCTGCGCGTGTTGGACCCTGAGGTCACCCAGCAGACCATAGAGCTCAAGGAGGAGTGCAAGGACTTTGTGGACAGTGAGTGTCACTCAGGGAGACATGGTGCCACTTGGCTCGGAGCTGTTCTGGCTGGCCCCACCCCCACTCGCAGTTCTTGTCTCTGCCAGAATGGAGCTAGTGGCTCCCTGGAAGTTGTGTCAGGCCTTTGTGAATTCCCAGAAACCAATCGCCTTGTCTCCTTGCTAATGTTCTCATGTAGTCAGACACAGAGCACCAATGAAAACCAATGGTGAAATGGAGAGAGGGTATCTCATCCTTGATTTTTTTGCTTGAACTTCATGGGGGGCAGAACTGTGGCTGGCTTGGGGTGGGGAAATAGTTATGTACTCATGATTGGATTGGATTTCTTGGAGGCTCAACAGACTCAACGAAGTCATTTTTTTTGGTTGATATCCAGGCAAGCAAGCCCAGTGGCAGTGAATACAGAGCAGCTCTAGCTGAAGCAGGGATTTCTGTTGTTGGTTGAAGAGCAGGGATTTCTGAGCCTTCTGGGCACTCCATAGTCTGTAGAGAGCTCGACTGGTGAAAGGCAGCATGAGCTCCACTGCCAGTTTTCTCACTGCGTATTGTCCTTTCTTCCTGGGTCCTAGTTCAGGATCTCAGTAGAATGAGATCCCACCACACCCAAGGACATTGAAAAAAGCAAATGGGAGATTAGGCACTTAAATGCTTTGAGTTATTAGCTCTGGTCACAGTTGGCAACCCTCCCCCCACCCCCTCCAACTACCATGAACTGAAATCTAGTGCTTTATCTGTGGCTAGGCAAGAGGCTCTCTTCATGTCCTCAGTCAGTCCTATTGTGAACATGGCCCTTTGTGCTTCCCATCACTCCTGGGAAAGCGGGATGGAGTCTATGCAGAGGATGGGCCCATCAGGAGCCTCCTACCTGAGGTTAACAGTCACTGGCTGGCTCAGTTGGGACTCAAGGTCCAAGTACACCCTGGTCGAGTCCTGGGTACCTGAGCACCCTTCTCTGGATTTAGATCAAGGGCAGAAGACTTTAGGCCAACAGGCACCAAACTGTTTTGACACAAGTTAGAAGGGGCAGTTAGCCCTGCCCTCTTGCCACAGGGGAACACATGGAGAAAATAAAACATTTTATTTTCTGTTCTTTCCTTAAAAGAAATTGGCCAGTTTCAGAAAATAGTTGGTGGTTTAATTGAGCTTGTTGACCAACTTGCAAAAGAAGCAGAAAATGAAAAGATGAAGGTAAGATCAGCATGTCTTCTAAATCTTGGCCTGGGACATGGTTCACTGGCTTCTCCTCCTACCATCTTGACTTTTTCTTGGAGGTGGGGTGGGGGCTGTGGGATTTTTATTTATTTATAACAGGATTTTAAGTAACAAGTCCAGTTACCCTCTTATTGAACTCTTACATGCTAGTACACTTTGTTATTCTTTTCTTTAATCTTCACAACACTGAGATAGTTGGTTTTATGCTTATTTTGTAAGTTGAAGCAATGAAGGCATACGTGGTACCGAGGACTTGGCAAAGGACACAAGGCAAAATGGCACACCAAATGGGCCACTGACCACTTGTGTGCCAGACTCAGGGATACTTGTAGACATGCCCCGGAGACTGCAGCCTGGGTCTTATCAGGCACTTTGGGATCAGTCATTCCTCCTCATTCCCGAAGCTCTGGGGCTTGACTGTCTTGCTGGCTGGGGGCTGAGATAGTCAAGTGGCCCTTCCTTGGCCGAGGACTTAATGCTGAAGATGATATTAATGAAGCCATGACCTTTGATAATACTGTTTTTCTAGGCCATTGGTGCTCGGAACTTGCTCAAATCTATAGCAAAACAAAGAGAAGCCCAACAGCAGCAACTCCAAGCACTAATAGCAGAAAAGAAAATGCAGCTTGAAAGGTAAGAAGTTATGATGTATAAAGCAAGTTCTTTACTCAACTGCAATTCTACTTTTCCTTCATGATTGGTCACCTCTTACCTTTCATCATTGTCCTCCCAGAATAGTATCTCATTTGTCATCCTGATTTGAAGATTTAAAAAATAAAATTACATTTGATGAGAATAGAAAATTTGTTAGTAAAAAACCACCTCTACTAGTTTGAGAGCTTGAAAGCTCAGGTAGCAATTGTCTGTGGAGTTGGCTGGTTCTCTGAAAGGAAAGAACCTCTTGGGCAGGGCTGGAGACTTCTTAAGGGTGGCCCTAGGTTGGGCTTTGCCTCTTTGTTCTTCTTTTTTTTTTTTTCCTTTGTTCTTTCTTATCCTAACATCACTGTGAACTCACACCATGTCTTGACATTGTTCAAATCAGTTATATTTTTCTGTAGAATTAAATCCATGGTTGATTTCATCCATTCTTAGGGCTTCTCACAATTTTGTTTTTCAGGTATCGGGTTGAATATGAAGCTTTGTGTAAAGTAGAAGCAGAACAAAATGAATTTATTGACCAATTTATTTTTCAGAAATGAACTGAAAGTTTCATTTTATAGCAGGAGGGCAAAAAAACAAAACAAAACCCAAAAAACCTCTGTGCCGTTCCAGTGACTTGACTAATGACCCACGTTTGTCCTGAGAGATGGTGTGTAAGGAACACAGCATCTCTGAAGGCAGTAAACCAATATGGGGGAGCTTATTGCAGATGGCCATGTGCATCTGCTGGTGAACACCTAGTAGCCATGGTGGTCCAGGCTCTCGCTTCTTGGCATTCTTAGCCTGAACTGAGCAGTCTGTACACTCTGATCCTTTTTTCTTTTTCTTCTTTTTTTGTAAATTCACATAGCTTTGGAAAGGAAGAGCAATAAATTATTGTTTTCAAATGGCTTGATCTATCTCTTTTCCTGGTGCCCTTGAAGTGTATATTTAACACCTTGAAAGAATCCTGCATGTTAGCCCCTTAATAGTCCATAAAACAAACCAGGCAGTGGTCAGCAGGTACCTTTATTTGGACCAGACATATGAGTCAGATGATACTCCCAACAATCAGACCAGTATGGCTTGTGAGCAAAACAGACAAAAAAGGGCAACCAAACAGGACCAGTTACTATTTTCCATGTGTGTTCACAAGTGTTTGATTTTTTGAGTTGGCCGTGAGTATAAATTTAAAGAAAGCTAAGGAACACCAATGAAGTGGTGTTCCAAGCCACTTGGTGAACAAGCTAGGAAGGATGATGAAAGTATAAGGAAGGGTGAAGTGATCCAATAGGAAGCGCACTTCCACATCAGGTTTGAGACACCAGACCTCAGAGTGAAGGGACTTATGTCAGGTGGTCTGTAAAAACAAGACTAAGGTTTGGAAAGAGGATGAATTAGGAGATTTAAAAAAAAAAAATCTTTTCTGGGATGACCTGTTTGAGACAGAAACAAAACTTTCCAGCTTAACCCATTTCTGAAAGTCAGGCCGAACCTGACCCTTGAGTAAAACCAAGTTTGAACCTCTTGCAGAACCTTTTCCCCAACCAAGGGTGGAGGCAAAAAAAAAATAAAACAATAAAACCAACCAACCCCATGATAGTTTTTAATATTAAAAGAGGCATAAATCAAACTTAAAAATGGCCTGAAACATGCCACCCTTCATTTCACTGATAAAGGATATGCTGTAGAGAATCAGGAATTAAGGGTTTAATCACATGTGCCTTATGGGTCAAGTGACTCATGAACATGCCAAGCAGGCCACATTTCTTGGAAGTTTATCCAGTATCTGGTCTGGTCATGCTCACAATGGAACTTGGGCACATGATGAGGTATTTGGCACCACTTCCGGATAGCCTAGCCCACACCCCTGTGTCCGTGCTCAGGTGACTGGTCTGTGTTCGCCAGTATCCTCAGAAAGGGAGGTTTTGACTCTGGCTCCTGCCAGAATCTTGCTCTTATGTGTTGCTGGTATGTTTCAAATGCTGCTGAAGACATGGGTTCTGAGAGGTTTTCCTCAGACTGGGTCCAACAGGAAACTGCCCTCTGGGCATCTCCCTGCTGGGCCAGTCATTATTTCATTTTTTCTTTCTTTTCTCCTCATACTTGTAGTAGGGGCTCCGCAACATGAAAAGCAGAAGCATAAGAGGGATGAGAAGGTAGGGGGCATAGACAGATACGAGGGTTAGTCGTTCACGGAAAGTCTTAGGTCCTTGTCCTTTGAAGCCACTGGCTTTGGAGAAATCCTCAAATAGAAGCGTGGAGAGAATTGGAATTAGAGTGGTCATGGTGTGAACGGAGTAAATGATTGCAGGGGTGCGGATCCACCTGCAGCCTCCTAAAGTGGGAGGAAGAGAGAAGCATTAGGTCTGTTTGTGACTCCAGGGGCGCAATATTCCCCACCTCTGCTCCCTTCAGCTGAACGCTTCCACCTCCCTTCTAAGTGCAAACACATGGAAAACTGGAAGTGTTATAATACTGCCGAGCACAGGGTTGGGGCTCTAGCACACTGAGTGCCAGAGAACCAAGGGCGGGGGTCAGAATTTACTGCAGGAAAAACTCTAGGGCAGTAAAATGGCCATGACGATTTAGTGGGGTGGGGAGGGGGTGCCGACAGCATCTGCTAAGTAATTATCTACAGGTGAGAAGACCAACAGATTCTGCCAAGACATGGAGTTGGGGACTCCGAGGGGAAATACGCTGTAGGAGCTTAGTGATCACGGACAGGAACATGGCCACCGTCTTTCTAGAAGCAGTAGTCACAGGGGAACACTGTGAGAACAAATGAGAAGTTATGCCCTTGAGGGGTGAGCTTGATGCTACTGCTTAAAAGCCAGTGTGGTGCTACCCACATCAGAAAAGCCAATGATAAGAAAAAAATTCTGCAGGGGCATAAAGTAAAAATACCCGCCCCCCCTTCCCCCCAAAAGCGACAGGTTCAATCTGTAAGCAGCCTTGGGTGTACGAGAGATTTCCAGTTGACTGAGGCAGCTGTACAGCCCAGCTGAGCAGGCTCCAGCTGGAGCCGCATCCACGTCCCTGCCCGAGATCTCTCCAGGCCGTTCCCACCCCAGCCAGGGTCACCCTCACACCAATGACACAGACCACTCCCCTTCTCTGAGACACTTTCCCAAAAGACTCCTGGGACCTAACTTCAGGGCAAAAATGTGATTTCCCCACCAGTCACCAACCTCTTAAGAAGGCATATGTTGCCATGGGAAAGAAAGGCAGCTGGAACACAAGCTCGCAAAACAGGAAGGACTTAAACCACGTCGGAGGAGCCTGCAGCAGAGGGTCTTTGAACTCCGTAGTGTACCACTTCAGCAGGTTTGTCAACTGAGGAGACAGAAAGATCATGCTGAGTACAGCTGCCTGGCGTGACATGCTAGCAGCTCCACCCCGCGGGAGGAGACCATTACTCAGCCCCAGGGCAGCCTAGATGGTCACTTCACAGAAACTCACCAGCTCTGACTCCAGTCTTCCCTCCTCCGGGCCGCTTTCCCCAGCTCTGACAGTGACCCGTGCTAGCTGGCACCATGACTCGGTGACAACACATATCCCGGGGTGGTGCCCACTACCAAGAGCAACAATGCCTAGCATTGGTAGCTTCTTAGTTTGCGGAATGAACACACAGAGGCCCGTATCTGTCAACACTCATTCTTGGTAAAGCACAGTTGTGAGAAGCATCCTGCCATCTGGCCTTGAACAACAGCGGCTGCACATAAAGCTCCGAGGGCCAGATGGCCTCACATACAGAAATGAACTGAGTTTGTCTTGCGCGCGCGCGCGCGCGTGTATGTAGGGAGTGGGGTTGGAAGGGAGATCTGACCTCTATAAAGATGCAATTTTAGACAATTTAATCCCTAAATCTCAAGCTCCTCCTCATTCTTTTTTTTTTTTTTTTTTTTTTTGCTCCTCCTCATTCTTAACTACCATAGTTCTGAAGTTTTCTTTTAGGAGCCCAGTGGGATATTTGTAGAACAAACTGTCCAAACCACAAATTACAGAGCTGCTAGGCCATGTCACTGGCAGGAGGGTCAGCAGTCTTAGTTCCAGCTTGGGGCCCACCCTCCTACTAATTACACTGTTAAATCACAAGATGCAGATCCGTGAGGACGTGGCTCCTGGCAGACAAAAGCAGCAGGAAGGTCTGAGATTGCCCATTCTGAGCCCTTTCTAATGGTCCAAAGCGTAGGGTTCCCCACACTATACGGACTACTGCAGATTGTGGCATTGCACATCCTGTCTTAACATACCTGCCTCCAAAGCCAAGTATGTGTCTCGATATTATGATAAATAAAGGTAACTTCCAATGTTAAGAATTTAGCTTGCAATGGAAAACCCAAAGATAATTTTTCCTGTTAATTTTTAATCAAAAGATAAAGGCTCACTATTGTGAAATAGAGGCCCCACTGCTGAAAGTAAGCTTTAAGCAAATATCCAGAAACAAACATTCTGTTAGCACGATATTAATTTCAGAAAGGCTCTGGCTAGATAGCCAGTTTACTGACCAAGTGATAATCAAATTTGTACTTGATCTGAAATTGAAATCCACGGCCATATCCTTAGCTTCCTTCTAGGCACTTTTTAGGGGAAGTAATGGGGTAGAAAATACTCATAAAGGTTAAGTCCCTGCAACTCTCCTGGACTCTGTTTCATCATCTGTAAAACAAGCAACTTGAACCAAATGGTTAAGATCCTTTCTCGCTTTCTAGATTTTCTTAAAGAAATATTGGTGGGAATGACCTGCTTTGAAGATTTACCCTAGAATTTAAAAGGCATTCTGGTTTGTTTGAATTTCATTTTCTATTCAATTTGTATACAACTGCTCAGATCTACCTATTTCATAAATCTGGACAGCTCTAACAGCATGGTCACTTCTAAGGGCTGCAAGATGAAATTAGTAAAATTTGGGATGCCTGGGTGGCTCAGGGGTTGAGAGTCTGCCTTCAGCTCAGGGCATGATCCTGGAGTTCCAAGATCAAGTCCCATATCGGGCTCCCTGCATGGAGCCTGCTTCTCCCTCTGCCTGTGTCTCTGCTTCTCTCTGTCTCATAAATAAATAAATAAAATCTTTTTTTTTTAAATATA
This sequence comes from Canis lupus familiaris, assembly GCF_011100685.1. Lineage (NCBI taxonomy): Eukaryota > Metazoa > Chordata > Mammalia > Carnivora > Canidae > Canis > Canis lupus. Next base: position 42,548,613 of record NC_049230.1, on the reverse strand, counting down.
ACTTTTTAGTTTTTTTTTTTTTTTTAATTTTTATTTATTTATGATAGTCACACAGAGAGAGAGGCAGAGACACAGGCAGAAGGAGAAGCAGGCTCCATGCACCGGGAGCCCGACGTGGGATTCGATCCCGGGTCTCCAGGATCACACCCTGGGGCTGAAGGTGGCGCTAAACCCGCTGAGCCACCCGGGCTGCCCAAATAAAATCTTTAAAAAAAAAAAAAAATTAGTAAAACTTAATCTAATCAGCTAGCTCTTGTAGTAATCAATTATGATCCAAACACCTGCCCACAGTCACATAATAGCCACATGAAGCCAGAACAGGGCATGGATCAAGGGCAGATGGAAGGCAAATCACAGGTCCCTCGCCAAATGAAGAGTATGGGACCTAGGGGCTGCAATTCTTGGCTCTGAGCAAAGAACTTAATCTCACTGAACTTGTTACGGTACTTACCTCTCACTATTGGTAAGATAAAATGAATTAATGTACATGGTCTTTACAACAATGGCACGCACACAGGAAATGTTATGATTACTTAATGGAACGTAAATAACACATATTCAGAGAAATGCAAATTTCATCCTATTAAAATCTCAGCAAGTAGGGGCACTTGGGTGGCTCAGTGGTTGAGTATCTGGCTTTGGCTCAGGTTGTGATCCCGGGGTCCTGGGATCGAGTCCCACATTGGGCTCCCCGTGGGAAGCCTGCTTCTCCCGCTGCCTGTCTCTCATGAATAAATAAGTAAAATCTTAAAAAAAAAAATCTCAACATGCAACTGGTCTTTCATAAGTATCCTTATTAGGTAAGATCCAAGAAAAGGATTATACCGGACTCACATCTGACTTAACTTACCACTGTTATCCATGCAACTTATGTACCTGGCCCTATGCACAAGGATTTCTAAACCAAGAGTTGCTACTAAACAATCTTGCACTTTTCTACCTTGGAATGAGGGCAGAGGGGCGCCTGGGTGGCTCAGTTGGTTAAGTGTCCAACTCTTGACTTTGGCTCAGGTTATGATCTCAGGGTTGTAAGATCGAGCCCCGAATTGGACTCCTCAATGGGTGTGGAGCCTGCTTAAGATTCTCTTCCTCTGCCCCTCCCCACTTATGCTCTATCTATGGGAAAAGAAAAAAAAGAAAGAAAAAGCACAGACTGATTTCACACATAGATGCTCACCTGTCTTTAAGAGATGCAATGCTGCCCAGCTGCAAATGATACTACAAAATGCTTCCCCATCCTCTCCATGTTCTAAGTAAAACTAAAATTCTTACTGTTTCATAGTAAGAGTTCTTCCCAGTGTTGATCGGTTCAAACCAAGGAAGATGTTTAACTGGCAAATTTTAGCCAAACCATTACTGGATCTCCATAAACTTTTTAGTTCTAGGGAAATTCATTCTATTCAGGGAAGAAAAACACAACAGATGTTAAGATTTGGCATTTTTTGAAAGAGTCTGATAATAACTCAAGGATTTTATTATTTACCCACAAAGAAACAACAAAACCATAAATCTCTACTCCAAAGCAACAAGAGTGAAGAGACAGCCCTTCCAAAATAGAATGCCTCTGTGTTGCTAACACCTTCAAACAGCATCAGATACCCACACACACGCACACAATTTCTGGCCAGATCCTGCTTGCAATGGCCCTTCACCTTTTAATAATAAGTCAACATTAATAAAGGTGATAAAACTTAAACAAATCAAATATATAAGCTTAAAGGGGTCTTTATGATGCTGGACACATTTTAATTATATTTTGTGAGTGGCGAGCAAGGACCTATAGGAATTGGGACATTCAGAAAAGATAAAGTGCCAGCTGGAATACCTGGAGTAACATTGCACAGTATTTTTTTTTTAAGATTTTATTTATTTATTCATCAGAGACACAGAGAGAGAGGCAGAGACACAGGCAGAGAGAAGCAGGCTCCATGCAGGGAGCCCGATGTGGGGACTCGATCCCAGGTCTCCAGGATCGCGCCCTGGGCCAAAGGCAGGCGCTAAACCGCTGAGCCACCCAGGCGTGCCAGGTGCCCAGTATTAAAAGGATTTGTAACACTGAAGACTGTAAACAGGCGGCCTGCCTGAGTTTTGCTGGCCATGCAGCCTCTGTAAGCCAGACAAGGCTCTCCTTTCTTCCTGGCAACTAATGGCTGGTGTGGAGGGTGTGGAGGGTGTGGAGGGTGTGGAGCTGTGGCGACCTGCTGAGAAAGGGTATGTGCTACCTGGGCTTACGCCGCAGGCTGAATGATGGTCCCCAGAGATATCCCGTCCTCATCCCTGGAATCTGCCAGTAACCTTATATAGCAGGAGAGACTTTGCAGATGCGTTTAAGGGTCTTGAGATGGGGAGGTTATGCTGGCCACCTGGTTGACTCTAAGTGTAGTCCTAAGTGTTCCTCTAGATTGAGTGTACCTCTATAAAAGAGACTGGATTATAGAGAAAAAGGCAGCAAACTGATGACAGAAGCAGAGACTTAGTGATATGGCCGCAAGCCAGGGAACGCTGGCAGCCACCACCAACTGCAAGAGGCGAGGAACAGATTCTACCGAAGAACCTTCAAGGAACCAGCCGTGCAAGATTCGTTCTGCACTCCTGACCGCCAAAGGGAGGGAACAAATGTTTTAAGCCACTGTGTTTCTGGCATTTTGTTACAGTGGCACCAGGAAACTTGCATGGGCCTTGCATGTCTGACCTTGTAACCCAGCTCTCTTACTTGGCTGGTGAGGCTACAGAGCCCTGACTTGCCCACAATACCATAGCAGTTCTTGAAAGAACCAGGTCCCCAGGCTGCACCTGCAGAGTCCCATGCTCTTGTCACACACTACTACATTTTTCCCAAGAAAAGGTAAGTCAGAGGTCTTCCCAGTCATGCTTGGATCGAGAAGCAAACAAAAAGACTATGGCGTGGGGTACTCTTGAGCAGTGGCATTTCTGGGAGGGTCAGACCGGTAGAAAAGTTAATGGACGCTACAGACTCTCCTCCCAGAAAATATAAGGCACAGTTTCGCATATACTCCATCGGGGGTTCATGGACTTTTGATTGAAGAACTCCTGCTCTACAGAGAAAAAGCTAAAGAAAAACAGGCAAAATCAAGTCTTTAAGTAGACAGCTCAGTCTTGCTCGCAGTTCTGCATTTTGGAGGAGCACAGAACTGAGGACAGGGATTCCGTGGAAGGACGTTCGGGGTCCTGACATGAAAAGACCAGGGAAAATAAAACGGTAGCTCTGAAGGGATGAAAAGCATTAAAGCAAAGTTTGGGGTAAAGAATACTCATCAACAACCAGGAAAAGGAGCTTTTCGCCTCTCTATTCAGGTGATCATTCTTGTTCAAACCTAACAAAAAAGGCTACTTTAAAAAGATGTCTTTAAGTTACTTAGGAGCTTTGGAAGCCGCTGGATCCTGCTATTGGAGTAATGACGATCTGTGAATGCCCTTTGTACGGGTCTAATTCTACTCGCACTATTTCTTTGGAATTAGACGGTATTAGGGCTCTTTCGAGGAACACACAAATGCAGCGCGTGACTGAGACGTTGGTTCATCCAGGCTACTTCCGTCAAATACTGACAACTGACCGGGGCGGGGGGTGGCGGGGAGCCTTATGCACGCCCAGGGAAGAACTAACTTTCCCAAAGGACCAAAGCGTCTGCCCCCAGCAGCTGAGGTGAGCGTCGGGGGCAAAGAAAACCCCAAGCAAGACATGGAGTTGAAGGTAAGGACGGCCTGGGGCACGGCAGGACCTAAGCGAGGCCCAAGGAGAGGCGGGAGGGAAAGGGGGGCAGAATCAGAGCCGGGGGGGGGGGGGTCTTAGCGCCATGGCACACCGCAGCGCGCGCAGGGGCCCCAACCTCGACGGCCGGAGGTCAAGACCGACGTCGCCCTCACCTCGACTGAGTAGAGTTCGCGCGGCAGCACCACCTGCAGGTCCATGAGCAGCGTGATGGGGATGTGGGAGAGGAAGTAGAGGCCCAGCAGCCACTCCAGGCCGCGCCGGGCGCCCGGAGACCCCATCATCCGTTTGCTGCGCCGGGCAGGAGCCGAGGACGCGCTGGCCCCGGCCGCAGACGTGGGAAGCGGGCCCGAGCCCGCCCAGCGACGGCACCCGGCGCCCGGCCGCCCGCTCCGCCCCCTGGAGCGCTACGCCGGCCTCTCCCATTGGCTGGCTGCGAAGCCGCGGCGGGAGCGGTGCTCGTCGCCGAGCGCTCCCATTGGCTCGTCCGTCTATAGCGTGTCGAGGCGGCGCCCCGCAGGCCATTTCCATTGGCCGCCGGGGGGCGCCGCGTGGGCCGGGGGCGGGGCTCCTCGCCCGCAGCGTGGGCCGGCTCCTGGGCGCGCGGCGTGCAGACTGAGCTGGCGTGCCCCGCGCTGCCGCCCGCCGCCCCTCCGGCCGCCGAGTGCGCCGCGCGCTGCGCTCCCTTTCGCTCGCACTTCGTCCATTCACCGCAAGCCCGTAACGCCGACTGAGCGGCTCCCGTGTGCGGGGCGTTCAGGGCCGTGGGGACACCGGCAGGATCCCTGTCCCGTCGGAACCGAGGGGTCGCGCAGCCTCCCAGGGGTTGCCTGGGAGGCAGCCAGCGTCAATTAAACAAGAAACACAGGGATATAGTAAGAGGATGGACAGGTCTTGGTTGGCCCCGAAGAATGCGGGAGGATTTATTCATTCTGCAAATATGGGTCTTTAACTGAATCATTCACTGAGGAGTGGGATACAGGAGAAGTGAGTTGAAGAGAAAGGTAATCTGTTTCTGGCTGTGTTGACACTGAGCAGTGTCTGCTGCCTCTGAGTGGAGAAGTCTAGGAGGCAGTTGGATGAACCTGTCTGGGGGTGTAGATTTGTGTGGCATCAGCGTTTGATGGGAGTGGAAGTGTTGAGAGCAGAGGGGCCCCGTAAGAGGTCCTGGAGGAGCTCCATCCTCAAGGGTGGTGTGAGGAGGGCGCCGAGGCACAGGTGCACAACAGGAATGTGATGCCATGGAAACACGGTGTGTGTGTGATCACTTGGGTCAGAGCAGCACCGAATGGCCCTGCAGTGGCCCTCTGAGAGCACTTGTGGCATGTGGAGGCAGGGGCCAGGTGACAGCAGGGCAGGGAGTGCAGACATCTGGTTAGGAGGAAAGGAGAGGATGGGGCAGGAGCTTGAGGGAGATGTGCCCCACAGAGGGCTTCTTTCTCAGATGAGAGAGACTGGGACACTTTCACTTGTTTAGATGCTGTTGGAAGTTTCTGGGTCACGGGGAGAGGTTGACATTATAGAAGAGAGCAGGAAATGTGGTTCAAGGCCCCCAAGTTGCTGGAGAGAATGGAAGGATTAAGGTGAGGTCAGAGTGGGCCTGTGGGGACTGGGACAGAGAAATTGGTGGCAGTGTAGAGGGCCCAGCCGAAGTAGGTGGCCATTGATCTGGGGGCCCGGTCTCCTAGGCTGTGTGCTTTTCTGCACTGTGGGGTCTGGTTCAGGAAAAAGGGCTTGACTTAATCTGGGTTTGGGGTTCAGGGAGAGTGGCAGTTTTGAGACATTGGACAGGAGGGGTTGATGAGACGGAGCATGTGCTCCAGAATAGGTAGGGGAGGAGGCCGAGGGGGCCTGAGGGCTACAGCCTGGGAATGGATGTGAGGGAGTGGATGTGAGGAGGCAGGGCTGGTGTGGTGGGAGTTCCTGCGGGAGTGGGCCTGAAGGCGGGGAGATGAGGACAGGGGGGCACAGGGTTGGAATTCCTGGTGTCACAAGAAATTCTGTGCATGGGAAGGTGTGGCTGAAATGGAGAGGAGGGGGAAGGTGTTTGGAGATGGGGTCAAGGGCCAGAGAACCAGGGCGTGGGGTGGATGGGTGGGGACGACCACCGGGGAGTAACCCGGGGAAGGTGGGCTTAGGCTGAGGCATGGCTTAAACTTCACAGGGTGGAGGGGAAACGGTGTGCTGGTAGCCTGGGGGAGCAGGGAGGCTGGTGAGCCCACCTCCTGACCCTGAGCTTGGGGTGTGTGAACAAATGAACAGCCTCCCCTGGTGAGGGCTGTGGGGATACCGAGACCTGGGAGGGCCGGTGCCTGGTGTCAGGTCCTGCCACAGGAGAAGGCTGAGGGTGTGCAGGGGTTTGGGCCCTGGAGAGGAGGTGGGACAGAAGGACAGAGCCCTGGGGAAGGAGGGCATGGGGCGGGAGGGGGTGGAGGAGGTGAAGGTGAGGGTGAAGGTTCTTCGTGGTGTGCAGGATGAAGGGCAGGGGTGACAGAAGCTGTCGGACCCCGAGTGCTGGTGGCCCAGGGCTGGCCGGGGCAGGTGGAGCACTCCCACACAGCTTGCCCGGAGGAGCCCAGCCCCAACAGTGGCTTTGGGGACCAGGCCGCCCCTCCTAAGCTGTACTCCATGCTGATTAACACTGCTTGCTGGCGGGGGTGGGGGTGGGGGGAGCAGCACGTGGGGCCCCTAAGCCGGGATTTGCCCAGGGAACGTGTAAGCATACAGCTGCTAATGTGACCATTCCTCAGAAAACCTCTCACCCAGCCAAGTTTGTTATCTGTAGATAAAGACTTTCAAAGCCAAGCACTTTCCCTACCAGGATTTTCTACCCGAAAAAAAATCTCTGGGCAGTTGCTGCCTTATGTTTGAAATTCCTTTAGTGGGGGAACTGCCAGCTCTTCACTTGAGGTCAGATAAGTGGTAGGAGGCAAATGGCCCTGGGGAGGAGGGAGGACGGGGCTGATCCACCAGCAGGTTCCCCCGCCCAAAGCAAAGGGTAAGTGAAAGACTGATTTTATAAAGGGGGGAGGAGGCTCTGAACAGTTTCCTTGTCTTTCTGAGATGAGGCAATATTTAGCACCTTTGGAAAATTATTTGCATTGTGATGAGACAAACACCATTAGCCCAGCAGTGGCCGCCCTGGTGGTGGAAGTGGAATCCTTCCATTGGAATCACAGCTGAGGTGCTAGGAGGGACCTGCTGCTTTCCTGTTTGGAAATAAAAAAAATAACTGGAAACTTTTCATTATTCTGTTTTATCCCCGGGGCGGGGGGGGGGGGGGAACCAGAAAAGGTTTTATATAAAATTTTTGGATTACAGTGTTTTTTCCAGAGAACGTTAAACTTTATTATAAAATCCAAATAATAAATTTTATAATAAATTTTATGTAAAAAAATTATTAGAACTAATCAATGAGTTCAGCCAGGTTGTGGGATAAGTATCAATACACAAAAATTAATTGTATTTTTATATATTAGTAATGAACAATCTGAAAATGAAATCAAGACAATTCCATAAAAAATAACTACTTGGAAATAAATTTAATAAAGGAAGTACAAGACTTGTAATAGAACATTACAAAACCTTGAAAGAACAGAAGAGCTAAATAAATGGTGACATCCCACGTTCATGGATTGAAAGGTTTAATATGGTTAACATGACAAATTCCCCAAACTGATCTATAAGAGTCAGTGTAATCCTTATCAAAATCTTAGCTGGCCTCTGCAGAAATTAACAAATTGTTTCTAAAATTCATACGGAGGGGCCCCTGGGTGGCTTAGTGTGGGCTAAGCATCTGCCTTTGGCTCAGGTCATGATCCCAGAGAGTCCCAGGATTGAGCCCAGCAGACACCCCCTTCTCCCTCTGCCCCTCACCCTGCTTGTGCCCTCTCTTACTCGTTCTCTCAAGTAAATAAAGATTTTTAAATCTTTTAAAATTTTTTAAAAATATGGAATATGTGAGTGGCTTGGCAGTCGAGCGTCTGCCTTCAGCTTGGCATGATCCTGGTGTCCTGGGATCCAGTCCCGCATGGGGTTCTCTGTGGAGAGCCTGCTTCTCCTTCTGCCTATGTGTCTGCCTCTCTCTCTCTCTCTCTCTCATGAATAAATAAAATCTTTTTTAAAAATTAAAAAAAATTAAATTCGTATGGAAATGCAGGGGACTCAGAAGAGCCAGTCTTGAAAAGGAACAAAGTTGGAGGACTCCACTCACTCTTCCTGATTTCAAAACTTACTGTAAAGCAACAATAATCAAGACACTGTAGAATGGAATTGAGAGTCCAGAAGTGAAGCCTTAAATTTACAATTAAAATCATTTTAAGGATCTAAAATAAATTATTACTTAGAAAAGAGACAAATTATCTAATGAATAAACTTCTATTTCTGGGACATCACAGCTTTACATATGTAGTGTATATTGTGGTAAAATATGCACACAATTTACCATTTTAAACATTTTAACTATACAGTTCAGTGGCATTAAGTACATTCACATTGTTGTGCAGCCAGCACCATTACCCATGTCCAGAACTTTTTCATCATCTCAATCTGAGGTTCCATACCTATAAAACATTAACTGTCCATTCTCCACTGGTAACCATTATACTACCTTCTATGAATTGGACTATTCTAGGTACCTCATATAAATAGAATTATACAATATTTTTCTTTTGTGTCTGGTTTCTTTCATGTCACATGTGTTCAAGGCTCATTTGTGTATATGTATCAGCATTTCCTTTAAAGCCTGAATAATATTCCATGGTGTATATGCATATATAAAAATATATAAATACACATTTTGTTTATCCATGCATCCATGGATGGACATTTGGGCAGTTTCCACCTTATGGCTATTGTGAATTAGTGCTATGAACATTGGCATTCAAATATCTGTTTAAGTCCCTGCTTATAATTCTTTTAGGTATATACCCAGAAATGGGACTGCTGGATCAAAAAATAATTATAATTTTAGGAACTGCCATACTTTTCCATAGCGGCTGCGCCATTTTACACTCCCATCAGCCATGTACAAGGGTTCCAACTTCTCACATTCTCGCCAACATTTGTACAATATTTTTTGATAATTTTTAAATCTTTTGCCTATTTTTGTCAGAACTTGGTAGCTGCGGATTCCAGCTAATTCTAATTATGGAAAAAATGACTACCATACGAATTGATTGAAAAGTCCTTATTGGCAAACCAAGCAGTCAAAATTTAATTTCTGTTAGAAAAAGTCTGGCTTCATTTTATACATGTTTCCATAAAAAACCCTCGCACTTCTGAATTTTAAGACAGAGCTGTGGTATGAATTTGTTGCCTGAGTGAACGAAAATTCTGCTAGTCTCAATATTTCTTAGTAATGCTCTCTGCTTTACTTTCAAGAAGTTCTCTCTCAGGATTGATGTATTATTTGGCAGCAGGGAGATGAAAGAGGTGGGGGCTTTATAAACAAAAACTTTCATATTGTCCCTTTTACTTAGCGACCAAGCTTTTTACACACAGGGTCATTGTGCCACAGTAGTAATTATGGTCTAAGAAGTATGTTTCTTTTGTAAAGCAGGAGAATGGTAATTGTGAAGGGGGAGGTGGTGGTCACATGGGATAATGAGGATGGTAGGAACAATTTGAAGCTGACTCTCTTAAAAAAACAGATGTGCCTCTGCAACTCCAAGAGTCTCATTTACCTCCACAGGTGTGTGTATCCTAGTTTAGAGAATCCCGGTCTGATTTTATCCCCTTCCCAACTAGACATTATTATTATTGCTTTATGCAATCTGCATTTGCTTAGTTTTCCCTACATGTTCATCAATTCTTGCATTGGAGATCTGCTTTTTTTTTTTTCTTTTTATGATTTTATTTATTTATTCATGAGAGACACACACACACACACGCACAGGCAGAGACACAGGCAGAGGGAGAAGCAGGCTCCATGCAGGGAGCCCGACATGGGACTAGATCCCCGGTCTCCAGGATCACGCCCTGATAAGAAGGCAGATGCTCAAACATTGAGCCACCCAGGCGTTCCTTCTTCTTCTTGAAGTACATCCTTTGGTGATGATCTATTCATAGCAAACTGAATTTGTGTTTTGAAAATATCTTTAAGTCTTTGCACTAAATGACAGTTTATAATTTTAGGTTAACATTTCTTCTTAAAACTTTGAATTTCATTCTGTTGTCTTCTAGCTTCAGTTGTTGCTGTTGAGAAGTCGTTTTCAATGTTAATCCTTTTAGGCAATTTTTCTCTGTTATATATAGGACTGCTTTGTCATCCTGCCATTTCACTACACATTATATATCCTGCTTATGATTTGTGTTCTTCCTAAATCCAAAGATTCCCTATTATGACAAAATCTAGAAAATTTTCATCTATTTAATTTTTACTCTCTTCTGTTATCTTTGGAACTCCCATTTTTTTTTTGAACTCTCATTTTATATGGATTTGATCTTTTTCACTATATCCCTCAAGTCTCTTAATGTTTTTTATTATCTCCTGTGCATATTTGTGTGTTTCTGCTATATAATAGGTAATGTATTCTTCGTAATCTTTCACAAGTTTTAGTTTTTCCTTTGGCAGTGTTCAATCGAACTGTTTAACTGATTCATTCTATATTTTTTCAATGATTTTTTTCATTTGCATAAATTTATTAATTTTCAAATTTGCCTGGTCATGGTTCAATGACTTTTCTTTCTAGCTTGGCCTTCTTTTTTTTTTTTTAAGAGGAGAGAGTGGGTTGGGAGTGGTAGAGGATATTAAGCAGGCTCCATACCCAGAGCAAAGCCTGATGTTGGGCTCAATCTAATAACCCTGAGATCCTTACCTGAGCTGAAATCAAGAGTCAGATACTTAACTGATTGACTCACCCAGGCGCCCCCCCCCCCAACCTGTAAAGTACAATATTATACCTTCATTTCTCTAAAAATTTTAAAGCATAATCATTTTGTATTTTGCATTCAGTACTTCCATATCTTTAGTACTTAGTATTTATTTATTTACTTATTATTTATTTATTAAGATCTTATTCATTCATTCATGAGAGACACAGAGAGAGAGAGAGGCAGAGACACAGGCAGAGGGAGAAGCAGGCTCCACGCAGGGAGCCGACGTGGGACTTGATCCCGGGTCTCCAGGATCAGGGCCCAGGCTGAAGGTGGCACTAAACTGCTGAGCCACCTGGGCTGCCCCAGTACTTAGTTTTTAATGGTCTCTCCTATATAGTCGCTTATTTCTTTATGTTTTGTAATTTGGGGTTGTGAGCTCATATTTTGGTGTGTTTTATCTATGTTTGCTTTTGCCAGGCACTCCAGGGCACTATTAGCTGGGAGCCACTTTAGTATTTTGATTTGCATTTCCCAGGCTTTGATTGTAGCATAAATCTGAACTCTAAATGATGAGTATGGGTAAACTAAGTATGGTTTAGTATTCTTGTGGAAGACTTCTTTCCCACCAACAGCTAAGGTTGTAACAGATACATTTCCTTGTGACAGGCTGGACTTTGTTTTTTTCCTTTAACTGAAGGAATAGCTCATTGAATATTTCAGCTATATGTGGGAATCTAAATTTTAATTCCATTTCTTGCTCAGGGTCATGTCTCCTGTCTCCCCCGTGTAGTATTACTAGTCAAGGTTCTAATATGTTCGAGTCTGTGTCTTCCACTGAAAGATGGGACTAATAATAGTACCCACATTATGGGGTTGTTGTACAATTAATATTTGTATGGTACTTCAAGCAGGGCCTGACATATTATAATCAGTTGATAAATATTAGCTTTAATATTAGCTGCTATATTTTTTACCAGTTGGCAAATGACCTTAGGGAAGCAATGGCTCTAGTGTTCTCTGGTTTTGGTCCTTAAAGATTTCCCTTCTTTCTAGAAGTTTGGCTACTTATTGTTATATTTCATCAAGGATTCTTAGGTGTTTGTTTCATAGTTTTTTAGAATATCAAATCATCTGTATTGCTGGAAATAAAAACATTTTTGCTGTACTTAAAAAGACATATGAACAAAACTAGTTGCAAAACTCAACTTCCCCTGATTCTTGAGTTAGCTGAGAGCATGGATATTAAATATGTGGTCATTCAATTGGCGTTTATTTGCCATATGTATGATGATGTATGTGAAGACATGTTGATTTTCAAGGCCCTTGTTGGTAAAGTAACTGAAGAACTCTTGAATGACATGAGTTTTGGCAAATAGGATAGATGAAAAAAAGTACAGAGATGAGTAGACAGAGACACATCTGAACCTGTCAACTAAATGCCTCTAGATTTTCCCAGTGTGTTTAGGGAGATGGAAAATGGTTTGTTTACAAAAAATGTGGCTTGAATATGTCGTTTAAGAGAATCTGTAATAGGGACACCTGGGTGGCTCAGCAGTTGAGTGCCTGCCTTTGGCTCAGGGCATGATCCCGGAGTCCCAGGATTGAGTCCTGCATGGGGCTCCCTGCACGGAGCCTGCTTCTCTCTCTGTGTCTCTGCCTCTCTCTGTGTGTGTCTTTCATGAATGAATAAATAAAATCTTAAAAAAAAAGAATCTGTAATAAAATAAGAAATGATGTAAAAAACATGTACTACTACATACATGCACAATGGCTTACCTGGGAGAAAATTGGGTTAGTTCTACCTTGAATTATTTGTCCTCATGGAAAACAATGTTGTGACAAAGGATAAAAACATGGATACGGGATCATTAATTCAAGTTATTCATTGTTTACCTTCATAATAAAAAATGTGGCTCAAATTAGAAGCATTAGCTCTGTAGGTATTCATGTGGAACAATCTTTCACATATATCACATGGAAAAAGGGAGGTGGAAGACAGTGTGCAGATTATGCTATCATTCCTATAAAAATATATAAGCTTGATTATGCAGAGTGTCTCTGGAATGATCCACAGAAACTAGAAATGGTGGTTTGGCTTTAGGGAAAATGATTCCCTTTTCACTGTCCTTTTGTAGATTGTGCCATGTGAATGCAATACTAACACACACACACTCTAATATTTTTAAAAGGAACCTGCAATATTGTCTGTACAAGATTTTTCTTAAGGATAAGCATTCTGAAAGATTCTAAAGCTGTTCATTCTAAAAATTATGATATAGTTGCTACAATTAAGAACTGGATGAAGGTAAGTTGGCTGTGAGGATGATGAGCTCTGAAAATTAGTGTTATTATCAAAATAAAAATAAAAATAAACTCATCTGGGTAGCCCGGGTGGCTCAGCGGTTGAGCGCCGCCTTTGGCCCGGTGCGTGATCCTGGAGACCTGGGATCGAGTCCCACATCGGGCTCCCTGCATGGAGCTTGCTTCTCCCTCTGCCTGTGTCCACCTCTCTCTGTCTCTAGTGAATAAATAAATAAAATCTTAAAAAAAAAAAAAAAAACTCTTCTTTAGAGATCTTTTTTTTTTTTTTAAATTTTATTTATTTATGATAGTCACATAGAGAGAGAGAGAGGCAGAGACACAGGCAGAGGGAGAAGCAGGCTCCATGCACCGGGAGCCCGACGTGGGATTCGATCCCGGGTCTCCAGGATCGCGCCCTGGGCCAAAGGCAGGCGCCAAACCGCTGCGCCACCCAGGGATCCCGAGATCTTTTTTTTTAATTGAGATTTTATTTATTTATTCATTCATGAGAAACACACAGCAAGAAAGAGGGAGAGGCAGAGACACAGGCAGAGGGAGAAGCAGGCTCCATGCAGGGAGCTCGATGTGGGACTCGATCCTCGGTCTCCAGGATCATGCCCTGGGCTGAAGGCGGCGCTAAACCGCTGAGCCACCCAGGCTGCCCCCTCTTTAGAGATCTTTGATGAATATTTCCCTGACACATGAGGAAACTGACCACTGGATCAGAGACCTCTGAAGTCTGCTACCTAACATAGATGCTGACCTCCCAGCAAGAAGGTCTACTTGTTTAAAGTTCTACCAATAGCAATTTACTACTTCTTTCCAAGATTCTGGGCCTTGTTCATTTACTGATAAAGTCACCTAAAAATGTAGGGAAAGCAGGGATGCCTGGGTGGCTCAGTTGGTTAAGCATTTGCCTTTGGCTCAGGTCATGATCCCAGGGTCCTGGGACAGAGCCCTGCATCAGGCTCCCTGCTCAGTGGGGAGTCTACTTCTCCCTCTCCCTCTGCCTTTCCCCCTGGTTTGTGCTTTCTCTCATGCAAATAAATAAATAAATCTTAAAAAAAAAGTAGGGAAAACAATTATATACCAACAAGCTAGACAACCTAAAAAAAATGGATAAATTCCTAGAAACATACAATCTTCCAAGATTGAATCATGAATAAATTGAAAATGTGAATAGACTGATTAGTAGTAAGGAGGATGGAGCAGTAATGAAAAAATCTCTCAACAAACAGAAGTCCAGGACCAGGCAGCTTCACTAGAGATTTCTGCCACACACTCAAAGTTTTTTTTTTTTTTTTTTTTTTTTACTCAAAGATTTAATACTGACCTTGCTCAAACTCTTCAAAAAAGAACCAAAGATGAGGGAAAGCTCCTAACACATTTTTCAAGGCCAGCATTACCCTTATACTAAAACCAGGCAAGGACACCCGTAAAAAATTACAGATCAATATATTTGATGAACATGGATGCAAAAATCCTCAACACAATATTAGCAATCCAAGTCCAAAAATACTTTAAAACGATTATATACCATGATCAAGTGGGATTTATTTCAGGGATGCAAGGATGGTTCGACACCTACAAATCAATGTGATAACTTCACATGAACAAAATAAAAGAAAAATCATATGATCATTTCAATAGATGTGGAAAAGCATTTTATAAAATTCAACATCCATTTATAAAGACTCTCAATGAAGTGGGAATAGAAGGAACATATCTCATAAGGGTCATATATGAGAATCCTATATTAAAATCAGACTCAATGAAAAAAAAATCATATTCAATGGTGAAAAGCTGAAAACTTTTCCTCTAAGATCAGGAATAAGACAAGGATGCCACTTTTATTCAACATAGTATTGGAAGTCCTAGCCATGGAAATTAGGTAAGAAAAAGAAATAAAAGTTATCCAAATTGGAAAGGAAAGAAGTGTAACTGCCAGTATCTGCACACATGACTGACTTTCTCTATATCTATATATCCCTATCTGTCTATATATCTATATCTATAAATAAAAACTACCAAAATACAATTAGAACTATTAATTCAGTACAGTTGGAGGTTATAAAATCAATATACAGGTATCTGTGGCATTTTTATACACCAGTAACATGACAACTGAGAAATTAAGAAAACAATACTGGGATGCCTGGCTGGCTCAGTCAGTAGAGCATGTGACTCATGATCTTGGGGTTGTAAATTTGAGCCCTGCATTGGGTGTAGAGATTACTTAAAAAAAAAAATTTAAAGTCCGAACCATTTACAATTGCACCAAAAAGAATAAATTACCTAGAAATAAATTAAACCAAGGAAGTAGAAGACTTGTATACTGAAAACTATAAGATGCTGGGATGCCTGGGTAGCTCAGTGGTTGAGCATCTGCCTCGGCTCAAGGCGTGATCCCGGTCCAGGGTTTAAGTTCCACATCAGACTCCCTGTGAGGAGTCTGCTTCTCCCTCTGTCTGTGTTTCTCTCTCTCTGTCTCTTATGAATAATAAATAAAATCTTTAAAAAAACAACAAAACTATAAGATGCTGATGAAAGAAAGAAACTAAGAGTATACAGATGGAAAGATATTTTGTGTTTGTAGACTGGAAGACTTAATATTGTTAAAATGTCCATAATACCCAAAGCAATCTACAGATTCAATGCAATACCTATCAAAATTCCAATGGCATACTTCACTTTTATTCAAGAAATAAAAGTTATCCAAAATAATTCTAAAACGTGTATGGAACCACAAAAGATCCTGAATAGCCAAAACAATCTTGAGAAGGAACAATAAAACTGTACATATCAGGCTCCCTGATTTAAAACTATACTACAGGGAGACCTGGGTGGCTCAGCGGTTGAGCGTCTGCCTTTGACTCAGGGCATGATCCTGGGGTCTGGGATCAAGTCCCACATTGGGCTCCTGTAGAGAGCCTGCTCCTCCCTCTGCCTCTGCCTCTGTCTCTGCCTCTCTCTCTCTCTCTCTCTCTCTGTCTCTCATAAATAAATAAAATCTTAAAAAAAAAACTATACTACAAAGCTATAGTAATCAAAACAGTATGGTACTGGTGCAGAAACAGACACACAGATCAATGAAACATAATTGAGAGCCCAGAATAAACCCACACATACATGGACAATTAATCTGTGACAAAGGAGCCAAGAAATACAATGGAGAAAGGATAGTTTCTTCAAGAAATGGTGCTGGGGAAGCTGGACAGCCATGTGCAAAAGAATGAAACTAGACCACTATCTTACACTATACACAAAAATGAACTAAAAATGGATTACAGACTTGAATATAAGACATGAAACCATAAAATTCCAAGAAAACACAGATAGTAAACTCCCTGACATTGGTTTTAGCAGCATTTTTGTGGATCAGATTCCAAAGACAAGGGAAACTAAAGCAAAAATAAACTAAAAAGCTTCTGCACAGCAACAGAAACCATTATCAAAACAAAATGGCAACCTACTAAATAGAAGGTATTTGCAAACCATTTATGTGATAAGGGGTTATTAGCGGAAATATACAAGGAACTCATACAACTCAACAGAAAAACAACACAATTAAAAAACTGGCACAGGATCTGATTAAACATTTCTTTGGAGAACACATACAGGTGGCCAACAGGCACCTGAAAAGATGTTCAACATCACTAGTTGTTAGGGAAATGCAAATCAACATCGCAATGTGATATCACCTCAAATCTATCAGAATGGCTACTGTTCTCAAAACAACAAAAATAAGTGTTGTAATGGATGTGGAGAAAAGGAAACCCTTGTATGTTTGGGATTGCAAATTGGTGCAACTACTATGAAAACACTATGGAGAGTTCTCAAAAAATTAAGAACTACCATATGACCTAGCTATTCCAGTTCTAGGTATTTATCTGACAAATATGAAAACATGAATTTGAAAAGATATAGGTATTCCTATGTTCATTGCAGCATTGTTTACAAAATGCCAAGATATAAAAACAACCTATGTGTCCATCAATAGATGGGTAAAGAGGATGTGATATATTTATGCAATGGAATATTACTCAGCCAATTAAAAAAGCGAAATCTTGCAATGGATGGACCTTGCATGTATTTATTACGCTAAGCAAAAGAAGTCAGATGAAGACGAATGCCATATAATTTCACTCATGTGGGATCTAAAAACCACCAAACCAAACCAAACTCATAGATACAGAGAACAGACTAATGGTTAGAGAAGGTTGGGCGGGGGGTGGACAAAATGGGTGAAGAGGAGCAACCGTTTGGTAATTGATGGTAAACTTAACTTTTGCTGATGATCACTTCGTAGTGTATACAGATGTCAAAGTATAGAGCTGTACACCTGACACATATGTAAAAAAAAGTGTAGGAAAAATGTCACCACTTATGGGTTTGATTCTTAAACTACTTTAATCTTGAGAGAAGAAACAGGATGTTAAGTTCAGCAAGTATTATCAGTTTCTTCAATTCAGCCCTGATTTCCAAAATGGAAAGTTAGAGTCACTAGCCTCTAACTCATTAACTAAGAAACTTATTTTTATTTTATGGCATACCATTTAGAACATTAAAAGAATATTAAAGAATGGAATGCAAAATGTGCATGAATTCTGGAGGAAAGATGGGAGTGAGGAAGACTCTGACTTCTGGCTTAAATAATGGGGTGGATGGTGAAGTCCAGGCCCAGGATTGAGGGGAAGGAAGCAGATGGAACACTGTAACTTGAGCCATTGTCTTCTACCTCCTCTTCCAGAAAAAAGTTAAATCAAGAGTACCATCCTGGCACAGGTCCTAACTTAATGTGAAGAGGGTGCTATAGCCTGGGCCAGCTCACAACTCTGTCCTCTTGCCCCCAAACATACAAATTCCTTTTTCTTCCACAATTCCTCATGAATTGCTAAGGATGGCCCTAGTCTAGGATGGGGGAAAAGAGAACCAGTATGGAAAAGTGAGAATAATAATAAAGTTGTGTGAGAAACATTAATTTAATTTTTTTTTATTAAAAAGATCTTATTTATTCATGAGAGACACACAGGGAGAGGCAGAGACATAGGCAGAGGGAGAAGCAGCCTCCTTGCAGGGAGCCCAATTTGGGAATCGATTCCCGGACTGGGATCAAGCCCTGATTGGAAGGCAGATGCTCAACCGCTGAGCCACCCAGGCGTCCCTTAATTTCATTTTTGACATGTCTGAAATGCCTAGAAGATAACCAAGTGGAAATTTCTAATAGGGACCTAGCAGAAAAATCTGGGTATATAGGTAAGAGATTTGGGTTCATTCTCTTACACTCATTGAGGCCATGAGGGCAGATGAGGTCACAAGATGAGAGTAGTCAACAGTGGATTGTAATCTTAGCTGCACATTGGAATCAACTGGAGAATTAAAAAAAAAAAATCTCACAAAAAAACAAAACATAAAACTGATGCCTGACTTGCCTCTAGAGAGAATCTGATTTAATTGGTCTGGGGGTAGCCTAGGCACTAGAATTTCTGATAGTTCTCCAGGTGACTCTACCAAGTAGCCACATCAAAAACCTGTGGCTTTAGAAGCCAGGATTTATCCCTAGCCGAGGGAGCACAACATTATGAGGATTGAGCAGAAAAAGGAGCCTATATAGGCCCCCAAGAAGGGAGAAAAACAGAGTGGTATTACGGAAGACAAGGAAAGAGTCTTTAAGGAAGGAGAGGTGGAGAGAAGACTCAAAGTGCTCATTTACTACCCATGGTGTTTAGACACTACTTAGAGCACAGTAGGAATAGCTCCCCCAAAAGGGGCCTTTATTTCAAAATTCATGCAAATGTTGTATTCTATTATTTAATATATTTTTAATATAAAAGTAGTATTTTAAATGATTTAGCATATAAGAAAAACAAAATTCCAAACTTTATGAACTATCACAAGAAATTACCTCCATCTTCTGGGTTCTTATACCTAAACTGCAAACAAATTGGAGCTGATTAGAGCCCTAACTTATCTGTCCATACTGATTCCACTGACTGTAGAAATTCCACATTTTTGCAATTACCAACAATTTTAAATTAAAAAAAAACAAAAAACAAAAAACGAGACACACATCCTTGGTTAGCTGAACAGGTTCCAGTGGGAACAGGTCAATATATTTTCTCTAATATTTGTGAAGAATTTGTTTCAAACTGTTATATGTGCAATTCATATTGTTCTCTTGTAAGTAATGACAACTAGTTTCCTTATTCAAGCTTATTGATAGTAAGTAATTCTTGTATTCAGTTAGGTATTCAAAAGTTTATTGGATGTACAAACTAATATGTGTAAGTGTATTAATTTATACGAGTTAGAACAGTCAGTTCCCTCCATGTCAGGAAAAAAAATCCATTTTGCTAAATCAAGAAAAGACAGGGGAAATACATGCCATCTACAAACTCAAGAGTCATGTTGCCTTATCTACCACAGGGAAGTATTCCAAAGTTAGGTAGTCTGGGGTCAGGTCATAATTATACTACCACCCAGTTGGGACTTTGTCCTTCACTGGAATTACCTTTGGGCTGCCGGGGGAAGGAGGCAGAAAAGAAGGGAAGGGTAAGGTCAAGTCCTCAGCAGTCTGCTTCATCCAGTTTATGTATTTAATGTTTTGGACTCCAATGTATTGAAATTTGGTTTCACATGAAAATAGAGTTCTTTGCTCAAAAAGAAAAAAAAGGCTTTTAAACCACTGGATTAGACTCTAAGGTCTGAAAAGACTTTCAAATTATATATATTTGACTCATAATGTCTTTAAATATTAAGTTTTTGATATATTTTTGGCAATGTAAAGATCCTGGTAAGATTTTTAAAAACCACAACTAATTTCCTCAAAGATCAAAATAGAAATATGAATAGGAAATGTCTTAAAACTGCAAAATCAGGAATAAAAGCTATACTAAAGAGAAAACAAAGGAAAAGAATTGAAAGAAAACAGATGACACATCTTTTTCGAATGTCACATTTAATGTTTTCACCACTGTACTTCAAATCTACATTGTACAAAGTGACCAGTAAGTGTGCCACGGTAATTGACCAACCTCTGAGATTGTACCTTTCACACCAGTGTCTTCTTGGGCTCTTTTGATACTAAACACGTTTCTCATTCAAGTGAATTGAAATGCTTCAGTTGGGTTGATTCTCAGGAGCCTCATAAAAAAAAAACAAAGATATTGCACCATCTTTGTTTAGTAATTCAATGTTTGTTTCTTTCACAGCAAATAATTACTTCATTGAAGTTAAAACTTCCAAACATAACTTATTAATAGTCTTCAAATTCAGCTCAGATCACTCAAGATGAAAATACTCTGCTAAATACAGATAACTTACAATAACTTTAACAGTTAATTGTCCATAACACACAACAAGGTTTTTTCCTAGACCAATTTTAAGACGATCCATTAGTATTCCTTGTACAGGTGAAAAACAATCTTCAATTTTCTTGTCTTTTTATTTTTAATATAAAAGTTGGAAGGGACATTCAAGTTTCAAGTCTCCACATTGAACTTAAAAAAAAAAAATAGTCATCATCAGCATGTGGAGGTAAACAAGCCAAGTTGTATAACTCCAGGAGGTAGAGGCCTTCAATTTTGTATTCATATATACATATGCACAGAAGAATTCAGTGTTCCAACAGAAAAAAGAATTTGTCAAAAAGTAATAAGTTATTTACTACTGTGACATTTCAAGACTCCCACAGCTTTGCCTAAGGACACAAACACATTTGACATAATTCCCTATGTGCCTTTTTTGTGGCTTTAAAATTTTTAAAAATTTGTTTTTGTCTTTATTTATTTATTTTTTTTACTGTCCAGTGCAGGAAAAGTCTCACAAAATTTCACAGACCTAAAATGTGCAAGCTAGTTCTCTCTCTATACAGCAATGTTGGGATTCTTTTGAAATTAGCCCAGAAATGAATTATTTACACACATGAAAGATGCATGCTTCGGGGTTTCTTTATGTAAGAAAGAGCAGAAAAACTTCTAATAAAAATAGATTAAATATATATATATATATTTATACTGGGTAAGGAAAACAGAAGTTTCGTCTCTCCTAGTCACAAACTCATTCTCTCTACCCACAACATTGGATTTTAGACAGCACACATCACCGTCACGGCTCTAATGAGAAGCTAATTATAGGGCTTGATCATTAGGTGGCATGCCCCACCCCCCACCCCCCCAGGTGCAGCCACGATCAGCTCATGTGGCTCCATGATTGGTCGCAGGCAAGGTTTCTAGATTCTTTCATTTTAGAAAACCCCAAATTTTCAGGAATGGCTCAAATATCAAAATGTATGACTGTCCTTTATGTGTGTGTATATGTGTGTGAACAATCTCACTTCATTTTAAAAAAAGAAAAACAAAACAAAAACACAAAACCCCAAAATCCCAAATTTGGTTCAATTCTCTTTTGTTCTGAGGTGAGCCATAACAGCTGCACTAAATTCATAAAACATGTGCAACTCTGGGTAAAATATTTTTCTTCTAAAAGCACAACCACTTTACAAGATTAAAAGTCTAGTAACATTTCTAAATATTATTCATATCATACAAGTAGTGGTTGTTAATTTAAAACTTCATTAGTAAAATTACAGTACAAGCATGATTAACCTCCAGAATTGCAAATCCCAGACTCCAGTGGAAAGCTACATTACATCTTCAGTAGTACATTATCTTCCACCGTCACTCCCACACCAGAGGAGATGGGGGCATCTCAGACGGCTGGGCAACAGTGGAACTGGAAGAAAATGGAAATATGGTGAAACCAGCTATTGACACCACAAAAGGCAAAAGGGAGAGTCAATGCTGTGTATTTTCCTCTCTTCCTTTAAAAAAATTATAAAGTCCATTTCTGGATTTTATTTAACTTCTCTAAAGCTGTATTTGTTCCAAATTGTTCATTCAAGAATCTGTATCTATAAGCAAGGCAACAGTGATGGGCTTGAGGACGATGTGTCATTTACTTGTGGGACATCAAGGAAATGCCCTCCCTCATCTTTCCTCTTTTGGAAAGGGATAATGCCTGCCATCCACCTCATAGGACATTGTGATGAATACATGAGATAATGTAGGCAAAGTGCCTTCCACTGTGCCTACTTTGTAATATAAAGGAAGTAATAATGTCTACAATCAACCAGAAAATAATCTTACAGGATGCAGAATTATCCATTTAAAAGTAGCCTCTCAAAACACAATGACTTTAAGTGGAAACCTATGTGAATGAGCCTTATAAGCACTCTTTTATCAAGTATGAACTCAGTAGTAATGAATAATCATTTAGCATTTGTTATCCATAGATCAATTTTCTCAGTTATTTCACGTATCTAATTTTGTTAACTAGATTATAAACTTGAGGATGTGTGTGTAACCACTTTGCTTCCTTGGGGCCTGGGATAATGAATAACTTACACCTGAAAGGTATTAAAACACATGATTTCCCGGGTCACTGACTCTTAGGGGAAAATAATAAAGTAATTTTAAACCACAGAGGAATAAACATACAACCTAATTCCTTCTTTCCACAGAAAAATACAAGGAAGAAATGAAAGTCACCCTGATTTAAAAAGTTCTAAACAAAAATTCGTGAAAAATGGATTCAATAAATTTAATCAATTTCAACACCATGTTAAGGCCAATTAAAAGGGAAGCAAGGGGAAGAGAGAAAAGGGAGAGGCAGAAAGGCAGGTGGGGAAGAAAGGAGGAAGAGTGTGGCCTTTCAGATATCTAAATCCACCCTTCTCTGTCCTGCTTTGTTATACTGGAGCCAGACACTTACTCACAGTTATCCTTTGCTACTTGGCTTGTGGTGGAAGGATACTGCAAGGCCAAGGCTTCCTAAGCAGCTTTCCTTCCTGGTTCTGGTGTCGGATTTTTTAATGTGGAAGGCCCAGTTTTGTTCTACCCAAATTTTCTGGCAAGTTTCTCTGGGACCCAGCAGGCTTCTCTGATAGACCAATTCCACCCACACCTTTTGAAAAGCATCTTCAGCACCCTCAAACTGTGTGTGTTCTTGTGGCAGCCATATCTTCTACTAAGTGGTCCAAATTTTATTAGGCTTGAGTGGAGGGGTCTCCTCCAAATTTTTAATTTCCTCCTTGTTCACTCTTCCTCAGTCTAAAGGGAGTACCTGCCTTCTGCCTTTGTTACTTTGGGACCCTCCAGAATCTTCTTATATACCTTTTAGAAGTTAACCATCTTTTCTAGTTAATGCTTCTATTAAATTTTCCCTCTTCAGGGCAGCCCCGGTGGCTCAGTGGTTTAGTGCCGCCTTTAGCCCAGGGCGTGATCCTGGAGACCCAGGATCGAGTCCTACATCAGGCTCCCTGCATGGAGCCTGCTTCTCCTTCTGCCTGTGTCTCTGCCTCTCGCTCTCTATGTGTCTCATGCATAAATAAATAAAATCTTAAAAAAAAACTTTTCCCTCTTCACATTCATGGGTGTGGTTTCTTTCTCCTTACTGGGCTTTAATTGATGCAAGGAATTAGGGAAAAAGACATTGAGAAGGAAAGGACAGAGAGAGACACAAGCAAATGAGGCTTGCTGGGTTCCAAAGCAGCTATGAAAACTCTAGATAGGACACACCAGCACTATACCTATAAAATAATCTTGCTTGTAGTTATTATTAAGGTGGTGGGGATGGTAGTAGGAACCAAGAGGACCATGTTTAACTTGAGGGCAAAAAAAAAAAAAAAAAAAAAAAAAAAAAAAAAAAAAAAAAAAAAAAAAAAAAAAAAAAAAATAACTTGAGGGCAGTGGCTGCCATGCTGCCGTACGGTGATCATCTGTGAACACAACTGCCAAAGCACCACCCCAAATCAACCACTAAATTGGCATCAGTGTAAAAATGAATGCGTACATTTTTAATTTGCTTTTGACTAAAACCAAAACTTGTAAAAGAAGTTTTATCTATATTTATCTTTTTATCTGTATTATCTAATCTAAATAAAAACAAATATGCTGAACAACCAAATCACAATGGCACCCTTTCAATAACAAAGTAAGAATTATATACATATAGTTACCTAATAAAGCTCTTAAAAGCAGCAGACTGCGGGTTGATGCAGAGAGGCACTCTGTTTCCTTTCTGCTGTTCCAAAATGAATTGGTGAATAATCTCTGTGGAGAAAACAAACATCATATAATTCTTGACAATCTGCAGGCATGGGAGCAGTGGATTCTTGGCTAACTGGCCAGCATTCTGAACAGCATTTCCCACTGGTTTAGTTAAGATCAAACGTACAGATCATGTATCAGGCAGGATCCAGTGGAACTTTCCTGAAATCAAAATGACAGTGCCTGCTAAACAGAGGCAACCTCCCCATTTCACCCCATCGACCAAGTGGTGTTATATGGGTTTGAAACCCCATCTGTGGGAGGAGTAAAATGGTCTATAAACTTGAATGATTCCACAGGGTTGGCATTATGAATGAATCTTCTAAATTGTTGGTAATTATTACCCTTTCGAAAATCACTTAAAAAAACCACAGCTCGTGTATAGGTACACAATTCTAGGCTGTTTATCTTGGGGACTACTCTCTTCTAAAATGTCTAAAATCATTCAGAATTTTGGATGTCCTTAACCTACCCCAATAGGAGATCATGTCAGGAAATTTTATGAGTAGACTATCAGAAATTCCCCTCTCTTGTGATCATTCAAAGAATGATTCCCTCACTGGATGTTTATTCTTTTTAAAATTTGCATGTTATATAAGACAGTCCAATATGTTTCAGTGAAATCACACTGAGTGAATACATATTATCTACTTTGAGTCACACTTACTAAGTAAGTCAGTTTGGAAAGCTCCTCTGCCTGACCTACCACTGAATGTAATATGAAATCAGTGTTTTTATAACACACATAGCTTTCTTGGCATATATGCCCTGGACAAACAGCTATACACAAGGTTGTAAAATAAACGTATGGAGGAACTTTGGTCACCATCCAGACTCAGCTTTTCATGGCCACATAATGGAAAATGTTATTATTCATTCTGCCTGGCCAAGGGCCAAAAAAGATACTCACCTTTAACCTGTCGAACAGAACTGAGGTTCTTCTCAAAAGTGTCATCAAATTTGGGATTGGTGATGGGCTCAAAGTCACTGGTATAAACTCTTCCAGTAGAGGTGGAAAAGCAACATTTACACATACACGTGTGATATCGTAGTCGCCCTTCATCTAGGTAGGGGTGGGCTAAGGCATCCTTAGCGGATATTCTTTTGGACTGAAATCAAATTTGGAGACCAGGACATCAACACTACAGATAAACACGACTGTCCACACAGGATCTTTCATAAGACACAGTAACTGCTCTTCATAGCTTATCCTTAATTTATAATACATCTTGTATAAAGAGGAATGAGCGAATGTATAGGCAGGTGACATAGCAGCAGGGAGTATATAACTCAGGACAACCAACCACCATATACCACCAGAAAGCACTCTGCTAAGATCCTAGAGTTCCTACCTTGAAATAGTTAGATGCATGGTCAAAAGTGGCAAATACCATGACATTTAAATATGCAATGCTTCGAAGGGGATAAGTTTACATTTTAAATAACAGTTATATTTTCTAAATATGTTTCAGCATTTGGTAGAGATGTGATCACAGTGGCAATTTTACAAAGCTGCCTGAAACTTTTATTCTCTTAGAATGCCAAATGAACTTAGGGCAAAAGCCTATGGGGAAAGTGCTAGGGTTGGGCAGCAGACAAGGTCTGAATGCCATGTTGTGGTGGCTAGCACCATCTGAATACCAGTGGCCTGTGGTTTTCTAGCACTTTAGATCAGAATACTTAATGAAGTTTCAGATTTACATAAATCATAAACTCATTTCTCCATTAAGAAAAATTCCTCTTTTTTAGCTCTGTGGACATGTAGGTACATTTTAAAGTATTTAAGGATGGACTTAGTACAGAGTCAGAGAAAAATGAACACTCTACCTCATTTTGAGTATAATCAAGCACTTCACATAACACAAAAACCAAGAAAACCATTTGGTACTCAAATCAAAACTAACTGGGTCATCCTGACTGGTTCTGGCACCCCAAATAACAAAATGTTAAATATTTTCCGTGAACCTGATTTCCCTAAAAACACTTATATCTCTGATTTTTATGCTGATGTTAAAAGGCAAGTCATAACTTTTCAGGATATGATAATCACAAAAGACAGTTGCTGTTTATCTACCACAAACAGAAGAATGTAAAGTTGACAACCTTGATTTTGTGTCTTTCACTACCTTTCATATGGTATATCTGGTGATCCAGCCCTTCTGAAGCCTGACTTGCTGGTACTCTCAGCAAGTAAGTTTCTTCTTTTTTTTCTAAATGGGTCCAGCTATTCCCGGAGGTTCCACTGGGATCAAGATCTATTACCAGAACCAAAAGAAACAAGCTGGCTGACAGTACCCTTTTCCTGGGACTGGGTCCCTTGAAGGCCTCAGTGCCTCTGGCCAGTCTCATGTGAGGGACTGAGTTCCTTGGCTTTTGCACACTACAACTGGTTCCTGGCCAAGTCTATTTCTGTTTCTGATTGAGCATGGTCAATCGTGAACACACTTGGTGGCAGCAGTGGTTAAATCTGAGTTTTAATTTTATCATCTGACCATTAAGTCATTTCTGTCAGGTGGCAGATGTCAGAAATTGGGTCTCTCAGTTGCCATGAGCAGCTGGAATCTGGATTCCCTGTTAATTTTTTTGTCTGTGGATTCTGATATATCCTGAAATTTCAGAATACAGGGTTGAAAAGATTTTGGTATTATCCCAACTACTGATAGGATGCTCTGTGTTTGTATGTTCTGTGTGCACCAACATGGGGTCCTCTAAAGTGTCTTACCTAAGGGAAACCTTTGAACAAAAAGTAAATCAAATCCCTACCATGCAATGATCAACTTTCATTTCTCTAAACAAATTAACGTCTCTTTAGAACTTCTGAAACAAGGGTAAAGAAAGGAGACTGTCATTTTGTAAAGGGTATGAACACTTAAAAGAAAGACTGCCTTACTAAATTGAGAAAGATATCACAAAATTATTCGATTTTCAATAATGTTCTTTGGAAGAATCTAGTGGTGCTTAATTATGTCCTATACTGCCCCCCCCCAAATGATTGATTGATTTGAGAGAGAGAGAGAGAGAGAGAGAGAATGTGCACATGTGAGTGAGGGGAAGGGCAGAGAGAGCAGGAGACAAGCAGACTCTCCACCTGAGCAGGGAGCCTGACGGGGGCTAGATCCTAAGACCCTGAGATTATGACCTGAGCTGAAACCAAGAGTCAGATGGTCAACTGACTAACCTACCCAGGCATCCCATATCATATATATTCTTAATTACCTATTGTATATATACCTTAACTTATCAACATTTATAATAGAAGTGGATGCTTATTTCTACCCTAGATTTTGTTATCAGAGTTGGCTCTTTTAGTTTTGAAGAGTTGATAAAACTTCCCTTTTTACAAATAAAAATATATTTTTAAAAATATTTTATTTATTTATTCATGAGAGACACCGAGAGAGAGAGGCAGAGACAGACAGAGGAGAAGCAGGCTCCATGCAGGGAGCCCAATGTGGGACTCGATCCCAGGTCTCCAGGATCACGCCCTGGAGCTGAAGACAGGCGCCAAACCACAGCCACCCAGGGACCCCCTATTTCTTTTTTAAAAAATTTATTTATTTATTTATTTATTTATTTATTTATTTATTTATTTATTTATTTATTTATTTATGAGATATACAGAAAGACAGGCAGAGGAGAAGTAGGCTCCTTGTGGGACCCTGATGTGGGACTTGACCCCAGGACCCTGGATCATGACCTGAGCCAAAGGCAGATGCTCAACCACTAAGCCATCCAGGCATCCCAATAAAAAATATTTCTAAGCAAACACATTGATGTACTTTGTATATTTCTGAGGGGAGTTAATATATCATGTTATGAGATCTCTTAATTTTATTTATTTAAAAAAAATTTTTTTTAAATTTATGATAGTCACAGAGAGAGAGAGAGGCAGAGACATAGGCAGAGGGAGAAGCAGGCTCCATGCACTGGGAGCCCTATGTGGGATTCAATCCAGGGTCTCCAGGATCGCACCCTGGGCCAAAGGCAGGCACCAAACCGCTGCGCCACCCAGGGATCCCTGAGATCTCTTAAAAAGTAAATGTGGGGATCCCTGGGTGGCGCAGCGGTTTGGCGCCTGCCTTTGGCCCAGGGTGCGATCCTGGAGACCCGGGATCGAATCCCACGTCGGGCTCCCGGTGCATGGAGCCTGCTTCTCCTTCTGCCTATGTCTCTGCCTCTCTCTCTCTCTCTCTCTCTGTGTGACTATCATAAATAAAAAAAAAAAAAAAAAAAAAAAAAATTAAAAAAAAAAAAAAAAGTAAATGTGGCAAACTCCTATTCCAACTGGCTTTTAGAACCAATCTCAACATATTAAAGACACATATGAAGAAATGAAGAGATTTTTAAAACATTATTCTCCTTATTTATTAAATAGGTGGGCTACTGAAAATTTTTTTCTTGCTAAAGTTATAAATCAAAGGGGCGCCTGGGTGGCTCAGTCAGTTAAGCTTCTGACTTGATTTAGGCTCAGGTCATGATCTCAGGGTTGTGGGATCAAGCCTTGCTTCAGGCTCTACGCTCATCATGGAGCCTGCTTGTCCTTCTTCCTCTGCTCCTCTCTGCTCTCTTTTTCTCTCTCAAATAAGTAAGTAAGTAAGTAAGTAAGTAAGTAAATAAATAAAACCTTTAAAAAAAAAAGCTATAACTCAAAGATAAGATTAAAGCTTTAAACTGTAAATTAAAAAGGTACTCTTGGTTAGTAAGTTATAGAGTAAGAAGCAAAATGTTTCTCTTAACTTAAAACTTTTAATATCTGGTATATAATTGTATAAGATAAAAAGGTCATGTGATATTTCTATGCAAGGTGACTCTTTGAACAAATCAGTCCAAGCCAATAGTCATAAAATTATAAATATCTCTGTTTTCTTCCTGATCTTACTGCCACGTACAAGTAATGCCACTACAGCATTCTAGAAGTTTTGGGTTTGTTTTCTCACAAAAAGCCTTATCGTCTTGAATTTGATTTTTTTCCCTACTGATTTTGCTGGCCAGATAAACTAATATCCCTTTGTATAAGATTACAGAATTGTAAAATTATGTGTTCAACTACATTAGATGAATGATAATAGGTAATGTGCTAAAAAGAAATTAGTTTTTAGAATGCTACAAATCATAAGGACTTAATTTGCCAACTTAAATTTTAATCCGATTCTTAGTTAACATTAAGACCTTAGTAATAATTAATTTGAGTTAATAAACCATGTTTGAATATATGAACAATTTAATTTTAATATACAAAGGCTCTTCATTAATACATTATAGAGGAGCCATCAATAAAGAGTTAAAAAAGGGGCAGCCCGGGTGGCTCAGCAGTTTAGTGCTGCCTTCGGCCCAGGTTGTGATCCTGGAGACCCAGGATCGAGTCCCATGTCGGGCTCCCTGCATGGAGCCTGCTTCTCCCTGTGTCTGTGTCTCTCTCTCTCTGTGTCCCTCATGAATATATAAATAAAATCTTAAAAAAAAAAAAAAAAAAAAAGAAAGGGGTTAAAAAAGCTGTGCAAATTTCTTTGGGTCAACGTAATATGTATTTTTGTAAAGAGTGTAGAAGAGTATGTGATAATAGGAAGATGGGTATGCAAGGTAACAGTTATGTGTCTGGCAAGAGAAAAAAGTGAATAATTTTATCTAAATTCCGAATAATAATTATTTTTTAAAAATATTGCTTGTAACTGTCTATTGCATTTAGATAAATTAATGTCTCTGGAGGTTTGTTTAATGCCTTCACTATTTGAGTTAATAGTTAATTACATCTTTATAGACTATTTACTACACCCCATCCTTTCCAATACTGTTGATATTATTGTAATAAAGAGACAGAGACCTTTAACCTTATCCTCTAGTGGTTTCTGTCTTCTCCTTACATTTGCCTAAAGGCTTCTACTTCAAGCTAAGGAATTAAGTTTTCCATGAGAAACATCACAAGAACCCCAGTAGGGGACTGTTAACACCAGATACTTCTGACTACTGAATTCAGGATATAAACATATGGGTATAGCTGATATTATCACCACAGACAGCTATCACCTAGACTACATCAAGTAACTGAGTCAGGATTTTTAGGAATGTGTCAGTCTAGGAGCAGACACGTGGCAGTAGACTGTTTAACCTAAGATAAAAAAAGTACTTAGATAATTATCTCAGACTAACTGGACTAAATAAACTGATTTAATTATGGTTAATGTTCTATTTTTAATGGATACTTTTTAAAAACCTCATTTCTTTCTTCTTGCTAGCCCTCAATTTAATAGATTAAAGTCAGAATGAAACATTCTTTAAAAATGGTATCTATTTCTAACTGAAATAGATCTCAAAATCCCTCCGAATTGGAAAGAATCCTTATATCAGTCATAATAAAGCATCAGGCCCATTTAAAAATGATTCTGTAAACAAATAATATATATCAATTGGCTTTGTTCTATAAGGCAATGATAAAAATAGGTAAATATTACATGGGGTGGCTTAACAAATTCTTTTTAAAAAATTCTTAAATGACCATGTAGTTATTTACATAGGTCCAATAAGAATCTATCCTTTTTTACCAGATAAATCTTATCTCCTTCTTAGAGATTAATCTAATGTATAACTATAAGCATACTAAAAGTTTCATTTTAATTAGGTGTGACAACCTCACTCTTTAGGAAAAAGGACTACATTTCATGTATAGAACTGATGTCTAAAAGGCGTCTCAGGAAAACATGCTTGGTATCCACCATATGGCTTACAAAATTCCAGTCTTAGGGTTGTAAAGATTATGAGCTCCTGTCAGGTCAGGATCATTAATAATCATGTGATCTCAGAGAAATAGGACACTTTACAGCTTCAAGTATTGGAAGTAAAACCTGGTACAGGTGAATCATATGGTTCTTGGTTCCTAATCTAAACAGAATAAAGAGTGTAACATATTTCTAACACATAAAAGTAAAATTTAACCTCAGGGCCTTTATAACATCCTCTAGAGGTAGACAGAAATGACCTTGGAAGACTGAAGTTCATGTGGTTCTAGTTTTGTTAACCACAAAAGATATATAAAACATATGTAAAAGGTCATTATGTATTAACATCTCCTGTTGTATATATAGTTTAGCTATGTAGATAAACTTGCCAAATAAAACAAAAAAATCAAACTAACGACCTAAGTCACTAGCTCACTGAACAGGTTATATGGTGGAAACTATCCTTAATGATAGGAACTTGACCACAAGGAGGGAGTGTGGAAACGAGAAGTGCCACTCTGCTTTGTTTCCTATATCATGAGGCACCTCACATACCAAAATAAACAAATGGAAGCCAAAAAGTAAACACCAAATGAACAAAAAATTCACTCTGTCCCTTGAGATGTAGCTGTTTTCTCATTATGAACATACCAATGTAAACATCACAAATGGTACTTTTGTGGGTTTTTTTCCCCCTTTAAGTACCTATTGTGTTTTGTCCTTGAGGACTTCCTTATACTCTTGGCAAGTAAGATGTTCTTTTCTAAATGTTGTCATTTTTGAGTCTTCTTTGGTAATAGTTACCAGCACAGAGATGAATAATAAATATTCTTTGGATAAGTAGATAAATGAAGACCTGAACTTTGTCCCAGAAGAGTCAAGTCTAGAAATGGCATTTGATAAAGCTACTATCTCAATCACCAAAAGAGTAAAAACAGCTTCTTATACAATATAATGGACAGATTCTTTTCCAAGAATGTTTTTTTTTTTTAATTTTTTATTTATTTATGATAGACATACAGAGAGAAAGAGAGAGAGGCAGAGACACAGGCAGAGGGAGAAGCAGGCTCCATGCACCGGGAGCCTGACGTGGGATTTGATCCCGGGTCCCCAGGATCGCGCCCTGGGCCAAAGGCAGGCGCCAAACCGCTGCGCCACCCAGGGATCCCTCCAAGAATGTTAAAATTCTTTTCTCCTGATTTACCTTGGTGTCAAACTCCTTTTTCAAATCCTGAGATAAATAAGGATGGTACAGTTCCCTATCTCTCTTCACCTACATATCTATGTGTTAGAAATCAAACTTCTGTGCAATGAGTGAGCAAGTGAGCACGATGATACATATGAAACTGGGGATTGAAGTTTATCTTTGAAAAGTCCTTCTTTATATTGCTCATTTATTTAAAGCCAGGATGTTTTTCTTAGAACACATGTATTTTTAATTCATTAAAAAAAAATAAAAATAAATACTACTTACTGGATCAAAGACCAACATCCTGCAAAGGAGATGAACAGCTTCATGTGTAGCCTGGCTAGACAGGGTATAAAGTACAGGAAGAGATGGCTGTAAAAAAATAAAGGATTAAAATATGTGAGTTTCTGTGAAGATATGGAATACAGCCAATTTATTACAAGGTAAGTACCCAGCTCAAAAAACATGTGCACATATGTCTAACCTCAAAAGGAATGAGTATTCCCCTCATTAACCAATCTTCAGAAGCAACAACTGTCACTGACTTCCAATGGCATATTTTATATTGCAGGATTACCTATTGTAGGTTAGCACACAAAGGAGCCTACAAAAAATGAAAACTAATCCTGTAAATATGGTACTCCTGTTAGCCTTAAACCATAAATGCTCTGGCAAGAAGGGAAACTAAACATGCCTGGACATGGGAGGCAAAAATATATAAAGCCACAGCCACATGCAAAGTTAAGCATGTAAACTGTGCAAAGGAAGCATGTAAACTATGTCTTACATGTCTGCCTACTTTCAACAAAGCCACATAATAAAATCCAATAAGAATAGCAGCAAGCCATCTCAAAGTCATCAGGAGATAATTATTCACCTCACAGAAGTTTTCTGCAGGATCAAGGACAGAGATGCCATGAGATGAGGGTTCTAATTCACTAATTAGATAAATAAACATGTCGGAATCCTAATATCCTTTAGCACAGAACAAGGTGGTTGAACTAAATGATCTTTGAAATTTACTTTAGTTCTAAAATTATATGAAACTAGATAGGATTATAACAGATAAAAAGCATTATGTGCACAGAACCCATTTATAATTGGCACTCAAATATTTGTTTGCAGATAGAGAAGTATTTCTTGTTAAAAATACTTAAGTCTATGGTAGCCTCGAAATGATCTATATTAGTCAAGATAAGGAGTGACGTGTGGAGAGTGAAGGCAAGAGGTTTTAATTTACAACTTAATTTATATATTTTCTTTTTTTTAATTTACATATTTTCTATAAGAATTTATTTACTGTGTAAAATGAAGTAATTTATAGTTTTGAAAGATTCTGATTCTTGGTTTGACTGCAAATAGCTGGTCTTTTTCAATGGCTTATGCAGGTTGGCAGCCAAATTCCAGCCTATTCTTACTGACTAAAATATCTCACCATAAGCAATTCTTCCCTTTTGACTTTTTTTTTTTTAATTAAGATTTTATTTTTTAGTAATCTCTACATCAACGTGGGGCTCAAACCCACAAACCTAGGTCAAGAGTTGCATGGTCCATTGACTGAGCCAGCCAGGCACCCCTCCTTTCCATTTTCTAAGTGAATTCAACCTTTAATCCTATTTTTCTGGTGGAGGTGTGTTATAGCTTAGGGACAGGAATACTGGGATAAGTACTAGAACAGGTGGGTTCCAATTCTAACTTTGCCAACGTTAGACTCAGGTAAGTCACTAGAACTTCAGCTTAAACTTCATTTATTAGACTGTACTGGCACAGAGCAGCCTACTGATCCAAAGCATTGCTAATCATCTATCATCCACCAAATGCCAGGGTTTGGGCTAGGTGTTGGAGCAATAAAGATGAATATCAGGTCTCAGATGGGCAAGGAAAACATATGAACAAACAGTCTTAGAGGATGGAGAATAGAGAACAAATTAGAAGGCAAATTTTGTTGAGACTTGAGGATGACTGGATACATGAGGAGCTTGTGAAAATCAAATGACTGAATGTTAATGCAACCTGAAATTTTATACCCTCTCCCATCTCATATTTCTTTGTAGAATTATACCCTAAGAAACACATTAAAATTAAGGCCAAGTTTCACCACAGCCTGGAGCAGCTATCTTATGTGTTTTCTCCTTTTCTGTGTTTATATGCATGTTAAGAAAGGGGTCAGAGAAAAAGAAGTCAGTCAGTTATGCCAATACCTCTCCAGAAGGAGCTAATAATTTAGTTATAGCACAGGCTCCACAGGAAAGATGCAATACTAGAGATGCTGGATTTTCTTCCCCTTGAATTCACCAGCCATTATGGTTGAAACCAGTTGGGCACAGGGTATTAGAACTAGACAAGAAGTTTATATTTTTCATGGAGTACAACAGAATCAATTTGAATAAAAAAAAAAAAACCAGAATGCTTAGAAATATGCCCTAAATATTTCATTTGGGAGAAAGTTTTTGTCATTTCCCCCAACATTCACACACATTACTTTTTTTTTTTTTTAAGATTTTATTTATTTATTCATGAGACACACACACACACACACAGAGGCAGAGACACAGGCAGGAGAAGCAGGCTCCATGTAGGGAGCCCTAGGTGGGACTCGATTCTGGGATCCCAGGATCATGCCATGAGCCGAAGGCAGATGCTCAACTGCTGAGACACCCAGGCATTCCCATACACATTACTTTTTCCCCTTTAAGACACACCAGTCCATTTTCTGTTTGTTCTGCAAGTTTATAAGCCACTTAGGAGTGAGTGGGTGCCAGTGTTTAATCACGAGGACAGGAAGGGTTAAAGAGTACTCCATTAATGACTAATGACTATTAGTGAAATGAAGCAAGGATGAGCTTCTGGACACATGAAAGGTGAGGGGTCCTAACTGATTATGTCACAGTCATCAGAAGCCAAGTGCAGAGTGCTCGTCACCACAATAGAGTTGGCTTGGCTGGCTCAGCTCTTTAAGTCCTGTCCTGTAAATTTTCAGCTAGTGGCAAAGAAGCTGTGATCATCAGTCAGCAACATTAGTTAAGAATGCACAATGCACAGTGCACTGTATAGTGAGCACTCCGGGGTTATATAAAAGAAATCCCGACCTGAAAAATAATTGGTTTGAACTGAATGAACTCTAACATAATCTATTAAATGTAAGACATGGTTCCTGTCAGGAGATAGAACTATTTTCACTCTAGTGAACATATTACATGTATTTCTGTCATGACTGGTCAGGAACAATCTGAGAAAAAAGGAAAATCTAAACTTTAGACGAACAAAAGACTAAGGGCTGACAATAGACTTTTCAATCTTACCAACAGGTCAGTGCCCCAACAAGTATCTACTTTTTTTTTTTCTTTTAAAGATTTTATTTATTTTAGAAAGAGAACAAGCAAGGGGAGAGGGAGAGAGAGAATCTCAAGCAGACTCTGAGTTGAGCACAGAGCCTGACATAGGGCTCAATCCCACGACCCTGAGCTGAAATCAAGAGTCAGCAGCTCTACCAACTGAGCCACCTAGGTGCCCCAACAAGTATCTACTTTAAAAGATACTTGGGCCATGGCAGCTAAGATTGCATTC
Organism: Canis lupus familiaris; assembly: GCF_011100685.1. Lineage (NCBI taxonomy): Eukaryota > Metazoa > Chordata > Mammalia > Carnivora > Canidae > Canis > Canis lupus. Next base: position 42,513,186 of record NC_049230.1, on the reverse strand, counting down.
ATCCAAGATTCTGAGTTGTAGAAAAGAAACAACAAATAAAAAATACCGAACAGTGTTTTTGTCTACTGAGCATTCCTTGACTTTTGGGGAACCACTCCCTTTTTACTCATAAATCAAGCCAAGCCTGATTGCAATCTAACTCCAAGAATGGGCACCTGACCCAGGCCTGGCCAATCGAATGAAATATTCCCCTGAACACCTTGACTGGCTCTGGGAAAGACACATGTTCTTAAACAGGGGAGAGCCAATGGGCTGGCTAATCCAACACATACCCCCCCATCCTCTTCTCCTATACCCACCTTTATCATAGAGGTTAGAAAACACTCATTTTTTTAAAGCTTGTCTTACATCTGGGAGGTTACATATTACACAGTTCTAGACAAGGACATATAAGCAGAAATTTGCTAGGCAGGCTTCTGGGAAAATAGCCTTTCCTGATAAAAGGGACAGACACCACTAGTGTTCTTTCTTTCCTCTGTTTTCTTGCTTTGAATGTGAATAGGATTCCAAGCTATAGCTATTTTGTAGCCAGGAGGAAATAAGCAAGGGGGTATGAAATCAATATTCTACATATGGCAGAGCAGAAAGAAAGAAAAAAAATTAGGTCCTTGATGACATAATTGAGCTGCTGTACCAGCTTCAGGCTGCTTACCTCTGGACTTTCTTGATATGAGAAAAAAAATGAACCCCTATTTCTTTAAACCACTGGAAGCAAGATTTTTTATTGCTCATAACCAAACATATTTATAACTGAATCAGAGACCTTCCACATATTTTCTCTAGATCTGTTTGAGAAAGCTCTTTCCTGAAGGACTGATATGCTAGTAGAATGTAGGCCTGGACTGCTGGTTCCATTTTTACAAACACACAGGGGAAAAGAAAGCCTGTCTGAAAATGAATCCTGTGAACACACAGGAAAACAGAACAGAGAAAATCAGATTCCTGGCTCAGAACATCACTTGACTACTTGAATCTAGCTAGGCCTGCGTTAGCTGTAGACCAACAACTTCATATAAAAAGTTCCATGAGCCAGTAAGTTCCCTTTTTTGCTTAAGCCAGTTTTAATTGAACTTCACTGAAGAGTCCTGACTGATAGAGTGTATGGAAGTATATTAATCAACCACATAAGAAAATTAATTTGAGACAGTAATCTGTGACTATATAATAATAATATATATAATAACTATATAATAGCTAATTTGATTCTCCTTTTGTATATGTATGGTTATATTTTTTAAGAAGTCCCAACAAATAATAGTACATATTTCTGTTTGTACAAATATGTATAAATAAATGCTTAGAAAAACATGTCTGGGAAGTTACTCTCAAATTAATCCAGAGGTGACAGGGATAGCCTGGGGTAGTGAAGGATGACAAACTGTTAAAATTTTTATTTTACATGTACTTGCATATTACTTGCATATATACAAATGAAACTAATAAAAAAAAATCTGCTGTGAAGGTGTATTGTCAGGCAGTGTGCTGTAATCCTTCATTTCCTGTTTGTAAAAAGGAACAAACGGTACATTATAGTGCTATGAGGATTTAATGAACTAATGCGTAAGAAGTGGTTGGGACAGTGGCTAGTGTATAGCAAACTTCTAATTATTGTTAGTAGTAAAGAATGGTTATTTCCATCTAACTTTGAGTAGCTACTTAAGTGGGAACTACTTGAAAAAGGCTTGTTTTTCTTTTTTATAGTCCAAACTCAAAAACTTTTATTGAAATTTTAGAAGTATTCCTCATGAGTTTAAATATAGTTCATCTAACTCCTATATCAAGTAATTTAGAATAAGTACCATAAAGTATAACTTGCCCTGCAAGGACCTCCAATAGTCTAAGCAGCTTCATTGAGAATTCAGAGTCCTTTCTAAAAGTTACAGGCTTTTTCTTGTGCATGCATTTTTATCTCATGTAATTAGTAATGTGTTAATACAGCTCATTCTGCCTTGTTCATGTACTTTTCTATAAATTTATCTATAGTTTTTTTGTAAAGAACTTTTATCATGGTAATGCATAAAAAGGACCAAACCTACCTAAGGCCCTTTCTGCATCAATTGAGATAATCGTGATTTTTCTCACTTAAAATGTAAAAACATATTAGTAGATTTTCTGTAGGTGAAACATCTTTGAATCCCTGGGACAAACTCCACTTGATCATAATATTGTTAGTAAAAAAAAAATCATCACAAGCTGTATCTAAAAATTTTAGGGTGATAACTTTAATTGTTAATATTTATCAAGTGTTTAGAATGTCAGATACTATTCTAAAGTGAGTTACCGGTTGAGGCAGGTTTCATATTCAGTCTGTCTGAAAACTGTAGCATACAACTCCTGGGACACCGTCAACATGCTGTGCCCTGTGGTGAGCCTGAGACTGCCACCACAGCCTGTACTCTTCATCACTACAGACCAAAGAAATATAAACAGAGTATATATCTGGTGTGGGGTGCTAAGAACTATGCCCTTTGCAGAATAGTCATGATGTACAGAACTACACAAGCTATAGTGTATATACTAGACTTTGGACCAAATTTAGAGAGTGGGAAGGGGAAAAGTAGAGTCTGACTCATGGCTTTAAGTAAAGAGCTTCAAGGGTCTGCTAACTTCTAGAGAGAAGTGTTGTATAAAGATCAACTAGCAAATGTAGATGAAACCCTGAATTTCCATACTGGGGGAAAACCGGAACCAACGATTATGCTAAGTTCATTTACATTCAATTATATATGGTAGATGTAACTTACTCTATACAAATCTACCTGGGCTTAGTGTTCAAAGACCATGAACATCTGACTCAGGAGACAATTTCTAGCATTGATTAAAAGCATCTAAAGTTAAGACTTTAAAGTCTTGTGCAAACTGTATCTATATCTAGACTTTGAGGGAAAAATGGTTGGCTAATTTGTTTCCACTCCACCAGTCTTTCTCTTCAAACCAAAATATTACAATAGCAAGGCTAGCCAGGTCTACCCCTAACTTTTACTGTGGTGCTCTCTTAAGACCATCACTAAATTTAACGATAAGCAAAATAAATTCAAAGAGGCATTACTGTTAAGAGTCGGATTCACGTAAAAATGTATAGGAAAAAATTCTGTTTAACATCTTAACCTATTTTTAACTAGTTAAATAAATATAGGACTTTAAATTTTCCTTTCTTCCCTCCTTTGTTTTAGATAATAATATGATACTTACTATTTTTTTATTTAATTGAAAGTTCTAGGTTTTTATGACTAATAGATTTTTAAAATTTCTAGTAGGAAAAGGACTCACTGCCAAGAATATTCAAAGGAGAGCATAGTTACCTTTGGTGTAGTATGTTACATTTTTGAGCTGTTCTAGAAGGCAGGCAGGAAATCCTTAGGAAGCCTTGCTCTCTCGGTTGTAGTTTAGCAGCTCTGACACAAAGGATTAATTAGCTGGCAACCATTAGCAATAGTTAAAATTCCTCTAGAGATGGAAGGGTGGCACCAGGGTATGTGATCTTAATCACATTTCATTACTGGCTACCTTTAGCCAGGAAAGATTTACTGACCTAAGATCAGTAAAAGAGGAAAGTTATTTTGCTAGTTACAAGGACACATTTACAATGAAGTATTGATAAATTACTTTAATATTCCTGATAATGGCCAAAAAATAGAACATAACAGATCTTTTGAGTTCTCTCCATTAATACAGAACCTTCCTCTAGGTTAAGACTTACTGTGTGCTCTTCTAAGAGAGTTGGGGCCTCAAATTATTTCATAGTTTATAAACTAAATGCAACAGAAGGAGGTAACTGGCAGGGGGTTATTTAAAATATCAGCATGTACATCTCTATTTTTCTAGTTTGGGCTGGTTTTAGAAGAGAACACACTTTACCTATACAGTATGAAAACGGAAGCTCTGGAGTCACACTGGAATTACAGAGAAAAGGGGAAGACAAGGCCTCACCTAAATGTCTGGCTGGTAATTTGAGAACAGTGTCAAATTTGGTCTGTCATTTGGCCATTGAAATCAATCAGATCATCTAAATGCCTAATTAAAAAAAAAAAAAAAAACAAGACAGGGCCCAAGAAAATCAGTTGCTGAGTCTTCCTGTTCAATCTTTCTCTTTTCTGTTTCAGTTTGTCATTTTTAGGAAAACTATTTCCCTTGTTTACTCTTCACATCATTAAGCTGTTCTGTCCAAAAGAGATTAGGAAAAGTGCTTCTAAAAAATGCTGCTAAACCAACAAGTGGAGATAAAAGCCATCTTGTTTTTCTCTGGTTACAAGCAATACTGTTCAGTGTAAATCTGGCTATCTCACTTCATACTTCTTTTCTATGAGCATTCACATCTGATTCTGTGTTAGTGGCAAGAATGCAACAGAAACAGCTTCATATTCTGAGAAACCAAGTGTTGGCTCAGTATTTAGAAAAGACATTTTGATATACACGGCACTGAAGTGAAAGCTCCATCCCCAGTAACTTTTCCTAGACACATCAAAAACCAGGAGACAAAAAGCCAGGAGTCATTTCTTAGCAGCTGTGCTACAGAAGTATTTACTTTCTCCCACAGCACTGGGAATGATGATATTTTATTTGGTTTGACAAATATCTAACATTTTATTTATGACCATGACATAAAAACTAAATAAAACCTGTAATTAATGTTTTTATTTAAAAAGTCTCAAGTCATTCTGTTGGAAGAGAAGTCCTGTCCAGGTGGTTACCAGTTTCAAGCCCCGCCCTCTCATTTACCTGTTTATGAGGGCCCCTGAGTATGTGCGCCTTAGCGCCTTCACAAGCTGTCCTCATTGCTTCCAGCGATGGTGTGCCCAAAAGATCCGTAATCAAATCCAGCTGCAAAGAAACATGAAACACAGATAGTAAGAGCTCATAGAAACCACTTTCCATCACTCTTACATCACCACTCTTGGAGATGAGGACCAAAAGTGTGAGGAAAAACAAGCCCTTAAAGTGAGTTACCATGAACTGGTAGAAGCCCCTACTTTCACTTTGCAGACTTAAAGAAGCCAGGAAAATGTTTTTATTAGGAATCCACATGACAGAAATAAAATACACTCTGGCAAGCAGCGCATTCTAAGGCTACAGTAACTCAGGAGTCTGCATCTACCTGGCCTGGGTCTTGATTAGACAGTATCTGTGATCCCTGAAGAGGTGAACTGCTCTTTTGCTCATGGTTACCGACTGTTGTTTTCAAACGTTAATGAATTGATTCTCATGCTTCAGATGGATTTAGGCTCATCAAGGGGCTAATCCATAAACCAAGCAGCTGTGACTTAGTAAATAGTCTGAACATTCACATCTGAAACGAAAGCTAAGCAATTGATGTTTGGGCCAGGACACATTTACATTCTAGTTGTGCTAGAAATCTCTTACACTGATAGAAAATGGCAGTCCTTAGGAATATTGACACTGCATAAGGCCACATTTAGTCAGCTGAGCACGACAGAAAATGGTTTTCTCATGAGTCTTGGTAGGTAGGAAGCCACCTTCACAATTTTCTGTGGTGTGAAAACTGCTCTAACTTCATAACCTATTTAGCAGTAACATGTCATTTGGATTCCTCCAGGATGGAAAATTCTTACCTACAGAATACTTCTTTTCCTAGTACTGGGATTGCCAGATACAAAGTACTATTTTCTGCACTTAATCAAAACTATGAAGTTTAGATAAGGATCCCTGTCCTCCAGGATAATGGAGATGATCAAGTAGCTTGTTTTCCAAAGAAGATCTCATACAAAGCTTTTTGGGGCAAGTGTGTTGGTGATACTTTTAGACTTCTAACAACTACCCTCAAGGCAGAAGAAAATGACTGGCTTATGAAAACCAATGGAAACATTCAGAAAATTGTCTAAAATGGGTAAGATCCATGAGTGAGAAACATTTTTATGAAGTCTGCTAGGAACTATAGTTCCTAGGGTTTTTATTTCTCAAAGATACAGAAAAAAATGCTACAGAAATAACTACTTCCATTTAGAAGTTATAGATTCTTTTAGCACTTTAGATCCTTGATTTCTCATCCTAAAATATACTGATGATAGAAAGATATGCATTCTGAATCCTATGCAACTTAGAAAGATATGCATTCTCTGTTAGTGGCTACATCAGACTGGCAAGCTCAGACTTATGTATGCATTTCTCTAGAAAATAAGATATCTGAATCCTATGCCAGTTGTTTCATACTTTATATATATATATAAAATATATACATACATATGTGTGTATACACACACACACACACACACACACACACACGTTTTTTTTCAGCAGCAACTCAAGATCCTTAATTCAATATACAGGATTTGAACAACCCCTTAACTTTTTTTTTTTTTTTTTTTTTTTTTAAGATTTGTTTATTTGAGAGAGAGCGACTGAGAGCGAGGCTGGGGCAGAGGGAGAAGGAGAGGGAGAATCTTAAGCAGACTCCCTGCTAAGCAAGGAGACTGATGTAGGGCTGATCTCAGGAACTGAGTTCATAACCTGAGCCAAATCAAGACAGATACTCAATTGACTGAGCCATCCAGGCATCCTGAAAAACCCCTTAACTTTTATTTAAACTTTTCTGTATGGCAGCCTCTTGTGTCCAGACATGATGGGTCTTATAGGCAAGTCCATTAAAATCTACTTTCTAAAGAAACTGAATAGTAAAGTGGATACTGCTAATAGTACCCAACACTGGGGCAGCCCCGGTGGCCCAGTGGTTTAGCGCCGCCTTCAGCCTGGAGTGTGATCCTGGAGACCCAGGATCCAGTCTCACGTTGGGCTCCCTGCAGAGCCTGCTTCTCCCTCTGCCTGTCTCTCTCTCTCTCTGTCATGAATAAATAAAATCTTAAAAAAAAAATAGTACCCAACATTAAAATTATATATGATAATTTTTTGTCACTAAGATAAATTTTTAAGATGTAAACTTGATAAAAATAGAGTATAGCAGAGAAATAATTTCAAATGCTGATCATAGCAATACAGTTTCTAATGTATCAATTAATTCTTTGTAGATGGATATAAAAGAACTAATTCCATTTTGGGTCAAGTACATGAATTATTTACAAAGATACACAGTAGTCAGGGTGATCTTTTAAAATGTGATCAAATCTTAACACTTCCTTGGTCAAAACCTTCATACAGCTTTCCATTATACTTTGGACAGAATAAAATCCAAAGTCTGCATCTGGTCACCACAGTCAGGCATGCGCGTGCGCGCTCTCTCTCTCTCTCTCTCTCTGATCTTGTCTCTTATAATCTCCCCCTTGATCATGCCATCCCTCCAAAGGCCACACCTGCTCTTGCCTCAGAGGCTTACTTATGTTGGTTGTCCCTTTTCCTGAAACATACCAAGTATCTCGCTCCTTCATTTCACTTGAGTCACTCCTTACATATCATCCTCTCAGAGAATCCTTTAGCACTGCTCTCTTCAATCATCATTCCCTATCCCTAACCTGGTTCAATTTTTCTTCACAGAATTTATCATTATTTGGATTTATATTTACTTGTGTACATATTTATTTTGTCTTATGTGAAAGTTTCACAAAGGCAGGAACTTTGTCTTCGTCACCACTGCATCCCTAGCATCCTGGCATATCACCACTATCACAGTTACTAATATTTGCTGAGTGCTTACTAAGTGCCAGGCCTCATTTTTGTCTTTATTATTTCATTTGATCTGCACAACAATCCTCAAAATGGTTTAATTTGCTTAAGAATTAATAGATAGTAAGTGGCAGAGCTAGGATTTGAATCTACGAATTTGATTCTGCAGCTTGAGCACATTGTTACATTATTCTCATGCAAACACTACTGTTAAGATTTATGGATAGAAAATAAATACTTAGAAATTATCCCAAGAAAATATGTGGGGGTGCTCGCTTCGGTAGCACATATACTAAAATTGGAACGATACAGAGAAGATTAGCATGGCCCCTTGCGCAAGGATGACACGCAAATTCGTGAAGCGTTCCATATTTTTATAATAGTGAAAGGGAATATAAGGGAAGGGAGAAGAAATGTGTGGGAAATATCAGAAAGGGAGACAGAACATAAAGACTCCTAACTCTGGGAAACGAACTAGGGGTGGTGGAAGGGGAGGAGGGCGGGGGTGGGGGTGAATGGGTGACGGGCACTGAGGGGGGCACTTGACGGGATGAGCACTGGGTGTTATTCTGTATGTTGGTAAATTGAACACCAATACAAAATTAATTTATTAAAAAGAAAAAGAAAATATGTGGGGTAATGAATTAGCTCTTCGGGCAGATAAAGCATCATGAATGGTTTCCTAAAGCTACATTTTAATAAGCTTCTAATGTTCTCTGCTATATTTAAATATGTTAGCCCAAAAATAATGGTTAGAAATGTTCCTAAATGTTCAGATTTAAGGAAATCAACACTCAAAATTTATGTTCAAAGCACAAAGTACATTAAGCAATCAAATACATTTTCAAGCCTGACCCATTCAGTCATAAAGAACAGAGGCCCTCTAACTATGAAAGATTACACCTGTGCAAATTGTTACAGCAGAGTCGGCTGCTATGCATCAGTGCATGTAATAAAGTCAACACCCCCTCTAATAGGTTCGTAAGTTACAAAATGAATCTCTCTGTAATCTTCAACTTCCTAACTTTCTGAATTTTAAATGAACCTCAATTTGCTGAAAGCAATTTAGACAGTACAACGAATAAGCCCAAGACATGTGTGCAAGACGTTTTTTCCTTTAAAGCTATAATAGAATTGAAAGCTATGAGAGCCTAAAGTAAAATCATACCTGCTGAATGGGACTTTGTGCCTGAAACAGTATTCTTCGTCCTAGTAGTTCTGCAAAGATACATCCGACAGACCAGATGTCAATAGCATTGCTGTAATGACGACTGCCCATCAGGATTTCTGGAGCCCGATAATACTGAGTAACAACTTCCTGAGTCATATGACGGGATTCATCTAATTCCTCCACTCTGGCCAATCCAAAATCACAAATCTAAATAGAAAGGATTATCAAAATATTGTTATAGAGACAAATATATTTACAAATGTGAAGTAAAACAAAATAAGCAAAAAATCAAAATCTTGATATATCTCTGAACTTCAAAAAGTTTTCAATGACACAGGTAGAGTATATTTGTGTCAATATATAATTTGATCTTATTTGCATAAGAGGGATAAAAATCTAAAACTTCCTTATTTTTATACAAAATGATGTATCTTAATAATATTCTTCTGACCTTTAATCTGTTTTCAATTGATAACTAAACCAAAAAGACAGCTCAATGCATATTTCTAGGTTTAATGTATAAACCAAACTATTTTCAAGGCTTATCAAGAAAGGTATTATAAGGAAATAAAAATGGGGCCTATATTGAAGACCTCGAGCTATGTTCACTGTCTTTATGGGAAACATAATAAAATTTCCTTAAATCTATGGGTTTCAAACTGAATCCTAAACTTCACATGTTCCTCTCTATTTAAAATACTATTCACAAATGTGTATGTTAAAATGTAGCACACTGTAGAATACCAATGCTACTAGGTTCATTCATTTCTTCATGGTGTAAATGTTTAACTGAATGCCTCTTATGTTCTGCATAGTATGTTAGAACCTGGTAACACAATAGTAAATGAGAAAGATTGGTTAATTTATATGCAGACACAGGAATAAATCTTTTCTTGTTATTTCTGTTCAATTGAAAAGTATGCTGAGGTTGCAACGTGAGCTGTTAGTGGACAGCAGCGGCACAACCAAAAGCAACTTCTGCTTATTTTCAGGAATTAAGATTTTCTTAATACTGGGCTATCAAAACAAAAGGTGGGAACACTGGGGTTAAGATAGGAGAGCAATGGCTTTCTAAGCCCCAGCACTCTCAATGATTAACTTCATGAGTCAATATTATAAATAATGAAATAACATTGTTTTCTAAATTGAAGTCCTAGCATAAGATTTTATTTGAAAAAAGGGTCTGACAACTTAAAAAATCTTTGAAAGCCATCCTAAAAAGAAAAAAAAAAAAAAAAAGCCCTATAAGTTGCTTAGCAAATTCTCCCAAAGGCTAATGTTCAAACAACACGTATTTTAAAACTCTCTTCCGTGGGCCTGACATTTTACGATACCTTTTAATACAAAATAAAACCAGAGAACTTAAATCCATTTTCCTATATCTTTCTTGTGTTTATAGTAAAAAAACAAAAAACAAACAAACAAAAACCAACCACCCACCGGACAGAAAATGTTTTCTGTTCTAAAGCAAGTCCTTTGTTTTTAAAAACATCAGTCTGTCTGGATTCATTTTTGGCAATTTATCTGGAAGAGAAGCTAAACCCAAAGTAAGAAGCTGATATGATCAGATAACCAAAAAGATAATGAGATATCCAACAAAATTAACCATTTTGTGCTTAATAGGAAACAAAATATATTCACAATATGAAAGGATACTAATTTTTAAAAATGTTTTATCATAATTGTTTTCGATGGATTTGTACATTTGAGAAGAAAGAATTAGTGTCTGTAGCTTGGCACTCCATTCTGGGTTTTAAAAGTAGGCTGCTAAGACAAGTCAAAGGAGTGGACACAATTTCAATTTATCCTGAGCTGTGTATTGTTTATTCATAAATGACATTTTTCTCTAGTTACTCATTTGTATAACTATAAGTTACAATACCATAACAGACAATTTGAAAACACAAACTTCAAGTAGATAATGGCATCAAGCATGACGGGTTCTAAATAAAATGCTTTGTGAAGTTCTCCAACCAAAAACCAAAATAAGAAGAAACTGACTTAAACTGCACATAAAGCTGATTTGGTCTGAACAGAATAAAGAACTCCTAAGGTTTTTAATTTTTTAAAAATTAAAATGAATGTTATGCGGATAGGTTGTTGCTCTCTTTAAAAAGTGGAAAGGTAGCAGGGAAATGAATTCAATGACCTATAGAAGGAGTATTTACTTTAGTGGATACTGGGAACAATTAATTTCTCTGTGGAAAGAGAGTGAACTACAACATTAGTTGTTTTCAGGGAAAATATGAAAGATAGTTTTATTTTTACTTAAAAAAATTTTTTTAAAGATTTTATTTATTTATTCATGAGACACCGAGAGACAGAGGCAAAGACACAGGCAGAGGGAGAAGCAGGTTCCACACAGGGAGCCTGATGTGGGACTCCATTCTGGGACTCCGGGGATCATGCCCTGAATCGAAGGCAGACGCTCAACTGCTGGGCCACCCAGGCATCCCTTGAACGATAGTTTAAAAAAAATATCTTTCTAGGGTTAAATCAGGAACAGTTCTTCAAGGCTATAATGGAGAATTTTTTTCACAGTATAACATACCAGCTTTTAAAGAAAATTTGCCCAGAGTTTAAAGAAAGCATTTAAAATACAAAATGATCTTATTTATATACTTGCTTTTAATATTTAGCTTAACTGCCATCAAGCTAAGTAACAATGACAGCTTGATAACTTATAAAGCAGGCAACACCTAAAACCCAGTTTTCTTGGGGTGCCTGGGTGGCACAGTTGGTTAAGCATCCAACTCTTGGTTTCGGTTCAGGACATGATCTCAGGGTTGTGAGACTGAACTCTGTGTCATGCTCTGTGCTCAGCATGGAGTCTGCTTGGAACTCTCTCTCTCCGTCTGCCCCTCACCACTGTGCGCTCTCTTTCTCTCAAATAAATATTTATTTATTTAAACATAAACATCAATAAACTTTATTTATTAAAACAGAATAAACACCGATTTTTTTCAAATACATCAGTTGGAACGTTAAGAATATTTACAATAGACTGAAGCACCATGTAATACTGTAGCCACTCATAAAATAAATGGAAATTTAAATTTGCTTACACAGAAATGACAAAGCCCTAGGGCAGCCCTTATCTCTAATTTCTATGATAGGGAAAATATGGTGGGCCTCTCACTAGGAGTTCCACAAAAACATCTATAAATGCACATATGTGGATTTTGTGATTTGTGTGCCACTCTAACAAAAAACAATGAGCAGAGGTTTGGGTGGGTGGGTGGAAATACTAAGGGAAAGTAAAAATTGAAATTGATGGCTTTGAGATTTTGTAATTAAATCCTGTAATTCCTCTTCAAAGGCAGTAGAGGGACTGGCCACTATATATTGTCAAATACATCTGACGCTTTTCTGGCTATTTTCACTTTTAAGTGTTTCTACTTTGCTATCTCAGTCACACAGGGTATAAGAATGTTAGCTGTGTAAAAATATAGACAATCTTGGGGTGCCTGGGTGGCGCAGGAGCTTAAGTGTCTGCCTTACATCTCAGGTCATGATCCCAGGGTTGGGATAGAGCCCTGTGGAGCAGGGAGCCTGCATCTCCCACTTCTCACTGACACTTCTTGTGCGCTCTCAAATAAATAAATAAAATCTAAAAATACCCCAAACAAACAAACAAACAACCCCCCCCTCCAACACACACAACAGGGATGCCTGGGTGGCTCAGTGGTTGAGCATCTGCCTTTGGCTCAGGTCGTGATCCTGGGGTCCTGCATCAGGCTCCCTGTGAGAAGCCTGCTTCTCCCTCTGCCTATGTCTCTGCCTCTCTTGTGTCTCTCATTAATAAATAAATAAAATCTTAAAAAAAAAAACAAAAGCAACAACACACACACAACAAACCACAACACAGATGGTGTTAAAATTCATACTTCATTTATACTCATATAAATAACTTATTGGTCTTCTAGTATATCTTTTGATATATACTTCCTTTAGCAATGGAATCAAAAAAGAAATCACCTTCTCTACCTTCTTTCTGGTCACATCATAATTCCAATTTCAGTGTTTCTAAAACATGCAAACTATCATGAAGAAACCATGAGTCAAGACTACAAATTGGCTACTATGGCCATGACTAGCAATTTTGCTAGAGAAAACTTGGTTCTTTAATTTTTGGTAAAGTGATGAAAATAAATTTAACTCTTTCACAAAAACACCTTGTTCTTAAAACTGACTTGGCATTCTAAATTTTTCCCAGATATTTGAATAAACTGAAAACTACCTTTAGAACACAGTTGCTGTTCACAAGGAGATTCCCTGGCTTAATGTCTCGATGTAAAATGCCAGCTGAATGGAGATATTTCAAACCTGAAATAACAAATGGATTTAATTGCAGACATTTAATTCTTTTCAGTCAACCAATGATTTGGGGGAAACAAGAGAAACAGAGAATATAGGATATAAGATTGTTCTCTAAATAACAGCATAATAACCATTATGAAAAGCTTGACTTAGTCCCACCTCGAAAAACTATAATTTTGCAACAGTAAGATAAGTGTCATCAAAGGTTTGCACAACCTATAAATAATGCCTGTAACTCAAAAGATGAATTAGGTTTAAATATAGATAAGCTTTTCAGGCACTGGAATTAAAGTTGATCATACCAATATCCTTGAATGGCTCATAAATGTGGGTGGCTACTGGAGTTCTGCTATGGGTACTCTCAACCTGTGATTCTGGGCATGCTCCAACAAAAATAATTCTCATTACCCGATAGGGAGCCCTTCCCAAGGCAGATTTTCATGGATAAGACTAAATTCAGCAACCTGCACAGGGTTGTCAGTAGTATTCACCACCCCTGAGATACAAGAGAGTAATCAGTGCCTTTAAAATATTTTTGACATCTTAAAAGACTGAGTTTTAGCACTGGTAGAAAAAGGCTACAGCTTCAAGGCTGAGTCTTTTGAATAAAACACAGCAAATCATATATATATTGTTACAGTGTAAAAAAAAATTCAATATCCAGTATCTTCATTCTGTCCCCCACCACAGAATATCAACAAATCAATGGAAGGTGAACATCCTAGTTTTAATATTGTGTGTTTTCATTCTGTTGGCAGATGCTTTTTAACCTCTATAAAGAATAACTGAATTCTATGAATCTTGGTATGGGAGTGGAGCAGGGAGAGTATTTTACTAGGTAAGAAAGCTGTTTCAGCTTTAAACAATTCTCCATTTGTAATGGTAAAATGATGGCCAGAAGAAGCTCCAGCAATGTCGGCTCAAACTGCCTCTCTATCAAGTCTCTTTAATGAACCAGTCTGGAGAATTATTTAGCTGGATGTTTCTCAATCTCAATACTTTGGCTTTAAGAGTCATTTTCTTTTTCTAGAGTTGGACTCAGGTATACATTTTGCCCACAGTTGAAGAATAAATGTCATCAATAGGGAACACAGTTACTTTTCAATGTAGTCACCTGATGCCAGCCATATATTTTTACTAAAAGCTGCTTACTAGAAACTTTGTGACAGACCACAGGGTTCCACAAACTATCCTGCTTATTTACCTCCCTAGATTGACCTACTTAATGGAGTAATGAATTAGAGGTCTCTCTTCTATCAGTGAAAATAAGAACCATTTGGACACCTTAAAAACCTCTTAACATCAAATAAATATTCCTTGGTCAAAAGAGAAAAGTCTTTAGGGAAGAAGAAAGCCTTGAAAGGTCAGATTAAAGTTCAAATGAAAAGTAAAACATTTCACTTATACAGTGACACCACCTTTTTCTTCACAAAGAAAAGCTTACCTCGCAAAATCTGATAAAGAAAAACTTTGACATGATCTGAGCTGAGTGGTTGAGGAGAGACGATAATTTTATGTAGGTCACTCTGCATCAATTCTGTGACAACATATCTTGAGGTTTTAAGTTAAGGAGAGTTTTGAGAATTCAGCCCCCAATACCCTCAAAGTAGGCACTAGGTCTAAAGGATAACTTCCATTCTTAGAGCTGGAAAAAGCTTAGGGAAAGGAAGGTTCTAGACAGTATGACAGAAGTGAAAATTCCAGCCCTTACAAGATAAAAAATCGCCAAAATTAAAGAATTTACCATGTAAAAGTTAACAAAAATAAATTGACTTCTCTATAATTAGCATTATAAAAGAAAAATAAGGGTAAATATTTTTGAAATTAAATGTTTAATTCTAGGGTAGTTAACATACAGTATTCAGTTTCAGGTGTACAATACGCTGATTACAATACAGTGATTCAACAATTCTATACAGTATTCAGTGTTCATCATGATAGATGCACTCTTAATCCCCTTCATCTATTTCACCCACCCTCCCCCATCACTTCCCCTCTGGTAACTGTTCTCTATAGTTAAGTCTGTTTTTCCTTTGTTTCTTAAATTCCATGTACGAGTGAAATCATGGTATTCGTCTTTCTCCAACTGAGTTATTTTGCTTAGCATTATATTCCCTAGATCCATCCATGGTTGTTGCAAATGTTAAGATTTCATTCTTTTTATATTCCATTGCGTATATATGTACCACATCTTTATCCATTCATCCAGCAATAGGTACTTGGGCTGCTTCCGTAATTTGGATATTGTAAATAATGCTGCAATAAACATAGGGGTGCATATATCTCTTTTGAATTAGTGTTTTTGTATTTTGGGGGTAAATACCCAGTAGTGATACTAGATCCAAGGCAGTTCTATTTTTAACTTTTTGAGGAACCTCCAAACTGTTTCCAGAGTGGCTGCACCAGTTTGCATTCCCACCAAGAGCGTAACAGAGTTCCTTTCTCTACACATCAACACTTGTTATTTCTTCTGTTTTTTATTTTAGCCATTCTGACCTGTGAGTTGATATTGCATTGTAGTTTTGATTTGTATTTCCCTGATGACAAGTGATGTTGAGAATCTTTTCATGTGTCTGTTGGCCATCTGTATGTCTTCTTTGGAGGAATGTCTGTTTATGTCTTCTGCTCATTTTTAATTGAATTATTTGTTTTTTGGATGTTCAGTTGCATAAGTTCTTTATATTTATTGAATATTAATCCTGAATTGGATATGTCATCGGGAAATATCTTCTCAAAAAGGATAAACATTTTAAATGACAACCGGACCAGGAAGAATGTGAAGACTAAATAGTCTCAGGGTGTATTCAGACATGTTACTGGAGCATCCTTTGAATCCAAGCAAGAGAGGGTTGGTGGTCTCACACTAAGCCACCATGGCACCAATGAAAAGTATGACAACCTACCCATCAACTATGGGGTTTAAGTTACTTTATAAAGAACAGTACTCCTAGAAATGTGCAAAATGATTAGTTCAAACCCAAGTCTATCTACCATCTTAATTCTTTTTTTAACTTTTTCTTTTTTTACATTTATCCCTCCCTTATTAAGTTTTAAGATTCCTAGGCTTTGTACTTTTATACACTCAGGGTTTTGTTCATATTACACATGGAGATGATCAAAGGCCGGAGCCTAGGGAGCAATGAGATGTGGAATTCAGAACTCTTATGAAGGTAACTCTTTTGCTATACCTAGAATAGGGCAAATTCATGCCTTACCCTGCCCACAAAGGACTCATTACAAGTTTGGGTGAATTTTGTGATTTAAATTTAACCTTCCTTAAAACAAGGGGAGAGTACTCTTAACTTTACAAGATGTCCACCAGGCTTCAAATTCTTTTGACACCTTGTGAAAGTTAGTTTCATGTTCTGAGTTAAAACACTAAAACTCCCCTAGCCCTGTACAACTGAAAGCAGGGAAAGGCAAAGCAACAAAGCAGAGATGTTATTGGGCTGCAGGGTTATTCTCCTTTCTTACACAGTTCTTCTGATCCTAACTTTCTTCTTCCAGAATGATATCATGGAATCTTTTGAAAGGACAACTCATCTGACAGCCTATAAAACACCTTTTACATCAGTATTGTCCCATAGCTAATCCTAGAAGATAGGCCATCGTAGGGGCAGCTGTAGTTGTAGGGTGCTTAGCATGAACTATAAATGAACTAAGAGGGTCCCAGGACTCTTATTTTAGCATTTACATTCTCGCTGTAAGGGTAAATGCTAGGCATATAAAACTAAAGATGAGAAGGGGTTTGCTTTCAAAACTTAAAATTTTCAAAAGTGCTATTATACTTTGGATTTTACTTTTATGAGCTTTAAAGACTCTTGTAGTCATAATCTGGGGTCATAATCTGGGGAGAATGATAGAATGATTTAAAAACTCTTCTAATTTAACGTTTTAGCAAAAGTAAGTAGTAACAACTTGAGAGAGGAGAATTAATAATGATAACACCTGACACACAGTCAAAACGCCCTCCGTGAAACATTTTCTTCAAATGGCTTCTAGAATACCCAACTGTTGGCTTTTCTTCTCTCTCACTGGTTGTTCCTTCTCAATCCTCCTTTGTTGTTTCTCTTTTCCAACCACGTAATGTTGAAATGCCCCAAGGTGTGGTCCTCTTGTCTTTCCACACTCACTTTCTTGGGTAATTGAATCCAATCCCAAGACTTTAAACAACATATATGCAGATGACTCCCAACTTTTATCTCTAGTCAATCTTGTTTCCTTAAATCCAGCCTTGTTAATCAATTTGTATACTCATCATCTTCTCTGGATGTCTAATTGACATCTCAAAACTGTCCAAACATGTATTCTCCATCCTTCCCCCACCAAATCACTTATTCTAGTTGTAGGCATTGCCACAGCAAACCTATTTTTCCAGCAAGCTGCTTATACCACAAACTACAAACCCTGGAGTCATTCTAGATTTCTCTTTTTCTCTCTTACTCTACCTCCAATCCATTCATTAGAGAATCTTGTTGGTTCTTTCAAAATTTAGCCACAGAATTAAGACTACTTATCATGGCCACTGTTACCTCCCTTGGCCCAAGACTAGATTTCTGTATTTCTAGATTTCTAAAACATAGCAGCCAGAATAAATTTTTGACTGTTACATTTCTATTTTGTCTACATATTGATAGTTACTTTATGATATAGAAAATATTATTTTTAATGTTTTTATATTCTTAGGTTACTTTTATTTTAGGTTTTATTAATGGACTTTCTGAAGAATTACATTCTACTCCATAATGAAGGTTAGTGAGGACATGAGATTTTACATGTAGAATTTCCTAAGGACAGTCTTTGGTGATATGCTAGAATCATTCTATAAAATAATACATCTAAGTTAAATTACTATATTATTACCAGGGTTAGATTTATATTTTTTTTTTCTTAATGGCTTAACCTTTTTTCTTACAAAAATTTTTAAACATGTGGAAAACCTGAAAGAATTAAAGTGATCATCCATACACACACACACACCCTAGATTTTACACTTAACATTTTGCAATATTTGCTTTAGTACATGTTTATCCATGGCTCTTTCCATTCTTCAATTTATCTTATTTTTTGGCTGCATTTCACAGGACATCTTTTTGAATAAAAGCCAGATTAGGTCACTCTTCTGCAAAAGTTTCCCATTTCATTTATAGTCAAAGCCAAAGTCCTTAAAATGTTCTCATATGGCCATAAATGATCTGATCTCCTTACTTCTCTGACCTTTTCTCCTATCACTTTTGCTATTCTTTAAATATGCTAGATATACTCTGACCTTAGGCCTTTGCTTTAGCTACTCCCTCTGCCTGGAGTGTGTTTTTCTCTCTTACTTCCTTTGTGTTTTTGCTCAAATCTTATCTTTTGAATGAGGCCTATCCTGACCACTCTAATATTACATCTTGCATGCCTTATACAAAAACTACCCCCCACGCACAGCTCTTTTTCTTTTTTCCTTTAGTACTTATCCTATGTAATTTACTTACAGTGTTTATTGTTTGTCTCCCCAACTCTGCCCCATGAGGGCAAGGGTTGTTGTCTGTTTTGTTTCCAAGTCTATCTCAAAAGCTCAGAAACAAATGCCTGCATGCAGTTAAGTCTCCTGTAAACATCCGTTGAGTGAATGAACTAATACATACTGAGTACCTACTAGGTAAACCAGCACCCTAAGTATTTTAAAAATATCAACTCATTTAGTTTTCATGGCAACCCTACAGGGAAGGAGGTGGTATTCCCAATTATAAATGAGGAAATTAAGGTTAACAGAAGGCAGGTAACCTAAGGTTATACAGAAGTAAAACTGGACTTGACTATGTTGAGGACTGTTTCAATGGTTGGATTTTATCTTCCTTTGAGTTATAATTTTAAAAGCTGTAATAAAATATACTAAATGTTCACTGTGTTTTTATAGAAGCTAAGGGATGAAAGGGATGAGACCGATCAGCATTACCTCAATTGACCACTCAACCTTAGCAACACTTAATGTGTGAAGACATCATGTGTCTGTGATATTCACACCACTGCCCGGAAAATATTCATATCTTAAACAAAACAAAACAAAACCTTAATATAGGGGCACCTAGGTGGCTCAATTGGTTAGGCATCCAATTCTTGATTTCAGCTTGGGTCACGATCTCAGGGTCATGATGGATTCCCATGTCTAGCTCTGTGTTGGGCTCAGCACTGGGCATTGAGCCTGCTTAAAATTCCCTTTGCCCCATCGCCTCAGAAAACAAAAAACAAACCTCAATATAATTAATCCTCTAGCTCTAATTACCAGTTTACTAGAAATATGGGGAATAAAAGAACAAGAGATGCCATGAAGAAGCAATCAGCTAAACACACAATGTGGATCATTCCTTAAGAAAATCTCTCCAATAAATGACAAAAAAGTAGGATGGGTATTTAAGAGGAAGGGAAAGTAGGGATGTTTGGAATAAGAGTCTTAAAAGATGTAATAACCAAATGCAATATATGGACTTTGTTTAGAACCCGATTTAAACAAACTTGATTAAAAAAGAGATCTTTGAGGAAATCAGGGAATAGTAAGGAATTAGCTAATTTTACTAGGTATGATAATGACAATCATTAGGTTTTTTAAGTCCTTATCAGTTAGAAATGCATATTCAAGTATTTATAGGTAAAATAATTTGATGTTTGAGATCTACTTTAAAATAACTCCAGCCTTCCCAATAAAAAGGGAGAGAGGACATGAGATTGGCAAAATGATGAACAATTGTTGAATCTGTGTATTAGGTAAATGAGTTATTATATTGTCTCTACTTTTCTGTATTTTTGAAAATTTCCAAAAAAGTATTAAAAAAAAACCCAAAACAAAACAAAACACTGTAGAAAACTAGGGAAATACAAAAAAGCCAAGGAATAGAATAATTACCCAGAATTCTACCTCTTTGAATGAACCTGTAACATTTTTGTGAAAATGTTGTACATACATATGTATATGTATATTTAAAATTGGGATTATGACGTATACGTGGCGTTGCTACCTGTTTTCTTAACTTAATAAAATATAAGCATTTTCTCCTGTTATTAAATATTCTAATAAGCAGAAATTTTGTGACCATAGTGTTCTACCATACAGAATTCATTTAACCAATCTATCATTGTTGAAAATCCAAGTTATTTCTAATTTTCTTACTTTAAATAAATCTGAGATAAACATATCTCTATCCATATATTTATGTGAATTTGATTATTTCCTAATACATTCCTTAAGCATAATTATAGTGTTGAAATAGAACATATTACATATACTTTTTTTTCCCATTTAAAATAACTTGTGAACACCTTTCCATGGTATATATCTCTTTTATATAATTTAAATAGTATTGTTTTATGGAATATGTCATGACTTAAGCAATCCCTATCACTGGATGCTTAGCTTATTACTATGTGACTATAATGTAGCTCTGTGGGATGGCTTAGTGCTTTATAGTTTTGTTTCATGAGGGATCCTCAATTATGAATAGATGCTTTCTCTTAAGTTAATCCATTTCTCTGGAGAAGAGTTTTCCAAACTTCTGTCTTAGAAGGCATGGGCCAGGCTGCCAGGGTTCTGTATGAGTTAGAGAAGGGTTCAAAGACCCCATAGCTCACTCATGCTGCTTCCAGGAAATAAAGCTTTAGTTTTTTGAAGGATAGAAAAAGATCTGAGTCCTACTATTTCTTTCCTGTACATAAAATTAAAATTTTTTTACCCACTAGGAAATCTTAATCATAGAGACAGGAAAAAAAATTTCTACTTGTACCATTAAGCCTTAATCAGAACTCCCAAAATTCTTGAGTTGGCTCCAGAAATCTCAAGGGACTAAAACACAGAAATATTATGAATAAACAACAACAACACAAACAGAAAAACTTTACAACTGCCATCACTGTATTAAGTGTTGTCAACTTGAGATTTTACTCAGGAAAAAAAAAATTCCCAAAGACAGTATAAATGTATTTATCTGGGATGTCAGTCATGTCTGCTGAATCTGAGAACTTTTTGTTCCTGCAAGGATTGAAAAGTTGCATGGAAGTGAAGAGCAGGTTATATTCTATTCTGCCTTTAATATCTACAAACGGGCAGCCAAATTATGATGCCAGAATCCTTACTGTTAGTAGTGACAGTTGGTACGCATGCAAGTAGCAGAGAGAAAACATCTTAATTTTCAAGTTATCAGGTTGAATTCATATTGCTGGCACATGAAAAATCTTGCTTTGACTTATAAAATGTATAAACGATACAGAAGCCAAAAACAGAGAGTAAGTATGAAATAACGTCATATGCTTTCTTCTAACAGAGACTACCTTTTCCAAGAAAGGGGAGAAGGAAAAAAAAAAAAAGAAAGAAAGGGGAGAAGGAAAACATTGGCTGGCTGGAATGGCTAAGATTCTATAACCAGATCTTTTACAAATAATTATTCATTTCAGAAAAAAATTCCTACATTTCATTTAGCATTTCAAAACATATATTTCCAGATAAGGGTGTTATTCACCCTAAATCTATTGGATTTGAACTGGTAATACTGGACTATTACTGACCAACAAAAATAATAATTTCATATGGTTCAACCCTAACACGGAGCAAAGTGTATCAGGTATCAAAATGAAAAGCAAGGCATTCAAAATGAATATAAAGCATGATTTCAAATGGTAAAGGCATTTCTTTTCTACCAAAACCACATACATATGTGCATAATTTTTCATAAAATATAAACCGGCGGTATTCCCCGGGCTAAACACAAATGACTACATTACCATGTCACTGTCCTCAGGATCTGTGAACCTGAAAAACCTTTTATTCAACTGTCTGTTACAATACTTAAGAAAGGAGAGTGCTACTTTCATACCTTTGGTTAAGATGATGACAAGCTGACTTAAAAGAATGGGGATAGAGCACTAAGTGATGCAGAGAATTACTGAATCTCTATATTGCATACCTGAAACTAATATAGCACAGTATTTTACCTATATTGGAATTAAAATAAAACCAATATATATATATATATATAAAAGAATGGGCATAGGTTGATAAACCCTTAAATTAACCAGAAAGTCTAGGGCAAAACCATACAGAGCTTTGTCCACCTTAACCATTTTGCTTATTACCTCTGTGCAGAGATACTTTCTTCTCTTCTAAAATATTTTAAACACAAAAGACTGAAAAATGTTAAATGTATTATTTTTATAATGTGATTAAAACGGCGAATCTGCAGAGAGTAAGTTTTATCAACCTTTAGTTTAGCAAAGTAAATTCTTCAGGGGAGATACATTTTTCACTCCACATAAAGGAGTTTTTCTTCATAGGAAACAAGCCAACAAATAGGCCAACCTTTAAAAACTTGATTTCTCTGTACAAAGAATTCTTGAATTTGAAGATTTAACAGTACAACTTCAGAAATTTAGAAGCAACACACACCACTTTATGATAAGGTTTCTGCTTTGCTCCAGCATAAATCCTCTGAAGTCTCAATCCCCAGCATAATGTCTCCCAGATGTCTCAACTAGTTGCCATGCCAACTAAAGCAGCTTAAATTAAATGAGGGCCTGAAAAAGCACCTGCATCACTCCAGGTCTGTTGCGCATTAAATAAAGCTCTCTTGACAGGGACTCAGAGGTGCCATTAACTTGAACAGCAGATATCTGATTATTGTTTCTGAGTAATTTAATGAGGGTCTCTAAACAAGAGGGAAAACAGGGTATGCTTTCCCTCTCTTGGTTCTTCTAAATGGGATGCCTCTCCAACAGCTGGTGTATCCACTAGGTCAATGACTTTGCTATGGCCTTTTAAGTTACCTTTGGCTAAAGAGAAAATATAGGATTAAAGTTACGGTTTTCAGGAGAGTTTTTAACAGATTAACCATTTTCCCCTATTAAAACTTGTCATTGAAAATATGATCATAAAAAACACTGTACGGTATGCCAACCTCAGAGTGATTTGAACAGCCCTGTTATAAAATAAATTGCTGCTGATTGCAGCAATTAGTTAAGTAGCTCCACGAAATATGGATTTCCAAATGTACTGATTTGCTTCAAAAAAATGAATGATGCAAATTAACAATTATAAATTCAAGAGTGGGGGGCAGCTTTGATGCCTCAAGTGCCCAAGACAAACAACAGTGTTTCTGCGTTGTTTAAAAGAGCATCCTGTTGTGGATCTTGTTATTGTTGCTAATGTTGACATTTTAGGAGCTTATTTTTAATGGGGTAGAAAACAGTCCTTTTGCTGCTTTCTCAAATATTATTAGACACTGGGGGATATCACTTAATAGAAACAAACTCAGACCAGGACGGTTATGTGGTTTACCCCAGGTCATATTCCTAGTCTGAAAAAAGCTAGAACTACCTTTGGTTTCCCAATTCCTAGTTCAGTGCACTCTCTACCCCACAAACATGTTTCCCATAGGAGCCGGCCTATTCCTATTTCTTACCCAAATATCATCAGAGTATGCAGATCACTCTGAAATAAAGAAAAGCTGAATTACATTTTAAGATTTTATTTTTAAGTAATCTCTACACCCAGTGTGGGGCTTGAATTTACAACCCTGAGATCGAGTTGCATGTCCACCGACTGAACCAGCCAGGTGCCCCCAAATTGCTTTAAATTATGTGCTATGAGGAGAAAAAAAGGAGAAAGGAATCTAACTTTTTGTTGAAGCTTCTATGTACCATTTTATATGTCACCTCATTTAGTTATCATAATAGCTAATTTGAAACTATTCCTATTTAAGAGATGAGCACACCAAGGCTGGGAGAGCTTAAGCTGTGGACACAGAGCTTGGATTCAAACCTAGGTTGTAATGATTCTGCAGTCTGACCTTTTCCATGAAATTTCCCTCACTTTATTTACTATTAAGAGAGAAAATGAAATTCATGAGAATGCCATTACTTGCATGATACAAAACCAAGTTTCTTTTCTTTTCTTTATTTAAATATTTTATTTATTTATTCACCAGAGACACCGAGAGAGAGGCAGAGACATAGGCAGAGGGAGAAGCAGGCTCCACTCAGGGAGCCCGAAATGGGACTTGATCCCAGGATTCCAGGATCACGCCCTGAGCCAAAGGCAGATGCTTAACCGCTGAGCCACCCAGGTGTCCCCAAAACTAGGTTTTAAACAAAAATCAGAGATTCAATACTACAATACATAATTCATCTTTTAGGACCTCTCTCTTGCCCTGGGTTTTCAAACGGGAAGTCACTCTATTCTTCAACAAATATTCTGACCAGGAGCATGTGCCAGATACTGTTCTAGGCACTGAAAAGTGCAATGGTGTGCAAGAATGTCACTGCCTTCACTAGCTTTATAGCCTAACAAGGGAGATGGACAATTAAGCAATTACAATAGATTTACTCAAAGATTACAACAATGCCATGGCTGTTAATCGCATAAAGCCCCGTAGGCACTGTTCTGCAATTGAATATGCCAGACTTGCCATCGCATAGCCAATAGAAATAAGACAAACAAAATAGCACAACCAAGAGATGTCCTTAAAGAGAGAAATTGCTAAATCCTTAGGACTACTAAATTCTAATAACTACAGAGATTTAGACCTTTAAACATGTGAGAAAATCCAGGCATCTGGCTGGCTTAGTTGGTAGAGCATGTGGCTCTTGATCTTGGGGTTTTAAGTTCGAGCCCCGCATTGGATGTAAAGACTCCTTAAAAATAAAATCTTAAAAAAAAATGTGAGAAAACCATCAAGATTTCTTCAGCTCCTACTGAATTTCTAAATTAGATGCACATTCTAATTGGCAATTTACCTCTATCTGTAAAAACACTTACATACATTTGACTTCCTTAAAATGGTTCACCTAAAAAAATTTTTTTAAACACAGGAGAAATAATAAAAATAAAAGCAATTAACACTTACTGAGTTCTTACTAGGCACCAGGCACATTCTAAGCACTTTGAATTATCTCAAAGAATTCTCACAAGTCACAGGCTATTATAAAGAACTAATTGTTCTCTTTTTGAGTTTGTCTTTCCTTTTGGAAGGAACTGAATCCGAAGATGTCTGAAATAATTGCCCAAATCCACACAAGTACTCTTATTCATTTCTTCTAGCACCTGAATTAGTCTTAGTTCTGTCACTAGAAGGCCACAACCTCAAGTAAGAAATAACCCCACAATTTGCTAAAGGATTATCTCAGTTTGCTGAAAAGTATATGAGCCTCCAATATGCTATTTTTAAGACAGGTTCCCTTGTAACAGATCTAGACTGGGGGTGCAGAATGTCAGGCTTACAGGTTAAATAATGATTCTCCTTTTGCCATCAACAGAAAAATAAGACAGAAGTTAAAAAATCTCATAGAGGTGAGTTTTTCTACCTCGCATTCTTTGCCTCCATCTCTTTCTACCTCCTGAATATTTCACTTCATTCAAATCTTACTCCTCTTTCCTTTTAGTCAAATTAAGCTAAAATTGATACTCAATAAACATTTCCTTGTACCTATGAATCATATATGCTTACTTGAAATAGCTTCTTGAATAGCTACATGTTCATTATTAACTTCTTTAAATAGATGAGAATTTTAAAAATCAGCATGTGTATATACGTTAGTATATATTCAATTATGTATTCATAAATATATAAATATAAAAATAATAGGAACCCCCAGCTAACATATTGTGTGGGGGTAGAGGGTTGGGCTAGCAGCCTTTGACAAGAAAATGGGAAGGAAAACAAAGAGTCTTCACTCGAGATTGCTGGAATTATAGGACAGGCTTTTGGTAAGAGGTCTAAATTGAGAATATAAATCTGGGAATCATTAGATATGGTAAGAAATAATCTGTATTTTCTACTAAATGAAATCTGCCATAAACAGATTTTTTTGTTGGTTTTACTCTTGGTCACAATCTTCCTATTTTTTTGCACAAAAATTTTTAAAATTTTTTTTTCATTTTTCCCCTTTTATTAAAAAAAACCCTAGATATTGAAATTAGGGAAGCACATCACCATTAGTGAGTTATAAATTCAACCTTAACATCTTAACATTCTTTAGAATAATGCACATCAGTGTCATTAGCAGTTTTTAATGCATAGTGCCGAAATATAATATGCAGGGCATCCTGCTAGACTAGATTTTCACAAAAGTTGCTGAGAATGAAAATGTGTTCATGAAGGACAGACAGAGGGACCCCTGGGTGGCTCAGCAGTTGAGTGTCTGTCTTTGGCTCAGGGTGTGATCCTGGTCTGGGGATCAAGTCCCACGTCAGGCTTCCTGCGGGGAGCCTGCTTCTCTCTCTATGTCTTTGCCTCTCTGTCTCTCATGAATAAATAAATAAAATCTTAAAAAAAAATGAAGGACAGAGATGGAAGCAGGAAAAAAGCAAATGACTCTTCTAAGGATCAAAGAAATGAGGTGGGAATATATTAAAGATACCAGAGAGGCAGAGAAAGAAGTATTTAGGATTAAAATCAGTTTTGCACAATTTTCTTTGATGCAAAAATGATTATGGGAAAGGCTAGGAAACTAATCTAGAGCCTGGCAGCCCAACATACTCTCAATGGTAAGCTTCCTCTGACCCCCTATTCCAATTAAAACAAATCTGTACTATGATCAATATTTGCTTAACTCACCTCTATGACACTGCATCTATTTTAGGAAGTAACGTAAGAGTGTATGATAATCAGCTTCATGCCAGAAAACCTGACTACTCCGACTGTCAAAGGTAATTCTGCAGAAAAAGTTACACAATCACCACAGAAACAAATGCTGACACCAGATTCTGACCTTTAATTATGAGTAAGATGATTGACTCTTTTTCTGTTCTTAGGAAGTCATGATTATTCAAAGCAGCCTCAGAGGCTGCAGGGCTGGTGCCAGCAGCATCTTTGTGTAACCATCATCATTAGCATCCATAAATACTGACTGGGCACCAAGTGGGTGTACAGTGCATGCCAACTCAATGACAAAATAGTGAAAAAAGATAGATGAAGGCAAGACAACATTCAAGAGGTTAGAAAAGTCGGAGATTGATATGTAAAAATCAAGTAGAGAAAATAAGAAAGCAAAAAGATTTTAATGTACTATATATGGCCACAGAAGCTTGACTGGAAAAGAAAAATATTGAGGAAAAAAGTGCTGATATTTATTGAGAGTTTTCTATAGACTAACCATCCAGCTTTAAATTTATTTAGCCTCATGTACTTACTACTAACTACTGCAAGAAATAAGTCCTATCATTGCTCCATTATACAAACAAGTGAAGAGTTAGGAGAGGTAAAGGAACCAACCAAAGATCATAGCTAGTATGCAGCAGAACAAATACAAGATCCTGGCCTTTGTTCTTAACTTGTGCTCTCTTTCAAAGGATAAAGTAAACTTCAGGGAACATGGCTAAGGAAATAATTCTAATTCAGAAGAGAGAAGACCAAGAGGATGGTTTTTAAAATGAGGAGTTTAACGAATTTAGGCAGTGGGAGGCAGTGTGGTGTAGGCTTTGGAATGAAATACCAGGTTAAAATCTCAACTGCTACTTACTAGCTTGATTACATTGGGCAAATTAAATAACTTCTCTTTGTTTCTCCATTTATAAAATAGGCACAAATGATATCTACCACACAGGGTTACTGCCAGGTTTTGGATGTTGTATGTGAATCACATATAAATGCCTGGCACATAGGGAACAAGAACTACTTGGTAGCTACTATCATCATCATTGTGATGGGAGGGAGGAAGGGTACTAAATTTATTAAGTATCAATAAGCTAGGCATGGTGCCAAATGTACTATATACACTAATTCACTTATTACTGGAACAGTCCTTCAAAGAAAAATATCTCCATTTATCACTGAAAAAACTGGGAAGAGTAACATGTAACTCAGGGAAGGTCAAAAGCAAATGGGAGGAGGGGAAATAAGGATATGAACTCAGGAATGCCCAATATCAGAGTCTATGCCTTTGCCAAAATGTATGACTGTGTTCTTATTCTTTCCAACATTTCCCCCTCCCTGAAGGCCAAAAGAATGCAAATACAAACAACAACAACAACAACAACAACAACAACAACAAAAAATAGGGGCACTTGGGTGGCTCAGTGGTTGAGCGTTTGCCTTTGGCTCAGGTCGTGATCCCAGGGTCCTGGGTTTGAGTCCTACATGAGGCTCCCTGTAGGGAGCTTGCTTCTACCTCTGCCAATATCTCTACCTCTCTGTCTCTCATGAATAAATAAATAAAATCTTAAAAAACAAAAACACAAAATAGGCAACCAGTTTAAAAAGATCTTTTTAGTTACTGATCGTAAAAGGAAAGATCAAGGCAACCTCTAAAGGATATCACCGCTCAAGAGGAAATTTTTAGTCACTTATTAAATGGGGTCTTGTGGGTTTTTGGCACCAAACAGTATGTCAACGATAGTCACATTCCTTCATATGAGGACATAAAAACCTTTTCAGACCAAAAAAAGTTTTCTATAGGGCATATTATTTTTGAGAGAGACGCAGGGTTGGTTTTGGACAGATTGGAAACTCAAGGGAGCAATTATAAAAGTGCTAATCTCTGTGAGACTTTTGAGAACCTCCACACAGGGACCCTGGCTTTGGTAAAGGGCTTCTAGTAACCTAATGGGTTTTCTGTCTTGAGCTCAGGGTAGTAAAAATTAGTAACTGATTAGTATTCCACATATCCAAAACAGTAAAAACATACACATGCAAAACAAAACTGCTCAGCTCATGCATAACATATTTCCTCTGGAAAAAAGCCACTTCAACCTAATTCTATTTTCTACCATTTGGTTCTCCTGCCACCTTTATAAGTGATGTATCAATAAGAGGGAAAGACTATCAATTAAACATGCAATTATTAAATCCATTACCAACTGCACAAATCAGTGCTCTCAATACTTAATAATGGCATTCATATAGTATGCAGAGAGCAAATATAGTAAGTAGTACATAAATAAATTGTATCTGGCTAAAATACAGATTTGTGCTACTGTGCTGTAACTCTATGAAGTTCCCTGAAGTACTGCTCTCAAATAAATTGAGTTGGTAGCAGAGACTCAGCTGGTCTATGAAGTGGCTAAAAGCCCCACTGCTTCCCCACATCCTCCAATTAAGGCAGGTTTGATATATTTAGTGGCTTCTGAAACCTCTGGGTCTCCACATAAGACATGCCTCCTAGAATCTACCAACCTTAAAAAAAATACAAATTAAGTCAGAACAGTGGGATATACAAAAATATCAAATAAATGGTCCTATGAGTCTCCCTAAATTCTCACACTTGAATTAAATGTGTCAAGAGGCTAATAATCAGAAGGTTAAGCAGTTCAGGAGAATGATAATGGGGTTATGAGGCTTTTCAACAGCTCAAATTAGGTGTGGCTTTGTTGTCATCCAATATTACCCTCTAATAGTTGGGAGGCCTGACAGCATTTCATTCCCACAGCTGGGAAGTTTTAGAGACCTATTTATTTTTTAATGGAGAGGTGAAAAGACTAGATTCAAGCTTTCTTTTTTTCTTTCTTTCTTTCTTTCTTTCTTTTTTTTTTTTTTTGCTTCACCTGGAACACAGGTGTTTCAAAGAGCTGGTGTGAATAAGTTGGCTCTATCTATAGCGATTCTCTTCAAAGCAGGGGGAAAAAATGCCAACTGTGAGTTGGAAGTTTAAACAGTTCTTTAAAACAACCTCATGATTTGCTAATACACTAGAGCCTGGGTAAACTGAATGCAGGCAGGCAGGGGCACTACTAGGAGACGTAACCATGGGGCAGAAGAAAGGGAATGGTTCTTGGGACGTGGGCTAAAGGAGGAAATTGTCATATCTTTCTAATTAACAAGAAAGGTTTGGGAGAGGTACTGGAAAAAGCACTAAGAAACACATAATGTGGATTCAGTCTGAATGGAAGTCTTGGAGGTGTCAGTGAGTTGTACGCTGAATACATTTTTCTGGGAAAAGGAGACCAGGTAAAACATGAGGTACTGAGGTTAACAACCCATTGGTCATTAACAATTCACAGCTTATTTAAAAATAAGAATCCTCTATAAAGACAGGCTATGTTTGTTAATGGTAGGCCATTATGAAAGTCCATTTGTTTGTGATGAGTACTTGCTAATGCCATCTGTTGGTAGTTGGCTTGACACATTTTGTTTGCATCAGAAAATTCACAGGAATTCCTACCATCTTTCAGCTTCTATAAGTTCTATCTCCTCTATAAGGCCTTCCCTTACAGTTCTCAGTCTGTCAATCTATACCAATTTAATCTTTAAAATAACTCTATGAGATAGGTCCATTATTATTCTCATTTTATTAACCAGGAAATTGAGGTACAGAGAGGTTACAGGCAATAAGATCACAAAGTCACACAGGTAGTAAGAAGTAAAGCTGGAATCCAAACCTAGGTAGTTTGGCTCCAGACTCCACGCTCCTTGCCACTACAACAGATTTTTTTTTTTTTTTTTTTTTTTTTAAACAACAGATTGTTTCTATTACATCAAGCTAGCAGAATGCTGACTAGGTAGGCCCTGAACTAATCATAAGGATTTTGAAATAAACAGAGGATAAGGACCTCTGTTCTTGTTTCATGATGTGATAGCAAGTCATTAAACTCAAGACCATTACTGTCGGGCAGCAGAACTAAGGGATGATGAGAGTATGGCAGGCAGAAGGATGAGAAGGGTACTGATTATAGAGTGCTTTAAAATCAAGAATATCAACTTAGGCTCTAGTATTTAGTACTGAGGGAGCCATCAAAGCATTGTAGGAGAAGAAATGGAGACACTCAATAGTTTCCTAATATAACAAAAATATAGGAGAAAGTCAACATTCCACATTCCCATATTCAGGCCTGCCAGTCTATGACTTAGAATGTTCCCACCTCTTAGACAAAAGAGAAAGAATAAAACCAATTCATTACACAGCTTCTACTATCAATAAACACTGGGGGAATTTATAAGCTGTTAGGAATTAATGTTTACTAATAAAAATGTACTAATGTCGTAAAAAAAACACTGCTAAACGAAAACTTTAATAGCTAATCATCCTGGACAGCTCACATTGTATATAAATGAAAATTTGTGATATGGTCTTATGTAAAAAGACTACCTATCAGGTTCAAAAACTCTCACCATCTGCAGTTCAAAACTAGTGATTTGACCTGCCTGTTCAATTGAACTCAAGTCTGAGAACACATTTAATGTTTTATGTGCAATGAGCAACTGATTTTGTATGAAAAATTATTAATGATATGTTAAAAGCTTTCAGAAAGCAAAATAAGGGTATTTAACTGGTTTAGCTGGACTGGGAGAAGAAAATGGAGAATTTATTGTGTCAAATTATTTCCTACATAATGAATATGGACAGAAAGCTCTGAAAATACAATTTTAATCCCTAAACAGTCTTTATTGATTTCAGATAATGAAAACTGGATCATTCTTTTTTTTCCATTGCATATTGGACAAAAATCAACACTAAGCCAGACCAAAAAGAAATCTTGCAACATTAAATATTTATCAAGTAGGCATCATATTGGTCAAAGGTTCTACAATCCTCCCCCCCTTCCTTTTTTAAGTCTTCATCTTTGTGATACATAGAACAAACACGAGTCAGGTGATTTTTCCAAAAGGACACAGTGAATTTGTGGCTTAATAAATTATAGTATGTAGTTAGTCCTGTCTAGCTCCTCTAGCCAAGAATTCTCTTATATGAAAAGTCCAAGAATGACAGTGAAAACATGCTTAAATTCACATTAAGCATTCATTCTGAAACCTTGCCATTCCTATTTGAAAGAAGAAAATCTCACAACCATAAATATGTGAGACTTAATAGATTCACATTCCCCCCGCCCCCCAAAATCAGGTCCATAGAGGAGGAAAATTCAACCTAGATCTCAGAATGTAACTGCCTCTGAAATAAAAATGAGGGCATTAAATAGCACGGATAATGAAAATCTAGTTTATGGATATTGTTGATTTCAAACAATGCTTTCCATGTGGAAGAAAAACAGCAATGCATCACAGAGAATTGCTTTCTCCTGTAACAAATGGTCAGCCCTAAATCTCATCATCTTGTTTGCAACAAAAAGCATGGGCGCCTTTGCAACTAGAAAAAAAAAAAAAAAAAATCTGTGTGCTTCAATTAGAATCACTGACCTTTTCTGAAGCATGCCTGTGCTTCTCTATAGAAATCAATGGAATAAAAGGTCACGTTGTTAAAATGTTTGAATACAACAATCTTTCCCAGGCAATGACAAATTCCTTTTCTTTTTAAGGTAATTAATCTGTTGTGTATAGAATGTCAAAAATTTAAAAATTAAAAACTATCTTCAATTTGCAATTTAAAACTAATTAAAAATCAATTCTATCACCAGAAAAAAGGGGAAATCACTGGAAAGATACATACTACATACTTTGTTCTACATACTGTCAATAGCCCAGAGGGTTCTTTCTATTGGCTGAGTCCTTGTCACTAAGGCTATAAACACATAGGAATAAAACAGAAAGAGCATCCTAGAGAAAAAGAGGTTATTTCAAACCTCAGCTCTCTTCTTTCCAAAGTACCCTGAAGAGGCAAACTTGGTTTGTGTCAAATATAGATAGTAGGGCTTGGTGATTTACTAATTTTCCATCATAACCCTCCAAAGTAAATGCACATACACACAAAAATAAGAGATTAAGAGCCAAGATATAGAAGCCAAAAGAAATGACTGGAATAGTCATTTTTTCTGAACATTAAAAAAAAAAAAAAGATATCTGAAAGAAGAGCCTTCTCCTAGATTAGAAACATTTTACTTTTCCAGTTTTTTAATTCATGAAGAGAAAGGGCAAATTCTTCAATCACTTCTTAATCCATTCAGAAGATAAATGCATGTATCATATAAACTGCATCATGCTTCTTACTGCTATTACAACAAATCTTAATGCTTTCTAAGGACAATGAGCTTTCACATTAGACCCACCAACCTTTCTTAACAGGTCTAAAAAACTTACTTCGTGTCCAGACAATCTGGTTTCAAATATCCTTCTGCCCAACAGAATTTGAGAGCAATTTATTCCAGTCTGATCTATTGTAAAGCTGCAAGAATGATGTCATTAAAACCTGAGAGCAGATTGCTATCAGTGGTATAAACAACCACAAACAGCATTCTGAAGGGAAGACAAGCCTCTCAATGTGAAGCTACAGATGCTTCCTTACCTACCCAGTGTTACCCATTACTAATGAAATTCATTTTTGGTTAAAGATTTTAAAAGTCAAAGTTATTAAAAAACAGTTATGGAGGGCAGGGAGGATTCAAAATATACAGAGAACAAAAATCTCTAAGAAGAAAGAAACTAGGAGAGGTATATCAGAGAAGTCAGTACTTTTTATGGCAGTGAAGAGATGAAATAAAATGGTGGTCCAATTAAAGGGGTCTGCTTCTCTGACAAGATAGATTTACTATATGTCAATTATATCTTTATAAAAAGGTAGAAGATCTGATATAGTGCCTTATTCATCTGTTCAGATGCCCACTTTCTAACATTTATGTAATGAATGATCTAATATACACTTAGATGTGCCACCTATTAGCACTGTTCCACACTATTATAACAGCTATGCAGAGGGAGTTACACGGATTCACAAACATGAAATCAGATACTGCCTAAAACTTTGTGGGAAAATAAAAATTCAACTGGAAATACTAAAAATAGATTTATCCCACTAATAGATCATTGATCTTGTATGGCTCCTATAAGAGAAGGACTAGAGAAAATGTTTTATTCTATGAAATCTTTAAGCATCAGGTAAGTCTTCCAAACTAGTTTCTTGGGAAGGAGAGAAAGGCAGAGGTTTTTTCTGCTTAGAAAATTTGGTTAATTCTCTAGTGTTAAACAGATTACCCTAGTATTCTAATTATCTGAAAATCATCAATCATCCCCAATTGAACCATGAACCCTGTAAGGATAACAGCAATGGTCATTACACATCATACTACCCTACTACTACCTCTGTTTCGAGGGTAAAGTTCTAAAGTTAGGGCATAAAATGAACACTATCACAAAAAATTATCTGGGAAGATGTCATGTTGGAGACCAATGTGTCAAACATTAAATTCAACAGTACTGTGTTCTCTGGTGTTGAAACAGTGCTGCTTTCTTTTGACTGAACCCCATATGAAGCAGCTGGCTCTTGTTAAGGGGTCATACAATATAAAACTACCTCTCAAAGCATCATGCTCAGTTTGGTGAAATTCTCTCACTAGGGAAGCCTATGGGAGCTGAAATTACCTGAGGGAACAGCACATTCTTGATTCCTAGCTCATGCTCACTCTGGAAAATCAGCTAAATGAATGGAACTGGACATAAATCAA
This sequence comes from Canis lupus familiaris, assembly GCF_011100685.1. Classification (NCBI taxonomy): domain Eukaryota; kingdom Metazoa; phylum Chordata; class Mammalia; order Carnivora; family Canidae; genus Canis; species Canis lupus. Next base: position 42,478,834 of record NC_049230.1, on the reverse strand, counting down.
TTATCTCTTTTAGTCAGGTTTAAAAATTGAAAGAATATATGAAACAGATATTTTGGGTGATTAGTTCAAGGCTCCAAGTCAAAGACACATAGCCTTAAACTTCTGATACTTCACTTTAAATCCTTTCCACTGTTGTGTCAGAATGAAAATAAAGTTGGAACTTTTTTCCTAAAATAGAATATATTCTAACTTTCTTAAAGATTAAACAGAAGATGAATTATGTCCTGAAGTTTTTAAAGATTGGTAGATCAATCACAGTTAATTTGGTCATCAAAAAGCATTTATGATGAATATATGAAGAGCACAAACATGATTCTGAAAGCAGTCCACATGTAAAGACCTAACAAGTGGAGACAGAGTAAGCTGCTTCCATCTCCCCCATTTTCCAGGCTATGGTTGGTCCCAGCGCTATTGCTCAAAGACTTCCCCTTTAAAAAAAAAAAAAAAGAAAGAAAGAAAACCATACCAGAAATTAATTCCATAGTTTCTTATCCTTGTCTTTTCTAGCAGCTTTTATAACAATCCAGATCTTAGCTAGGTGACACAAACAGCTGGTTCACATGTGCACATTTAAAGTTCCTCACGTAGTCACTGTACCTTCAACATTCATGCTGATAATTATTCTGGTGCTTTAGCCTAGTGGATCCCAACCTGGAGGAGCACATTCAGATCACTGGGGAGAGCTTTTCAAAAATACTTACTGATGCTGAGAACCAAACTCAAACCAATTAAATAAAAATGTAGGGTTTGAACTTTTTTTTTTTAAAGCTCCTTAAGTTATTTTAATGTGCAATCAGGGCAGAGAATCTCTACCCCTCAATTTCTCAACCATCTGAACCCTAAGGACTTTATTATTTTACTCCATCCATCTACCTTAAAGCATGGCTCTACTTTCTCTCTTGAAGCAACAACTTGTTCTAACTACAAATTCCTTTCTTGGAATACAATCTCCACATTCTAACCACACTATTACTCCTGCTGAACCTGTTGATTGCTAACACCCCAACATCTGTCTTTGGATCTTGCCTCTCCTTTCTCGGAGTACACCAATTCCTCTTCTGATGTCAACTTCTCTGTCAATGTGGCCAGCCATTCTGTGACGTTCTAGGGACGTTCCTCCTGGTTTTTCATTTTCTTGCCAGGCCTCTATGAATACGCAACCAACCATCAATATTAAAGCCCAGTTGTTGAGTACATGGCTAAAGAGGTCCCAATCAATTGCCAAGAATCCTTCTGTTCAGGGAGCCCCGGTGGCGCAGCAGTTTAGCGCTGCCTGCAGCCCGGGGTGTGATCCTGGACACCCTGATTGAGTCCCACATAGGGCTTCCTGCATGGAGCCTGCTTCTCCCTCTGCCTGTGTCTCTGCCTCTCTCTCTTTCTGAATAAATAAATAAATATTTTTAAAAAATCCTTCTGTTCAACTTTCTTGGTCTACACAACAGTAGCTGCCTCTCAGCCCTAAGAGTTGCGACCTTTTTAAGGGTTTTTTTTTTCTTTTTTAATTGTGGTAAAATATACATAATGTGGTGTCCCACTCCATCAGATGCAGGCTCCCAAATGTGGGACGATGATCAGGTGGAAGCCGGTGGCGCGGGGAATGAAAGGATTCACCCAAGGCAGAACACGGGAGACAGAAGTTTATTGAATACACTGCAAAGTGGTGGAGGGACAGGACAGCAAAGACTGTCTGCAAAGAGGCAGTGAATGGGAGCTGTATTTAAAGTAGGAAGTGAGGAGGTATGGAGACTATGGAATTTTCTCCTTTTGGGTAATTGCACCTGGTTGTAAGTAGCCCATTGGTCAGTTAGGGACTATGGATTTTTTGAGCTGGGTTGCCTGATGGGTCTGTATGTATTCAGCCAGGTGGTCACTGTGGGCCTTTTTACCTTGAGCAAGTTTCCATTACTCAAGTCTGTCGTCTAAAAGTGGCCTCTACCCATAACATAAAATTTACCATTTTTACATGTACAATTCAGTGGCATTATGTACATTCACAATGTTGTGTAACTATCACCACTAATTCTAGAACTTTCTCATCATCCCAAATAGAAACTTTGTTAAAACAAAACAAAATAAATAAAAAGAGTTAAATTTATAAGTTTTTTTTAAACTTATAAAGGACATTTCCAGTCTTGTCATTCTCATTAAAAAATCTTTCATTGTGCCTTCAAATTCCTACTGAATAAACATAAATTTTCTTAGTTTAACATTCAAGGTCCCCTCCCCATGATTTGCCCCATCATTATACATGATGCTAAACTCTAGCCAACTGGATGATTTGTCATTCCCTAAAAGATGCTCCTGATACTTAAGTCTCTCCATCTGGAATGAATATCCACCCTCCTCAATGCTACCTATCCAAATTCTTCTCATCCTTCAACCCTCATCTGAAATGCCATTTTCTTCATGAAGTCTTACTGTTTTTAAATTCTGCCTGAAAAATTCTTTCTTTTAAAGTTCCATACCGGGATCCCTGGGTGGCTCAGTGGTTTAGCACCTGCCTTCAGGCCAAAGTGTGATTCTGGAGTCCCGGGATCAAGTCCCACATTGGGCTCCCTGCATGAAGCCGCTTCTCCCTCTGCTTGTGTCTCTGCCCCACCCCCCCCACCGTGTGTGTGTCTTTCATGAATAAATAAATATTTTAAAAAAATAATAAAGTTCCATACCACCTGCCCATATTCTTTTGGCACTTTCTACCATATATGATGATTATTTCTTTACATCTTATCTCACTCCATAGACTCTAAGGAAAAGCACTAATAGAGAGCAGGGAATTAAGAGCACTCCTGGTTCCCTGGATCAGCTGTGTCATTTCTTAGTGAATTTGGATGAGTTATTTACCTCTTTGAGCTATAGTTTCTTCATCTGTAAAATGGAGATAAGAGTCAGGTATTTAGAACAGTGCTTGGTACATTAAATGCCAAAAAAAAAAAAAAAAAAAAAAGCTAAACAAATGAACAATTTGTCTTTGTATCTTCCACAGAGATTAGTATAATGTTATGTACAAAGTATTGCTAAATGTTTGGCTGAACGAATAAATAAGGCAGACCAGATACTACATAAGTGACAATTAAAGTCAGGAATTCAGCTGGATTTTTCTGGTACCTTTTCCTTTGTTTTGTCTTTCTCTGTTTCTGTCTAGGCTTCAGGGGTAAGGAGCCAGAATTGGTAAGACAGTGGGTAAGCAAGTTTTTGTTTCAAGTCATCAAATGCTTTTCAAGTAATCCAGCTTGGACACTAAAATGGGAATGAGTGAAAATCATACCCCCAATGCTCTCAGAATAGGCTAATTCTTTTATATTGCTATGCTTCCCAATCTATATTATAATTATTATTTATATGATTGTATCCCCTGCTAGATTACAAATTGAAGGGAAGACACTATCTTATTCCTTCATTTAGCAAACATTTATGTGGCACTTACTATATGTTAGGCACTATTCTAATAGTTGGGAATACAACAATAAGCATAATAGAAAAACAAATTCTGGTTCTAGGCACATAGTTGATGCTTAAGTTTACAGAATAAATGAAGAGGAAATTCTAACAATAAGGGAATCCTCAAAGGTCCTAGGATGTAGATTTCTGGTCCTTACTGGTACTGTCTGATTGGGAGTAAGAGTGCACTTACATATATATATACATATTTCATTTGGTTTGTTCTTTGCAATTCACAGACTCCTAGAAAATTCCCTGAGGGTTATAGAGCTATTTCATAGCACCAGGGTATCATGTATTGTGTATTCTTTAAATTACAAAATGTTTCTATAAAATACAGTATACAAATACTATCAGTTAAAATTAAATGACTACATCTGAGGAACCCCAAACTACATTACTGCTCACCAAGGATGCTAACTGGTCAAAATAGGCATGGAGGTTCCCCTACTGCCTTTTTGACAAGAGATTCCCCATTTAACAATGCCTACAAAGGCCAAACCTATTATCTGAATAAGGACACTTCTGAAAGTAAAAGGAGGAACTTATTAATTATACAGGACCATCAGGTAAAATCCAGGGGCCCTGACAAACCAGACACATGGTCGCCCATTAGACTTCTCATTTCAACTGGGTTTTAGGCTGTAATTGCTTCTAGCACAGAAAACTTGTACTATCCATATTCTTCTCCATAAAACTCTAAGATTATGTTTCAAGTCAAAAGTAAACTTTTCCCAAGGCAAGTCAAATTTTTATTTCCAATCCATCAGGTATCCTGTACTTTCTGGGAAAAGGCATGTTTATGTGCAGAATTCAGAATCCTGACTAAAGCATGATAAATGATTTCCAATCATATAATTACAACTGGTTTCTCTTGGGTCAAATTTCAGTAGGCTCAAAGTAACTAAGTGCCAAAGTGTTTTCATACAGTTTTCCAAACAGAAACTCAAAGTGCAAAACGGATAATGTGATCCTCTAACAGCTAAAAGTTCAGTTAAAAACATACATAATTTGGGGGGATGCCTGGGTGGCTCATCGGTTGAGTGCCTGCCTTTGGCCCAGGGTGTGATCCTGGAGTCCTGGGATCGAGTCCCACATTAGGCTCCCTGCATGGACTCTGCTTCTCCCTCTGCTTGTGTCTCTGCCTCTCTTTCTCTCTCTCTGTGTCTCTCATGAATAAATAAAGTCTTAAAAAAAATACCTTGATGGGTTAAGAAAAAAAAAATACATAATTTTTCCTACAGAATATATTTTCCAGGTTGATACATCAGATTTTAAAAATATGAAAATAGAAAAGTTACAAGATACAGAGATCATGGTAGATTATTGCTCCTTCCATATTGGACTCCTGCTAAATCTGTTGTACCCTATAGGTAGATTTATAAACAGTCATAATCTAGATAGTTTTTTTAAAAGCTGCTTAAGGAGCTATCTAAACATGCATGGTCTGAAAACTCAAGCCAAACTTTTGGTGGGCACTGATGCAATCATTTTATTACAGCTTCAGGGAAAAATGTATGATTAACTGTATGATACTATATGCTTATACTCCAATTGTATATATGATTACATCAAAAATTCAAAGACTTCAGGTTTTCTAAAATGATATTAACTGTTAAGTCCATGTAGAGAGATCTTAAAATGTTTCTGTACTAACAGTTATATATAGAATATAACAGCACAAATTTTTAATCTTAGAAAAAAGTGCAGTGATATGGTACTGTATGTATAATGGAAGGTTACTTAAAATTATTTCTTTCCTTTAACAAATAATAAGATAAATATATATTCTTGACTCTAAAAACTGATTCTTTTATCAGCTAAGTAAATATTAGAACATCCATTAGATGCATAGCAACATACTTAGAACTTACCTAAAATGACAGCCTCAGACCTCGAAGTTTCTTCAAAGTATAATTCCATGATTAAACATTTAAAACTCAAAATATTATCCGTTCTAAAATCTGCAAAGACGCAACAGTCTTCCAATTAAAAAAAAAAAAGCCACAGTCTAAAACCATGAGTAATGTGTATATGCCATGTTTTTGAGATACTACAGATGGAGCTGCTGACACAGATGAATAATACATTAAGTTGAAAATCAAATACTAACTTGAGGTATTATTAATCTTCAATATTTTTATATTTTGATAGTAAGTTTTCTTATTTCTCAGAGGGAAACTGAGGGAAAAATTTTTTTTGCATTGGCTACAACAAATTTATCTGTATTAAAAAGTACAGGACATAGAAAACTTTCTATTTAGGATATTAAAAGAATCACCAAAGGCAGAGCTTGTATGTAATTAAGGCATTTCTTACATTTCCATTTAATAGCTATTCTAAAACACAAATTTTTTGTATCCTATACTCCAAGCTAAACCATGCCTCCCAACAAAGTCTTTATAATCCTGGGGCAGCTATAGGAATAATTCCTTTTTATGTTAAAAGGATTCAATGTTTTCCAAGTAGCCCCACCCCTGGAAAACACCCTTTTTCTGTGCATGATTTTATATATAGCTAAAAATTATACAACAGAAAACAAGAATAGTTGAGGTTTAGGTTTGAAAGACTCTTCTGTAGCTAATTACTATGAAAGCAACAGGTGTCAATTTTTTAACTGGAAGGTAAAAAAACTAAATAAGAGAGTAAAACATTTATGTAAATGATATATCAGATGGTTCCACAAATATTTTATGGCAAAGACTTTTAATTAAACATTCACAAACAATCCTGGGGAGTGGAATTGCATAGAAACATTATGCTAACTAACAAAATGGGCTGAAATCAGCCACCAACAGGTACTATACCACTTATGTCATTCGTGGTTTTATTTATTTATTTATTTAGTTTTTTTCATTCGTGGTTTTAAACCATAACTATGCTAACTTTCTCTTTGCAAATATTTGAAATAATAATCAATCAAGGATCTCTCAGACTCCAATTATGGTAAATACTAAGTGATTGAGAACTCCTAGCTTTTAGAAGCACAGTTTTTAAAGGAATGACAAACCCAAGTATACAAAATTAATGCCTGATATAAACAATTCATGCTTGAACTCTAAGACAGAAAATGAATATTATGAATTAGCTAAGTACCCAGTGAAGAGAATCTAAATATATCTGGCAGTTATTTAAATATATCCATATTCACCAATTAATTATTTGAAAACTTTCTTTCCTCATAGATGGCCTACATGCAGGGGTCAACTCAGTAGCTCTAGGCTGCCCAAACCCCACATATTCCAAGAGTCTTTAGGACTGGCTTAGGACCAACTCCTGGGAAATAATCTTTGAGCCCTTGCAATGTTCTGCCTCATAAGAGTATCATAGTATACCTGGGGCTTTGGTCACATCAGACAGTTTATGCTAACAATATGATTTATGGTGACACCAGTGTTTGTATGCTTGGGGCAGTGGGCCAGCTGTATTAGTTTAACCTCTGGGTGGGGAAAGAGGAGGGCTGCTTACTGAGTAGCTAAGGTCAGTCATGTAAGTGCTCTAGGCCTACCTGATTAACCTCCAATAAAAACCCTGGACACTAAGGCTCAGGTGAGCTTCCCTGGTTGACAACATTTGTCTGTGTTATCATACACTGTTGCTGGGAGAATTAAGCAAGATCTGTGCAATTCTACCAGGAAGCCAAGTGGAACTTTGCACCTGGTTTCTCCTGGACTTTGCCTTATGTACCTTTTTCCTTTGCTGATTCAATCTGTATCATTTTGTTGTAATAAACTAAAGCCATGATAGAACACCTTTCCTGGATCTTGTGAGTTCTTTCAGCAATTTACCTGAGGGTGATCTTGGGGACTCCAACACAACCTATAATACAATAAAATTCTTATTTAATAAAGAAGATTTCTTCTAATTTCAAGGTTTGTTGTCAGCAACCTCATTTCCAAACACGTAGAAATAGCATTACACATCCATAGGAATACCTTCTAATATGTAGGTTCTTTTTTGGCCAACTAAAAGGATAAAGGTGACTTGGCCAGGTGTAGGAAGCAACTTCTGATAAATGATGTAAGTATGGCCCCACTACCACTATTTCCCTTCTTCAACGAGGCCCTGAGGAATCTTTAGGGAGTCTTTGGAATGGAATCATCAATGCTTTCTCCTCAGTTGTTACTTCTGATCTGGGAGAAAAGAACTTTCTCAATTCTTCTATCCTCAGGGTAATTCTGTGCTTTTAAAAAACAAAGCATATGTCAAGAACCACCTGACTAGGCCCAAGATCTCAGGTATACAAAGATACTCTTATCAGCCAAAATCTGGTCAAGACACATCCTTTCTCTGGAAAGTGCAGGGTTGGAGAACCCCAAGTACACTGAGATAAGACTTTATTAATTCCATAAAAGATGCATGGGTTAAAATAGCACCAAGGATTACAGCATTCAAGAGCTTTAGGCTTATCAGATCACAACATCCCAGCAGTGTTGATCAGTGACAGTTCTATTACCTTATAACATTTCCCAATTCCCCAGTCAGCTTCGCCATTCTCTTTCCCTTAGGGAAAGAGAATTATCAAAGATAATTGTGTAGTATAGAATTACCTACCACCTGTGTAAGAATGAGATTTTTATCTCACTGCTAAGTCAGAAAAAGTATCTTGCTTTTATACAGGTTTCCATTCTAAGTCATAGTCCTAGTGTTAATTAAAAGCCTAGAGTAAATAAACTATACTGTCATGAGCTCACCAAATTCAATGATTTAGGACTCCCTGTCTTTCATTTAAAGTTTTACCTAGTTAAATGCAGAATGGTAAATGGTAATGCTTTGCCTAGGGCTAACCTATGTCCCAATTTTTATTTTCATGCACAGTCCCAGGAACAAATACCAGGCATTATTTTACAGTTCATTATTATCCATGATAGCTACCATACTATGCTTACACATTAACAGTAGTAATATAATGTTAAAGCCTCTATCCTGAAAGAATCACATAGATAGGAGTTGAAATAAAGACCATAGCATCAAACCGTCTGGAATTGAATCTCAATCTCAATACTTACTAGCTCTGTGATCTTGGTCAAGTTTTTTTTTTTTTTTTTTTTTTAATCTTTTGTGCCTCAATTTCCTCTTCTGTAAAACGGGAATAATCATAGTGTCTTTCCCAGATGACTGCTATAGGGATTAAATAAACTCCTATGTGTAAATAACTTAGAATTGTGCCTGGTAGCTGATAAAAACTTACATAAGTAATGACTCTTACCAGCACCATCACCACCACCATTATTCCAAAGAACTCGGGATTCGACTTACATTATCTCTTTAATTTTCACCTTACTCAAGTGGTAGAAAAAAGGGGCAGTATTAGACCTCTTAACTGATAGGCAGCTGGTATATAGCAACAAGAGTACTTTCTTGAGTTTCATACAACATAGCTGCCTCACTGTGTTCATCTGTAAAATGGGGATGGAAATAACCTATCTCATAAGGCTGTGTGGAGATTAAGTAAAATATGACCTCCAAAGTTCTGTTTTATGGTATCACAATTCAGGATATATTGATAACACTGCTGTCAGATACTTGGGATTTCAAAATTACCTGGTTCCAGGTACTCAACCACTTCTGCAAGGATGAGATTTTATACACCTTAAAGCATAAAACCCAAAAGGTGCTAGAAGAATAAATTAACAAAAAATTGTCCCCTTCTTTCACATTCCCTGGTTAGGATACATTTCTTCAAAATAGTCAATGTGTGGAGGTTGGAGTATGTCAAGGGCAGAGAGTACCTAAGAAAAGGAAAAAAAAAAAAGTCAAATTCAGAGAACTAAAAAGGAAGCAAAATAAGACATAAATGCAAGTAAATACTATAAATTCTTTAATGAGCTAATAAGGCTTAGTTACAATTGCCCACTGAGGTCAACTAAATTTATCAGTCAGGAAACAGTCCTAAGCATTCAGATGGATTTGTAAACTTACTATGTAAAAGACCATTCTATCTAAACTAAAATGAGAGGGGCAATTGGGTTCTACTACATGCTACCAGACACCTGCACGGAAAGTGTGTTGAAAAGAATTGCCCTATTTTTAACAATCAGTGTTGCTCTAAGAGCATGAGGAGACACACCTACCATTCATTCCTTTACTCCTTCCTCTATGTACTTAGAATGTTTACTAAGTACATTCTACCTGGCAGGCAATGTGGTAGGCTCTCTGGTTATACTGATAAACAAAAGTGATACCATCCTGCTTTCATAATTAGTAGAGAGGAAGGTATTAAACAAACAAGCCAACAGTCACACAATAATATAATTATGACACATATTATCTGAAGGGTAAAAGTCAAGAGGAATGGGGACAAAAAGTTTCCCTGAAGTAACACTAGGAGGTGAAGGCTGAATAGGAGTTGGTCAGGATATGAGTAGGTCATGTAAAGGCACAGAAGCAAGAAGAAACCAGGCAAATTCTAGAAACATAAATGCCAGTGCTTATGGAACATAGAGGGTGGGAGGAAAACAGACTGGGATAAAATAGAAGAGGAAGGCAGGAGATATATCACATAAAAATCTCTTCAAATTTTGTTAAGCATTTTGGATTTTATTCCAAGTACAAAAAAAGAAGTCAGTCACCAGGGTAGAAAGACTTTAAGGCATCTGAAATTCAAGTCCTTTATAAAAGTAGCATACTAACAAAGTCACTTCTGCCTTTGAAACATAATAAATAGGCCTACTTCCCCTACCAGCTGTCCAGCTATTCTTTTAAGTTCCATCTATGATGTCACACTTAAAAATTTGAATATAATCTAACTAATGAGAAATCTGAGGCTCAAAGAATATGGAAGAAGTTATTTAATAGGAAATAAATAAACTGTGTGGTACATGTTCAAATTTTCTATCTTTAGCCAAGTTTTCAAGAAAAAAAATTTTATTATGGAAAATTTCAAACATGTAAAAGTAGACAGAATAGTATCAGGAATGTTCATGTAATCAATACCCAGTCTTAGTAACCTACATATGGCCATGTTATGGCATCTATACCTCCACTCTATCTATATAATTCTGAAGCAAATACCAGACTTATTTCAGCCATACATCAGTAAGTATTGCTAAAAGATGAAAACATGGGGCTTGAACTCATAACCCTGAGATCAAGACCTTAGCTGAGATCAAGGGTCAGACACTTAACCAACTGAGCCACTCAGGCACCCCAAAGATTAAAAACTTTTAAAAAATATAAATAGTGGAAGGGATTATAAGGCAAAGGAGAGGAACTAAGTGGGAAAAATTAGAGAGGGAGACAAACCATGAGAGACTCCTAATTCTGGGAAACAAAGAGGTTGTGGAAAGGGAAGTGGGTGGGGGGGATGGGGTAACTTGGGTGATGGGCACTGAGGAGGGCACTTGATGGGATGAGCACTGGGTGTTATGCTATATGTTGGCAAATTAAATTTAAAAATGTAAAAAAAAGTTGAAAAGAGATTTTAAAAAGCTCACCTCAAATGCAAAAAAACCTTAAAAAATATAGCTATCAAATTAAAAATTTTATGTTTTTTAATACTATCAAATATCTAGGTCTCAAACTTCCAATTTTCTTTCCTTTTTATAAGTTTTTTAGTTTACATCAGGAGCTAAATAAGATTTACATATTATGGTTGATCTGTGTTTTAAGTTATAACCTATCGATTTCTCTTTTTTTTCCCCTTGCAATTTACATGTGGAAGAAACCCTGCTCATTTTTTTAGCCAAGCATTTGTCACTTTAAAGTTCTAAATTAAGCTAAAATCTGTAATGAAAAAGCCTTTACTCACTTTAAAGCCAGTTACACATAAAAGTTTGAAAATAGTTTAGATGTTTTATAAAGAATCTTGATCTTTTCTTTCTGAATTAAAATGTTCATATGTAGAATCTTGGTATAAAGGAAAGGTAACATATCTTTCAGTTTCTTCAAAAAATAATTTTTATCATACAAAAGTTAAATTATTTCATTCCTACAAATTAAAAACCCTATAATTATCTAGTGTCACAAATTCACGCAAGTTCATTTCTCATTATGCGATAGAACAATTTTTAACATGAATATTTGATGTTTGAGGGAGGCAGAAATTAGTGTTTTACTTGACATCTTTCGGACTCTCAACTCTGTATCTGAACAACATACATCCTGTCTTGGGGGAAACCAGAATGCAATGAGTGACAGCGTCCATTAGACAAAGCTATTTTACACTTCAAATCTATCTGCTATAATTAGAGGTTATCTAGAGAAAGTGACAACCATACATTTTAAACCTTGATGGAGAAGAATGAGGCTTTCTTATTCCAGATTTGATGAGGCTTTTTGTGGAAAAGGCATATAAAACAGGGTCAGACATTTGCACTAAAGCATTTAGCTGTGATTGTTAGCTTTAAAGGTACAATATTTTAAACTCTGCTTCAAAAAAATTTTTTTTTTGCTTAGAATTTTTAAAATGCCTGTTATTTTATATTACTGTTATTTTATCTCAAAATGTTTATCAGAGGATGGCATTCCACAGTGTTTCTAGGGGGGCAAAAACAGTGCTTTTAGATCAGTAGAAATGATCCAGGAATCTCAGAAGTAATGTAAATAAGTGAGAAGGAATAGTACCAGTTTCAAACTCTAGACTTCATGCCTGAATCCCCATTTAAATAGCCTGAGTCCTTCTATAACCCCACTATTATTTGTGGGAATAAAGTGTGTGAGATTAGCCTTATGATGTAAATAGGAGACTCTTGTAAAGACTTTGACTTGTAAGGAGTCAGAGTAACCTAAAATATCACCAACTCTTCTTTTTTTTTTTTTTAAGATTTATTTATTTTGTTCAGAGAGAGAGAGAAGAGAGAGAAGAGAAAGAAGAGAGAGAAGAGAGAGAGAGAGAGAGAGAGACTGAGAGGCAGAGACACAGGCAGAGGGAGAAGCAGGCTCCATGCAGGGAGCCCGACATGGGACTCGATCCCAGGTCCCCAGGATCACACCCCAGGCTGCAGGCGGCGCCAAACCGCTGCGACACCGGGGCTGCCCAACCACCAACTCTTCAAAGGATCTCAAAAAAAAAAAAAAAAAAAAAAAAAAAAAAGCAAGCAGACTTGTCTAATTAAAAAAATGAAGTAAAACACTTCTGTAAATAATGGTCATAACCAAACAGTGTCTCAGCACATTTCTCTAATCTTTTAAGAACTGGACAAAAGCCGATTATGCGCTTTTTTTTTTAGAATTTTAACTTCTGTTAAAGTTAACAGAAAAACTTCTGTGATGTTAAGATTCACTATAAATTGGTTATACAATGCATAGTGGCTTTTTTTCTTAGCCCTTTACCAATAAAACTACTGTAAATAATCTTAATCCTAAATATAAATACTAGAAATTTAACTGTTCATAAAGGCAAGTTAAATCCCATGTTTAGCAAAGGAGCTACCCCTTCCCCATTCTTAATCCCCAATAGATTTTAAGTTCTTTAAAGTAGAGACTATGTAATTACAATCATTTTCAATAGAGTTATAAAATAAAGTATGCCAATCCTAAGTGTATATTTTGATTAATTTTACACAAAGTAGATAGTATGATGGATTTTTACTCCGTGGTTAGAATCTGCATCAAGAAGTTAAATATTTCAACATCCTAGAAGGCCCCCTCATCCCTTTCTGGTCAAAACCCATCCCTGCTCAGAGGTCACCACTATTTTTATTTCCAACAGATTCGTTTTGCCTGTCCTTGAAATTTTTATTGAATTGAATCACAAAGAATTATGTCTTTTGTGTATATCGTTTTTCCTTTACTGTTATGCCTATGAGATTCAACCTTGTTGACGTGTGGATCAGTGGTTCATCCTTTTTATTGGTGTAGTATGTGAACGGAATGTAACACAATGTACTTATGCAGAGTACTACTGGCCGACATTTGGGTTGTTTCCAATTTCTAGGTATTATGAAAAAGCAGATATGAACACTCTTGTACATGTCTTTTGATGGATATATGATTTGTCTTGAGTATACTGAGGAACAGAACTGCTGGACTGATGGGTAGGTATGTATTTACCTTTAGTAAAAACTGCCAGTTTTCTTAAGTAGTTTTACAAATTTACACTCTTACCAGCAATGTGAAGAACTTCAGTTGATTTGCATTCTTGTCAACAGCAGGTATTGTCAATCTTTTTGATTTTAGCCATTCTGGTGGGTATATTAGTATCTCATTATGCTTTTAGTTTACTTTTCTCTGACAACTAATGACTTCGAGCACTTTGTCATATGCTTATTAGCTCTTTGGTTATCCTCTTTTGTCAAATTCCTAAGTCTTTTACTAATGGGCAAAAGTTCTTAATTTGTAGAAGGTATTTGTAAGATATATGATGTTTAGATACAGAATTTATAATTAGAAAAATGTCAAGTAAAATACTTCTAATGGTCTTCCTCAGATGCTAAATATTTATAATTGTCTATCACATAATATGTTCTGGAAACAAGTTTTTTGTTGAATATATGTCTGAGGTCTGTCCTTCCATTCTCTTAACTTGATGAGCATTAGCTCTTAATGTTAATGCTGTCCAGTTTCAAATTTTTTTTTTTTAAATGGTTAATGCTTGGGGTACCAGGGTGGCTCAGTCAGGTAAACTTGATTTTGGCTCAGGTCATGATCTCAGGGTCCTGAGTTTGAGCCCTGCATCAGGCTTCATACTGAATGTGTAGCCTGCTTAAGATTCCCTCTCCCTCTGGCTGTGTTCCCTGCCTCAATCAATCAATCAATTTTAAAAAATGGCTAATGCTCTTAATGAATTCTTTGCTTATCTCAAAGTCTTAAAGATATTTTCCTATGTTTTATTACAGAAGCTTTATCATTTTACCTTTTACATTTAAGTCTACAATCTATTTTTGAGTTAATTTATATATCTGTTGTGAAAGAGACTTTGTTTCTTCAAGACTGTCTCGGGTATTTTACGTCTCTTCCGTGTCCATAAACTTTAGAATGTTTGCCAATTTCCTCACACACATACATACAAACACTGCTGGGTTTTTGACTGGGATTACACTGAATATAGAGCTCAACTTGGAGAGAACATACATATTAACCAAATAGAGTTTTCCAAGTCATGAACACAAGAATGTGTTATTTTAAATACACCAAGAATCTGCCCAGTATCACAAATTTTAGGCAGAGAGTCAGCAAAACCAAATTTATTGAAAAGCAATCTAGTCTACAGCATCCTTTGCCTTTTCACACTCCTTAGCAGCAGAAACATTAGCATTAATAATGTCTGCAGCTAAACAGTATGTCTGCATTCAGGGAAGGGTCCTATTGGCACCAAATCGGTAGGATTCTTTATCCTACTTATGAACTCAAGGCCCTGAGTTATGTCAGACTCTACAAAGGAAAGTGAATCATTTTTCTTTGCCTCTCCTACCTCCTCTTTGTCTTCTCTATTCTCCTAGAGTATATTTCAGAATTAAAAGATTGGAAAAAGTAACTCCAAGAGAGAGATCATTGAGGTTATCATTCCAGACTCAGAGATTTCCTTTTTCTCTCACTTTCATTTACTTACTCATTCTTCAAATAGACTGACTGCTTACTGCACACTTAGTGCTATTGCCTAAGAGCAAGAAAAAGCCCCAGATTTGTATTGCAGGGGATCTTTGTATGAATTAGTGGACCCTAAGGGGGTTCGGTTCCAAGTGGGTTTTAGAGGACTAGTAAAAGTCTAACATGACATGAATATTGTGTGTATGTGCATCCTTCCAAAAGAGCTTAGCTTTTATCAGAGCTTTTATCAGAGATTCAAAAGAGTACAAAACTGAAAAAAAATCATGCCTTTTCCATGATGATAATATGACAGATAATATGACTGTTACATGTGTGTATAAATGCATGCACAAGTGCACAGGTGGGTGAAGTAGAGAATATTTTTGCCAGATTTTAAAATAGCTCAGATTTTGACTAGACTCTAGTGATAAGCCTAGCCAACAACAACCTATAGAAGGTTAAAACCATTACTGTTTTCCTAAGTTACTACATCAAGGTGAATCTATCCTTAAGATGATGAACCAAACGTCCTTTAAAGAAAAAAAAAGTGTGTGTGTATATTTCAATCAGTCAGATCAACTAAAATCAATGAATTTGATACAGTGACTTTTTTGAAAACGCAAGCTGTATATACTCAATGTGGGGCTTGAACTCACCATCCTGGGATCAAGAGTCACATGCTCTGCCGACTAAGCCAGCCACACACAGCCCTTATGCTGTGACTTTGAAAGTTCCATTCAAAAGAAAATCCAAAGCCTCCCAGGGCTTTGTAGATATTCTCTGACACATTAAAAGCATCCAAATTAAAATTCAACCTTCCTACAATGACCAGGTTAATCTTTCTAAATGCCATTTTCATCATGACATTCTTTTCTTCTCCTTCTTTCAATCAAATCTTAATCTCAAAAGGCTCATCTTAAAGTTTACCTCCTCCATGTTTAAAAGCATCTTTGGGCTTCTAAAGTCCACAACAATTTATCTTTTCCGTCATATTACGGCACTTGTGTGGCAGTATTCATCTGAGCTTTAGAAATTAGAGATCCTTGGGCCTCAACCCCAGAGATTCCAATTTAGTGGGTCTGGGATGAGACCTATGAATCTGGCCTTTTAAGGATCACCTTGGGTGATTATAATATACTTCTAGGTTTGGTTCCCCAGCTTTTTCCATGTACAGAACACAGACTATCTTGCATTAATGCTTAACCATGCAGGCAGTCCTCCCAGAGCACTGTAATCATAGTATTCATTACATTACTAAACTCTTTAAGGATACAAAGCCCTAGAAGCTAATGTAGTTTAGGAATATAGGATGTGTAGAATAAGTGTTTATTGAATTAACGAACATGGTCTCTGAAGCAAGACAGACTCCAGTCTTGTGCCACCCTGACTTTAGGCAAGTTACTTAACTCAAAGCTTTGGTTTCCTCCTCTGCAAAGTAAGGATAATAAGCCCTATCTGACAAGATTTTTAAGGATTATATGAATTAATGTATGGAAAGCACCTAGCATACATTCTGACATAGAGTAACAAGTGTTAAATACATGATCCCTCAAGGACATTTTAAACCTTTTTTGTAACCTCCACATGACCTAGCACTGCCTCTATACAGGACACAATGAATAGACATTTGTTGCCTTAATTACATCAAATACCAGTTGCTACTTAAGAATGGTATTCCATACATACCAGGTTTGTGGTCCTGAGATGCATCTGTAGATCTCAGAGTATAGCTAAATTCATGATATATAAAATAGTGGCACCATATTATCTTCATCTCTAACGTCTCACTTTTGAATATTCCCACAGAAGTCACAAGCGCTCACTTATGACAGAGCTCAGGAGCTCTAATTCATTGCTGTGTTTTGATAGGTATGATTTTCAAGAATTTAGTTTGTTTCTTTTTTACACTACTCACTGACACTATCTTTGTAACTACCTATACCTATAGTTACTCCATAGAAACAAGTCACGAGCAATGATACCAATATATATAGATAGCAGCCTATTACACCATCCCTCCTTTATAAAAGAAGCCAAGATAGGTCTGAATATAATAAACCATTGAAATCTTTAGTAAGCAAATTTCTAATGCCTCTTTCAAAAAATTTCTTCACCATAGATCCCTTTACTTGAGTCTCTAACAATGTAAATAACGTTTGTCCTCTTTAATGTTGGGGTGGTACGCACATCTAAGAAATAAATAACTAAGCAAGCACTAGACATCATCCTAAATCACTTACAAAATTGAGCGACTAGTCATAAAATAGCAACTCGAGTGGTCTTTTCAAAGTCACTGAAACAAACACATTTTTAGCCAGTTCCAATGGACTGAAAGACCGTAATAACTTTTTTAAAAAGTTAAGGAAAATGGATGTCAAGAGGAGTTATCAATAAAATGAAATATGTCAAAGCAAGGAGTTTCAAGTAAACATTATCTGTTTGATATTCCTAGTTTTATCAAATACCTCAAACTTCTACAAATTTCTTCTTAAAGTGAGACCTACACTTTGGCCAAAGTTCTAAAGGTTCCTGTGCAAAGGAAGCAGATTCATGAGGAATCATTACATTTCTGAAAAGTTTTTATTTTAACAATTAAAATAACATAGGTTGAGTATCAAATGCAGAACGTGGGCAGGTTTTCTTTTCACATGAAATCGAAAACGCAAGAGTCCAATGCTAACATTCCTAGGCAAATTTTACATGTATCAAACATTTAATTAAGGATTGAAGAGAAGCTATATCTCAAATCACTATGATTCTATTTACCCATGAGTCTTGACATCTCTAAACATAGTCATTAATAAGCTAACCTATGTTACTTTAACAGCTATACTGTTTCTTAAGAGAAGAAACGGTTTTCCTACATCTTTAAAGTAATCTCTGATTAAAAATATTAAAGGTTAAGAATAAAGCATTTAAAATCAGGGACCAATTATTTCCACTTAAGTCATTCATTCTACATATTATACTCTTTTTATGTTAAATAGTAGTATTGTTCCTCAGCTAAGTATTAACATTTGCTTTACATCAATTAATATTATTTATCTGTTGATCAACACATCTTAGAATTCACTTAAACTTGCTCGTTGTTCACAAAAAAGTTTAATTTGTCTCAGGTTCCCAAACTTAATAATTTGCACATTTCCTTTTTAACTCTTTTGCTCTCTACTAACACAATTAAGCATGCGTAAGAAATAGCCTATCCCAAATACCCAATTAGACTTACATTATCATGTTTAAAAAAACACAACATCTTCAATTCCCGGAAGACCCTTTTGCAAGAGACCAGATTCTGGAAGACGTTGGGCATCTTTTTGAGTGCTACTCTCTTTCCATCTCTTGGATCTGTTACTGACCTAAAGAAGCAATATTTGGGGGAGAAGGAAAAAAAAACAAGAGAGAGAGAAATCAATTCTAAACTTTGTTCTTCAATGTTTCAGAGCAGGACAATTATCTTTATCTTAGACTACTCAATCTACTTAACAATGCTTAAGGTATCAGTGAGAAAGAATATTTAAAACAATTATACACTTAAAATCAAAGAGAACGTTTAGCCCATTCCACTTAATTGCCATCCTATTTTTTTTAATCCTCCTCTAAATTTCTATAAATACTTTCTGAGAGGTCACTTAGCAAAACATCTCAGGTAGGAGGGTTCTTAATGATAAAGCCATTTTAAAGATGAGTGGGGAAGTATAGATTAATACAGCTAAAGTCAAATTAGTTTCATGCTTCATGTTCAGAACCACATTCAAGATGGAAAAGATGTTCATTCAGATACCATTACATTTAGTTCAACATGGAGAAAACAGTTTTATTATTTTGGCTTCTTACATAAATGAACATCTTTTAGTAATATGAATTTCAATCCCACTAGTAGCTGAACAGTGTCTCCTCCTCAGAAGTCCTGAGTGCCAGCTTAGGGCTGTAGCTTCTGGGTTATGAAGACCTCTTCCCTTTTGCTTCTTACAAGGCTCTTGGTGTGTCAGTTGCCTCCTGTAATTTCTTTCTTTATTTTTTTCTGTAATTTCTTTAATGTTCAGTGTCCCCCCACCACTTTTTAATCTTTTAGTCTTCTAATACCTTTTTAACCAATTTCTTGTATTAAATTTCCCTGTTTGACATACTAGTATGGTTTCCATTTTTCTGACTGGACCCAAATGATACATATTAAATCAGTTAAAGGAAACAAAGCACTAAATTTGTTAAATACGACCAACTGACCATTTTGCAAGTGATTATTCATGAATTATCTTAAAGAAAGCTGGTTTCCTTTCCACCCATCACCTATGACTGGTTGTCCCTGTAGAATTTATTCCTGTCAAATTTATTTTGTTGATTCCTGCCTACCATCTATCAGTTCTAGGTTCAGTCATCCAATGCTTTGGTTACCCCTCCCAGATCTGTGTCATTTAAAAGTCTGTTCTAAAGGTCATCAATGACTTTATCCACGTTATTAAAATTTAGAACAGGACAGAATAGATCTCTGCAACAGTTACAATACTAGAAACCACCCATGAGTCTGGCATCAAATTATTATTCATTCATTACTTATTTAATATAGTATTACTTATATCAGTTATATATTATATCAGTTTATTTCTTCATCTTGTCCACAAGAAATCACTCATCAAGTTGCCTTCCTGAAAACGAAGCATTCCTATTATCTACTAACCTGTCTAAAAACTATACCAAACTTCTTTATAAATTCATCTTTGTGATCACTACTTCTTTTCCTAAGTGCTTGTGAAACTCCTAAATGGTCCATTCCAGTATATAAACAATACGAGAACTCTATTCTTCCATGGACTCAAAATTTGGTAAAACAAGAATTGTAATTTTTAGATGTTCAGTGGCTTAAACTGTAATTCAACTAAGAAACCTAACATTAGTGATTACTGCTTAAAAAACACCTACCCAGTGCTCATTTTGGCAACACATAACATAGATTATGAACATAACAAAGATTAGCATGGCCCCTGTCCAAAGATGACATGTAATTTGTGAAGTGTCCCATATTAAAAACAAAACAAAATCAAATCCTAACCCAAATCCACAACACTACCTAAAAAATTCACATAAACTAGGTTAAGTAAAACAGGCAGGAAACTCGGTATAGTATTATATTCAGATTGTTAAAAATATTTTTTCTGTTTAATACACCACTTCTATAACTAAATACTAGAAGACAAAAATGTCAATGAAATGAAAAAGCAAGGAAGGAAAATTTGAACCACACATTGTGAATCACACATTGTGTTTAGTTGTCAATGTCTCTTGAGTCTTCCTTTTGTTTTTCTTGAGTCTTCCTTAATGCAGAATAGTTATTTAGCATCTTTTGTCTTTCATGACATTGCCATTTTTGAAGAGTATAGGCTACTTATTTGTAGACTGCTCCTCATTTTGGGTTTGTGTGGTGTTTTCTCATGATTAGATTCAGGTTATGCATTTTTAACGGGAATAACGCATAAGTGATGCCTTCTCATTGCAACTTACTAGGAGGCACATGAATTTTCCCCATTTCTGGTGATTAACTTTGATAACTTGATGAAGTGTCGGTCACGTTACCACATTGCAAAATTACTATTTTTTCCCTTGATAACTGTGTAACTGTTCTATTCCTCATCAAACTCTGACCCATAACCTTTAGCATCCACTGATGATTCTTCCTGAGTCAACTATTACTGATGTTTGCCAAATGCTGGCTTAATTTTAACGTCTTCAAACAGCTAGTCTACACAATAAATGTTCATTTTAAAAATGAGTAAGTTGATTTAACACAAGGCCCTTCCCCCAGGCCTCATACAGCAATACTTCCTAACTTCTAACTTTTCTTTTTTTTTTTTAACTTCTAACTTCTTATTGGTCTTGACTCTACTGTAGTGAGGAGAACTGCTCTAAGATAAACCCACTCCTGGCTCAAGGTTAGTACTGAGCCTTGCAATGTTTTAAGGTAAAATTCAAAAGCAGCATTTTATTATTCATGCAAAAGCCAGTCATTCCTGTGGCTGGTAACAATATAACTCTAATGAATGTGAATGGCTGTGCAGTAATTTCACGCCATGTTGAGTTTGTTCTCTCTTAACCTGAGGTAGCAGATGCTTTAGTTCAGCACAAACAGTACCACAGAACACAGATAAGTGTGGAAGCCTGTTACACAGGAATTCTTTTATTTTCTTTGTTACTGAAAGGCTTGCTGTGCTTAGTTCCTCTGCGACAGCAATACCCTGGTTATTCCAACTGTACTTGTTAATGAAGCTCCAGCTGTAGAAATAATAAACAACATTTAGGGCAACTTGCCTCGTTTTAGAAAAAAAGGAGCCATCCCGTGATCAATGGTTCACTTACTGGTCAGTTACTTTCTCTACTAAATACTGGAAGCGCTACATAAAACAGTGCATCTGTCATTTCACCTCATTATCTTCATGAGCAATCAAGTTACACTAAAATAAATATTTACTTCGTAACTTTTAAATCAATATTTGATTCTGTAAACTATATTAAAAATACAGTTCTAAGTGTTGTAAAAAAGAACCCTTTCTTACATCTGCCTGAAGAATATCAATCCTTCTCTAATACTGAGAATACCAGTTTAACTTTTTTTAAAACAGCCAGAAGAATCCACAAGCCATTCTTCAGAGAAATATAGTCAGCCAAAAGAGTGCAAAACCAAAATAGGAACCTTTTTAGATCTGGTGTGGTTGTTTTGTTGTAGAGCTTTCTTAATCCCAGGAAACTCTGACTACTTGCCACAAATCTGCTTAAATTACAGACAAGTAGAAGGATTGGAATGAAACACGAATGAAGCTTATTGGGGATACATTCTTAGGCACTAGAACCTAATATTACAACAGCTTTAAATTATAGTATAACTTTAAGTTTAACAACTAAACAAGAATCTCCAAGAAATTATATGTTCTTCATTCATTTTACACATAGAATTTTTTCCCTACATGGTTTAGTAGTTTTTAAGTTCATGTTTCTGCTACGGGTTTTTATTCAAAGCAAATAAATAATTTATAATGAGAATGTTTCACTCGGATTGAGAAAATCAGGTTCTTCTATTCACATAAACTTATAATCAGCAATCTTCTATTTTTTTTTTTTTTGCTATACACACTACAATTACTACGTCAACTGTACCAATACAGTATGTATCTCAGTAACAGAACCTCCTAACTAGATTCTAAATATTTAGATTATTGCCTTTGCATTCATTTCTTTAAAAGTTATTTTTACTTGTATTAAGTCAGCTTGAGAAAACAACTGCAAACTATGAGGTGAAATTTCTGACAACAAACGAGTCTAAAAAAAATATTTATATATCTTATTTGTATCTTAGTCCCTGTTATATGTTCAGGGACACTATAGGTTAAAAAATAAGGAATTTATTTTTACATCTCTTTGGTCTTCCTAACCAAAATTTTAACAGGCTACAGTTTGTGTACTTTGACATAATTTAAAGAGTTGCGCATTATTCAGAGGAATAAACCTTCTAGGCTTCCTTGCCTCCACCCAAAAATGCATGAAAAAAGATTCTCATCTTTCATAGTTAGATACTTTGTTCCATCAGTTAGGGTTTTCTGATATTTGGTTTTTCTTTTATTTATCCAAATTTGGTATTTGCTGAGTTAGCTTTATACATAAGAAAGAGATCATTTTCCTTTTTTTCAAGATACTTCTACTAAACTGATACTTAAATTTGTTAATCTGATATTATAAGGAGAAAAGACCCTATATAACAGCTAAACCAAAGCAGTGAAATGGTTCATTCTTTTTCTAATATCCTAACATTCCACTATTGATCAGAAAAAGCAAAACATATACATTTAATTGAAAGAGTTACATATGAGCTTAAACATCCTCTAATTCTGTGATCAAACAAGTATAAATAACAATGATCCCGGCAGGTGAGGCATCCATGGGCCATCCATTCTGATCTGTAGTGAGATAATTAAGGGTCCTGATAAGGGAGGAGAAATAAGACACAAATTATCCAATAGCAGGTTGTCATATTCATTTTCAAATACTTGTTACCAATGGATAAGATCTAACTTTTAAGACCCCAACTCCCCATCAATAATCATAATTAAGTTAAAACATAAGTGCAAAATCCTTTTATACTAATTATTATTGACTCAAGAACACTTTTTTGTTCTTTAGACCATGAATTAATAATTAGCTCCATTCTTGCTGCAGATGCTGGGAAAGACATAGAGATTCTTACTCCTCACTGTCAAGTATCTTTGTGAGGAGTAGGACTTGCCTGCAGGAAAGTTGCCACACTGTCTTTTCAGTAGGAATTTTCTCATGTTGGAAAGTGAACATGACACAGCCTAGCCTGCCAAGTATAGGAAGTTTTCATGGCCCACTAGCCACAGTCCTCTCCTAGAAACAGATCCATGAATATTGTATGGGAAGGAGAACCACCTGCAATGAAAGACAGGTTTCTGTACAATGCCACAAAGGAAAAAAAATCAAAACTGTGCCTCCTTTTTACATTTATCAATTTGTGGCAAAAAAGTTATAAAAGATAACCAAATCAAAACTATGTCACATAAAAATGTGCTTTTAATCCCAATGATGACTTCTTAAAAGATATGTGCTTAGGAAAAGGAAAACTGAGAAATATAAAGATTTCCTTTAAAGAATGGAAATTTTTGTTGCACATTAGGTTTATAAATATAGAAGATACCAAATGAAAGAAAAGAATGGGTTTGTTTACACAGTAGGTTTATAACACATGGTTTTGATGATATCGAAAAATTACAATGAATTCAGAAATGCAAAGTTCACATCATTCGAAAAAAAATCGTTTTTAATTACGTATTATTCAATATTTTAGTGGCTAATATTTTAATAATTACTTAAAATATAAGTCCTAATATGCTGTTAAAAGCAAACTGAGCATACGAACCAACATACCAGTAAAATGTAATTTTTGAAATAAAAAGAAAAATTTGAATATGGCTTCGAATTATGGTTATAAATCAAATGTCCCTATTTTTTAGGAATGTATATATACTTAAGTTTATCCACAGGTGAAATGACATGAGATTTAAGATTTGCCTTAAAATACTTTATCAAGGATTGTTGAAACAAATGAAGCAAATGTTGATAATAATTGAATCTGGTGGTTGGTATAATGAAGTAAAACTATTAAAGAATGAAGAAACTTGTCAAAATAAAAACATTGAAATAAAAAAAATTAAAGATACTATTTATAATATAAAAAAACATCCAGTATCTGGGATTAAAGTTAACAAAAGCTAAGTAAGCAAGATTTCTACATAAAAAGACTAAAAAACATTAGCAAGAGAAATTAAAGATGTAAATGAACGGAGAGACATACCATATTCATGGACTAGAAAACTCAATAGTATAAAAATTTCAATTCTCCCCACCCAAACTGATTTATACAGATTCAGTGAAATTCCAGCCAAAACCCCCAAAAGATTTTCTTTTTGTGGATCTATACAAATCAGTTCTAAAGTCTTTATGGAAATGCAAATATGCCAAGAACTGCTGAGATACCCTTGAAGAAGGTGGGAAAAAATTGCTCTACCATATATGAAAACCTAACATAAAGCTAAAATAGTTTAGATAATGCAATTTTGGAGCAAGATCAATGAAACAGAAATATGACCCCAAAACATTCTCACATATACAGACACGTGACTAATCATAAAGGTGTCTTTGTAGACAGGTAGTCTGTGCCATACGCTATTGTCTCACAGCTTCAAACCTATCTGTCTAAACACAACTCTATAATATCGGGACTCTGCAAACCATATTTTGGTTTTGCCAACTAGCTCCATGTTAGGCTCTGCTAATACGCGGCTTTAGAGCAGACTACAAGGCCAGAGGAAAAGGGGACTTGCCCCTTCCTGTGGGCTTTCTGTCTGTCTCTTGTTTCTGTGTCACCCTAGCAATACTTCTTCACTCCCAGCAGTGGCAATGCCTTTCTATAATTGCAGCTGAACCCAGTTTATAGCTTTCCCACTTGCAGAACCAGCCTCACTGTATCCTCCACCTCAGACACCAGCACTAGTGAGTCTGTAACCTCTCCTTAGATATCTGAATTCCTGCTACATGGGGTTCTAAGTCTTAATAATTCCAACTTCTTCCATGATATTCCTCTAGCCATAGCTAGAGGTAGCTGTTACTTTCACGATACCTTAGTTTTCTATTCTTGTCTAACTACAACTTTAAACTTTACAAACAACTTTACAGCTAATTAGCATTCCCTTCTACCCCCACAACTTTTATTATTTAAAAAATATTTTATTTATTTATTTATTCATGAGTGAGAGAGAGACAGAGAGAGGCAGAGACATAGGCCGAGGGAGAAGCAGGCTCCATGCAGGGAGCCTGATGTGGGACTCAATCCTGGGTCTCCAGGATCACACCCTGGGCTGAAGGCGGCACTAAACCGCCGAGCCACCCAGGCTGCCCACCTCCGCAACTTTAAAATGTGTAGTTTCTTTCTCCTCATTGGACCCTGACAGATACAACATTCTTTTTAATGTATGGTATGGAACAACTAGATATACATAGGGTAAAACAGAATGAATCTTCACCCCTACTTCACTCCATACACAAATTCCAGGTGGATTGTAGATATTAATGTGTAAAGCAAAATTGTACAGCTTTTAGAAGATAATATGTAGTAGAATACCTTCAAGATATCAGGGCAGGGAAAGATTTCTTCAACAGTACACAAAAAGCACAAATCATAATGTAAAAAAAAATTTGACTACTTTAAAATCAAGAACATCTGTTCATTATCTGTGTATTGTTAAGAGTAAAAATGCAAGTCACTCAGAAGATGTTTGTAACACACATATAAGCAACAAAGTGTTTATCTGGACATGTGCAGAATTCATACAAATCAATTTTTAAAAAGGGTTTGAACAGGCATTTTACAAAAAAAGGATAAGCCAGACACCCACTAAACATATGAAAAGGAGCTTAACCTTATTAGTCATTTGGAAAATGAAAATTAAAACCATAATGAGAATGATTATATAACTCTCAGAATGGCTAATAATAAAAGGTGGACAATACCAAATTTTTAGTGAAGATGTGGTACAATGGCAATTCTTATAGACTGCTAGTAGGAATGTAAATTGGTAAAATCATTATGAAAAACAGATTGGCTTTATATACTAAAATGAATATATGAATACAATGTGACCCAGCAATTTGACTCCAAGTATATACCCCAAAGGAATGTGCACACCCATCACTAAACATACAAATGTGTTCGCAGCAATATTTTTAGTACCCTTAAAACGGGAAACAATCCAAACATCCATAAACAGTAGAACAGATTAACAGATTGTTGTATATTCATATAATTGAAAAACCCTACAGGGATTGAACTACTGCTACATGCAGCAACACAGATGAATCTCATACACCTAATTTCTGAACGAAAGAAATCAGTCACAAATAATGTAAGATTTCACTTCCATAATATTAAAAATATAAGCAAAGTTGAACTCTAATGTTTAGGGATGTATGCTTAGGAGACAGAAACTATTCATAAAAGAAGTACTTACCATAAAAGTTAAGGTTAGTAGTTATCTTGGAGGAAGCGATACAAGGTGGGGGTGTGTGTGCGGGAGGGCCAGAAGGGACTTCTGTGTGCTAGTGATGCTATTTCTCACTTGAATGGTAGCTATAGAGGTGTGTGTTCTTTGTGATAAATCACTGAGCTATATATCTTATTTTGTGTACATTTCTGTATTGTGTTATTATAGAACTAAAAGGACAAATTTCTCAGTTAAAATTTTGAGGATAAAAACACACATCAGGTTGAAATTTGTATAATGAGTAATTTTAAAGAGGACAATTCTTTTTATTATTTTTTTTTTGTAAAAAATACACATCCATACCAAACCAATGAATTTTGTCATATACTTCCTTGTGCCACTGATTTATTTTGTAGTGAGTATACATAATATCTTCCTTATGTTTTGGTAGAATTCCAAAGGAATTTGCTTACTTCAAAAAAAATAAACGTTTTCTTCATCATTACACAGGAATATGCTATAAGAAACATTCCACAGGAGAGTGCTGTCAGCAGAATTAAAGCAGAACTATAGTCCCACCCCTAATCTAATCACAATCTCCTAACTTCTTCCATTGTAAAGCAAAGTGCTGAAGCAGCTACAATGCTTCAGGTTTTTTTAATTAGTTAGCCTTTTAAAAATAACCAAAACCCAAAATGCTGCAAATACAAAGCAGGAGGCAGGACTTCCAGCTGTGGCAAGCTGAAGAGGTCAGCAAAACCTTTCCCCTCAAAACAACTATAAAACTGGACAAAAATGTCAAAAACAACCATTTCAGGACTCCAGAAAACAACCCAAGTCAAACAATACATTCAAAAGTGTTTATGAAAAACTGTGGAACTTTGGGTAAGAACAATGAAAGTGAGTGATGTTATTGCTTGGCTGCTCCTTACCCCCACCTAAGCACAGTCCATGCAGTAGTTGGCCATGAAAATCAGCAGCTTCACTTGCCTAAGGTTGCTGATGTGATCTGAAGGGGAGGATGCAAACCCTACACTCAGGAGCACTGACTATAAAAGCATTAAACTCAACTGGAGAAGAAAAGAGAAAGCCTACAGCTCTGCCAGTCTGAGGTTGCTATCCTAGTTGGGAAGTGGGATAGAGCAACATAAATCCAGGAATTTAACAAGGAGATTCTGGAAATGAGAGCCACAGTGGGGCTAGGTAAACTCCCATAGATTCCTGGCTAACTGGAGGCTGCTTATATACTCAGAGCTGACCTGAGAGGGCCTAAGCTCTGTACACACCCGTGGCTGACTGAGAGGCTTCCCACATGTGAAGAGAAGAACTGAGAGGCTCAGCAGAAAATAAAAGCTGGGGCATAGTTGCAAATTAGATGAGCTCCCTAACATAGAAAGGATAGAAGCCTCACTGGCTCAAGATGTTTGAGCACAACCTTTAACCAATCACTGGCTGACCACCAAGCGATACAGACACAAAGGGGAACTCCAAAAGGGCTGGGCTAAAAATTAAAATAATAATTTTTAAAAACCTGAGCAATTTGAGCAGTTGTACTGAATGGACACAGAAAGATTATGCACATTAAGTCAAGTTACTTAAATATAAGCAAACACATACAACAACAACAACATGTCAATAATGACGACCTTCAGGTGGCAGGGAGGCTGGGGAGAAATCAGATCCAGAGCTATTACATTATTAAATATGTCCAGTTTTAAACAAAAAAATTACAAGATATGTAAACAGTAAAATGTGACTCATACTCAGGGGAAGAAGCAGTCAATAGAAATAGTTTCTGGGAAAAAAAAATAATAGTTTCTGAGTGAGCCCAGATGTTGCATTCAGTAACACTTCAAAAGCAACTATTATAAATATGTTCAAAGAATTAAAGGAAATTATTTTTTAAAGAATTTTTTTTAACGGTGACAATGACAACAAATAGGATACACAATATGAAAACTAAGAAAAAAAGAAATCAAATTCTAGACTTGAAAAGTACAATCCTAGAAATGAAAAACTCTGTAGATTGGCCTAATAGTGGATATGAAATAGAATAAAAATCAGTAAACTGAAAAGCTCAATCAATAGAAATTATACAATCTCAAGAACAGGGAGGAAAGTCTGAAGAAAAATGAACAGAGCCTCAGAGAGCTATGCAAGAACTCTGAGTGTACCAGCATAACACCTAATGGGAGTACCAGAAGAAAAGGTGAGAAAGGGACAGAAAAAAGTATTTGAAGACATAACAGTTTAAAATTTCCCAAATCTGATAAAAATATACGATCCCCAATGCTCAAAAATCCCATATAAGATAGACACAGGAGTCTTGCACGTGGACATCTCAGGGTCAAAGATAGATCAAGTCAAAGAAACTCTTGAAAATAATGAGAATAAACAATAAAATTGTTGACTGATTTCCCATCAGATGCAATGGAGGTCAGGAGGCAGAAGAATGCCATATTTGCAGGGGTGGTGATAGGCAGGCAAAAACTCTATATTCAACAACAAAAAGACCCTATCCTTCAAAAATAAAGGCAAAATGAAAGCATTCCAAAATACGTAATGATGGACAGAATTTGTTGTCAGCAGATTTGCCTTAGAGGAAATAACCCCAGATGGTAACTCAAATCCACAGGAAAAAAAGAAAAATGAAAAATGGCAAATATGTGGGCAGAAGATTACATATATTTTTATTTTATTTTTATATATGTTAACTATACTGGAATTGTATATTAGTTATATTAGTTATGTGTACTATATTAGTTTCAGTGTACAATAATACAATGATTTAAAAAATTCTATACAGGGGATCCCTGGGTGGCTCAGCGGTTTGGCGCCTGCCTTTGGCCCAGGGCGCAATCCTGGAGTCCCGGGATCAAGTCCCACGTCAGGCTCCCAGGGTGGAGCCTGCTCTTCCCTCCTCCTGTGTCTCTGCCTCTATGTCTATCATAAATAAATAAATAAATAAATAAATAAATAAATAAATAAATAAATAAATAAATAAATCTTTTAAAAAAATTCTATACATTACTTAGTGCTCAGTATAATAGGAGTATTCTTTAATCCTCATCACCTATTTTACCCACCTCTCTTCAGGTAACTAGGTTATCTATAGTCGAGTATGTTTCTTGGTTTGTTTTTCTCTCCCTCCTGCCCCCCTCCTTTGCTTGTTTCTTAAATTCCACATATGAATGAAATCATATGGTATTTGTCTTTCTCCAACTGACTTATTATTTCACTTAGTATGATACTCTCTATATCTACTTGTGTTGTTGCAAATGACAAAATTTAATTTTTTATGGCTGAAAATTACATATATACACACACACACACACACACACACACACATATATGGAATACTATTTCAGCCATAAAAAAGAATTAGTCATAATATACACATACTGCATTTTCTTTATCCATTCATCTATTAATGGACACTTGGGCTGCTTTCATAATTTGGCTATTATAAATAATGTTCCTATAAACATAGGAGTGCATGTATCCCTTTTAATTAGTGCTTTTATATTTTTTTGGTAAATATCCAGCAGTGTGATTACTGAATCATAGGGTAGTTCCATTGTTAACACTTTGTGGAACCTCCATATTGCTTTCCACAGAGGCTGCATCCGTTTGTACTGCCACCATGTATATTTTAGATACTAACTAGATACTAATCCTTTACCAGAAATGTCATTTGCAAATAAATAGCTTCTCCCATTCAGGTTAGTTGTCTTTTAGTTTTGTTGTTTCCTTTGTTGTGCAGAAGCTTTTTATTTTGATGTAGTCCCAATAGTTTATCTTTGCTTTTGTTTCCCTTGCCTCAGGAGACACATCTAGAAAAGAGTTGATATGTCCAATGTCAGAGAAATTACTGGCTGTACTCTCTTCTAGGATTTTTATAGTTTCAGGTCTCACATTTAGGTCCTTACTCCACTCTGAATTTCTTTGTGTGTGGTATAGGCCAGTGGTCCAGTTCTCCCAACACCATTTGTTAGAAAAGGCTGTCTTTTTCTAATTGCATACTCTTTACTCCTTTGTCAAAGATTAATTGACCACATAAATGTGGGTTTATTTCTGGGCTTTCTCTTCTAGTCCACTGACTTATATACCTGTTTTTGTGCCAGTACCATACTGTTTTGATTACTACAGCTTTGTAGTATAACTTAAAATCTGGAATTGTGATACCTCCAGATTTGTTTTTCTTTTTCAAGATTGTTTTGGCTACTTGGGGTTTTCTGTGGTTCCATACAAATGTTAGGATTGTTCCAGTTCTATGAAAAATGTTGTTAGTATTTTGGTAGGGATTACATTAAATCTGTTGATTGCTCTGAGTAGTACCAACACTTTAGCAGTATTTGTTCTTCCAATACATCAGTATGGAATATCTTTCCACTTGTGTTCTCTTCAATATCTTTAATCAATGTTTTATAGTTTCCAGAGTACAAGTCTTTCATCTCCTTAGTTAAGTTTATTCCGAGGTATTTTATTATCTTTAAGTAAAATTGTAAGAGGGACTGCTTTCTTCATTTCTTTCTGTTGCTTTGTTATTGGTATATAAAAATGTCATAGATTTCTGTACCATGATTTTGTATCCTGCAACCTTACTGAATTCATTTATCAGTTCCATTAGTTTTTTTGGTGAAGTCTTTAGGGTTTTCTATATATAGTATCACGTCTGTAAATAGTGTAAGTTTTACTTCTTCCTTACCAATTTGGATGTCTTTTATTCCTTCCTCTTTTCTGACTGCTGTAGCTAGAACCTCCAGCACAATGTTAAATAACAGTGGTGAGAGTGGACATTGCTGTCTTGTACCTGACCTCAGAGAAAATGCATCTCATCGTGATGTTGGTGTGGGTTTTTGATATATAGCTTTTATTTTGTTGAGGTATATTCCCTCTAGTCTTACTTTGTTGAGGGTTTTTATCATGAATGGCTACTGTACTTCTGTCAAATGCTTTTTCTCTATCTACTGAAATGATCACAGTTTTTGTTGATGTGATGTATCAGTCTGATTGCGAACACTGAACCACCCTTGTATTCCAGTAATAATTCTCACTTGATGGTGATGAATGGGTTTTTTCATGTATTGTTGGATTCAGTTTGCCAATATTTTAACAATTTCTGCTTCTATGTTCATCAGGGATATTGGCTTGTAATTTTCTCTCTTTTTACAGTGTCTTTATCTGGTTTTGGTATCAGAGTAATGCTGGCTTCATAGAAAGAATGAATTAGGAAGTTTTCCTTCCTCTTTGATTTTTTGGAATAGTTAAAAAGAATAGGTATTAAGTCCTCTTTAAGTATTTGGTAGAGGGGACACCTGGGTGGTTCAATGGTTGAGTGTCTGCTTTTGGCTCGGGGCATGTTCCCGGAGTCCTGCACTGGGCTCCCCGCAGGGAGCCTGCTTCTCCCTCTGCCTATGTCTAGGCCTGTGTCTCTCATGAAGAAATTTTTTTAAAATAATAAAAAAAAAATAATAATAATAATAATAATAAAAATAAAATAAATGTTTGGTAGAATTTACCTGTAGCCCTGTAGCCCTGGACTTTTGTTTGCTGGAACTTTTTTTGCTTACTGATTCAATTTTATTGTGGGTGATCAGTCTGTACTTATTTTCTATTTCTTCCTAATTCAGTTTTGGGAGGTTATGTGTTTCTAGGAATTTATCCATTTTTTCTAGGTTGTCCAATTTGTTGGCATATAATTTTGCATAATATTTTCTTACAATCTTTTTATATTTCTGTGGTGTCACTCGTTATATTTCCCCTTTCATTTCTGATTTTGAGTCCTCACTCTCTCTCTCTCTCTCTCTTTTTTTTTTTTTTTGGATGAATCTGGCTGAAGGTTTATTGATATTGTTGATGGTTTCAAAAAACCAGCTCCCCATTTCATGGATCTGTTCTATTGGTTTTTGTTTTTGATTTTTGTTTTTTTGGGGGGTTTTTCTTAGCTTCTATTTTATTTCTGCTCTGATCTTTATTATTTCCTGCCTTCTACTGGTTTTGAGTTTTGCCTGTTGTTCTTTTTCTACTTCCCTTAGATGTAAGGTTAAGATGTTTATTTGGGATTTTTCTTGCTTCTTGAGGTGTAGGCCTGTATTTCTATAAAATTCCAAGAACAGATTTTGCTGTTTCCCAAGGACTTTTGGACTATTTTGTTTTCATTTTCATTTGTCTCCATATATTTTTTTATATTGTCTTTGATTTCTTGGTTGATCACATTCATTGTTTAGTAGCACATTATTCAACTTTCATATATTTGTGTGCTTTCCAGGTTTTTTCTTGTGGCTGATTTCTAGTTTCATAGTATGGTCAGAAAAGATATATGGTATGACTTCAGTCTTTTTTTAATTTGTTGAGATTTGTTTTGTGGCTTAATACATGATCTATTCGGGAATCCCTGGGTGGCTCAGCGGTTTAGCGCCTGCCTTTGGCCCAGGGCCTGATCCTGGAGACCCAGGATCGAGTCCCATGTCGGGCTCCTGGCATGGAGCCTGCTTCTCCCTCTGCCTGTGTCTCTGCCTCTCTCTCTCTCTCTATGTCTATCATGAATAAGTAAATAAAAAAAAACTTTTAAAAAAATGCATGATCTATTCTGGAGAATGTTCCATGTGTATTCTGCTGTTTTAGAATGAATGTTCTGAATATATCTGTTAGACCCATCTGGTTGAATGTGTCATTCAAAGCCACTGTCTCCTTGTTTATTTTCTACATGGATGATCTATCCATTGATATAAGTGGGCATTAAAGTCCCCTACTATTATCCATACTATCCATTATTTCTTTTATTTGTTATTAATTGCTTTATGTATCTGGGTGCTCCCATGTTGGGTGCATAAATATTTATAATTGTTAGATCTTCTTGTTGGATTGTACTGTTTATGATTATATAATGTCCTTCTTTGTCCCTTGTTACAGCCTTTGTTTTAAAGTCTATTTTGTCTGACCAAAGTATTGCAACTCTGGCTTCTTTTAATTTCTATTTGCATAATAAATGTTTCTCCATCCCTTCACTTCCAGTCTGCAGGTGTCTTTATGTCTGAAGTAAGTCTCTTGTAGGCTAGAAGAATATGCTGTTGGGTTTTTTTGTTTTGTTTTGTTTTAAAGATTTTATTTATTTATTCATGAGAGACACACAGAGAGAGGCAGAGATACAAACAGAGGGAGAAGCAGGCTCCCTGTGGGAAGCCCAATGCAGGACTCGATTCCAAGACCCCAGGATCATGACCTGAGCCCCCTGAACCAAAGGCAGATGCTCAACCACTGAGCCACCCAGGTGCCCCTGTTGTTAGGTTTATAACATATACAGATTATTAATTACACTAAATGTAAATGGACTAAACACTTCAATCAAAAGACAGAGATTGTCTCAATTTTTAAAAAGCAAAATACAAACTACATGTTATCAACAAAACACTTTATATTCAGAAATAGAAATAGGTTATAAGTTCAAGAATAGAAAAGATATACCATACAAATAGTGGCCATCAGAGAGCTGGAGAAGGTATATTAATAAAAGGCAGGGGAAAAAAAAAAGGCAGGAAAGATTTTAAGATAAGAAGTATTACTGCAGACAATAAGGGACATTTCATAATAGTAAAATAGTCAATATCAGAAGATAGAACAATTATCAATCTATACATGTTTAAAAATAGAACCCAAAAATTCACAAAGCAAAACTTGACAGAAAAGAAGAAACAGATAATTCAACAATTACATTTGGAGGTTTTAATATTCCACTCTCAAAACCAGAACAACTAGACACAAATTAAGCAAGGATAGAAACAAATATAATAATATTAACTAAGTTGACCTCAGTGACATTTATAGAATACTATACCTAATGAGAATAGAATACTTATTTTTCTTCAAGCACACTTAGAACCTGCTCTAGAAAAGACCAAAAAACAAGTCTCAATAAATGGAAGGGATTGAAATGAGTCCAACTATGTTTTTTTTTCAGCCCACAACAGAATTACAAATAATAGAAATAAAATTAAGAAATATTAGGACATTAAAACATTTCTCTATTGACAAATGGTTCAAAACAGAAATCACAAGGGATATTAGAAAATATTTCAAACTGAATGAAAATTAAAACATAATACATAAAATTTATTGGATGCCTTGCTTAGAGGGAAAAATTACACCTTTAAACAGCTATAACAGAAATAAAGGACTCCACTCAGTAATGTATACTGGAAAAAGAGCATATGTGAAGAATACTGGAAAAAGAGCAAATTAAACCCAAAGAAAGCAAAATGAGAATGGAAACAATCACATTACAAATCAAGAAAAATCAATGAAATAAAAAGCTGGCCATTTACAAAAAATTTTTGGAAAAGACAAATTCATAGAGACAAAGCATTTCAGTGGCTGTTTAGGTGTGGGAATGGAATGCGGGATTGACTGTAAAGGGTTAAGTCTCTCTTAGGATGATGAAATGTCCTAAAATTGGGTTAGGGTGATAAATGCACAATAGTGAAATTTACTAAAAGTCACTGAATTATTATAGTACTCCCCCTTTATCTACAATTTCACTTACCCGTGGTCAACTGCTATCTGGAAACAGACGACCCCTCCTCTGACAAAATGTGAAAAGGTCAATACAATAGCTTAATGCTACGTCACAATGCCTATGTTCATCAATCATCAACATTTTTCAACACAAGAAGGATGAATACAGTACAATATTTTGAAAGAAGGGGAGAGACCACATTGACATAAGTATTAACAGTATATTGTTGTAATTGTTCCATTTTCCTTATTACTGTTAATCTCTTGCTATGCCTAATTTATAAATTAAACTCTATTACCTGAAACTAGTATTACACTGCATGTAAACTAGAATTTAAATTAAAACTTTTAAAAAAGCTAAAAACATTTAAACCTTATCATAAATACCTAGCAATATCATAAGCATTTATGTATAGGAAAAAACAATATATAGAAGATTTGGGGGGCACCTGGGTGGCTCAGTTTGGGCAGCCAACTCTTGATTTCGGCTCAGGTCATGATTTCAGAGCCCTGGGATCAAGCCTCCTATTAGGCTCTGTGCTCAGCAGGGGGGTCTGCTTGAGGATTCTCCCTCTCTCTCCCTCTGCCCCTCCTCAGGTGCCACCCACATGTGCACCCTCACTCTCTCTATAATAAATAAATCTTTACATACATATATGATTTGGTACAATCTGTAGTTTCAGGCATCTATTGGAACATACCATTTCCCCTGTGGATAACGGGGGAGTGTCATATTCATAACGGGTGAACTTTATGGTATGTAAATTATGCCTCACGGAGGCTGTTAGAACAAAAACAAATCGTCACCTCAGAGTATAAACAGTTTACAATATTCTAGGCCCTATTCTGAATAATTTTATGTTGTATAGTTTCTTTCCTTCATATTTACAGTTTTTCCATTTATCCACATAGATTACATATTAATCACTTATTCAAAGAAATAGAAAAAATTGTCTTTCTCTTTTTTCTTTTAATATCAATGTTTTAACTCTTATAATGTATACAATGAGGTATTGGTTTATAGTAATATAATCCATGAATCAATTTTCAAAACTGCTATTTTGTTCTATGGCTTATTTTTCAGCCAATGTCTTACAACTTTTTCATATACACTTCATTGCCACTTTATCAAATTCTTTAAAGCAGCTACCATCAAATTTAGCATATCATAATCAACTGGTGGGCTTTAGAAAAAGAAACACAAAAGCCAAAGCAACTCTATTTCATTAAACTTGTGGCAGGCCTAAAAATTTGTATTTTTTAAAAAAATATTTTATTTATTTATTTGAGAGAGAAAGAGTATGAGTGTGTGTGTGTGTGTGGGGGGGGTGGATAGAGGGAGAGGGAAAAGCAGATTCCCTGCTGAGCAGGGAGCCCTATGTGGGGCTTGATCCTAGGACCCTGAGATCATGACCTGACCTGGAGGCAGATGCTTTAACCACCTGAGCCACCCAAGCACCCCTAAAAATTTGTATTTTAAAGAGCTCCTAGCTGACTTTGACTTTTAACAAGATTCAAGAACTATTGCTTTAAACAGTGTATTTATAATTTTAATGTACATAAGAATCACCTGTAATTCTTAAAATCTTAAAATGTAAATTGATTCACTATGCCTGGGGTGGGGAATTGAGATTCTGCATTTATAACAAGCTTCCAGGTGATGCTAGTGGCAAGCCTTTAAAATATGTATCTTATTTGGTTAAATATTAAATATACTAATATAGTAAACACAGAATTTCAGTACATTTGGCCTTCCCTTTAGCCAGGATATAACTCCCTATTTATTCAAACTTCTTTTCTGCTTGCCATTAAAGATTTATTTTTCACATACATTAAGCTAAAGTATTTAATTTGTACCACTGTAAGTTTACATTTATTGTCATATAATCTATTGTTAAAATACAGTAACATAACTTTCAATTTACAATTTGCAACTTTCCTAGATTCAATTGTTATGCCATTGAATTCTTGAGATTTTCTAGGTCTATAACTATCATTTACATTGCTATAACTTAATTTCCTTCTTGCATGTATCTATACCTTGTTTTCCTTGTATATTTGCTGACATTCAATAACAGCATTATTTTGCTGATGCCTCTACTTTTTCATTTTGGTTAATGTTGACTTTTAGTTACAAATATATAGGGAAACCTTTTTAATAGGGTAAATCTATTTCCTTTATGTTTTTCAGAGTTGTCAGAAATGGATGTTAACTTTTATAAAATATTTTTAGAATATTTAAAAATATTACGGTGACATCATGAATTACACTAACTTTGTTTTTAAATTTACTGGATTATAAGTCCCTGAGAGCAAGGACTCTACTATATTTATCTTTGAAACTTCCCATTGCTTAGAATAATACTTTCTCTTCTCTATCCTAGGTCAGTGAATGTTGGTTTAATTGATTTTACTGTTTCTCCTAATAATTACATGGATTATCTTAATAGTTTTCCTCACACAGAAGCAACCTTAAGTTTCTACATTAAGTTTTACTTGATTGTGGTGAATTTTTTTTTAAATGTTGAATACCTTTTAATATGCATTCTATTTCATTATTTTATTTAGAATTTTTTCATCTGTGTTCATCAACAAGATTGGTTTTCATTTTTATGCTCTGGCCATATCAGGTACCATATCTATCTGCCTCACAAAATAAACCAGTATCTTTCAGCATTTAGTAGCTATTACATGATACAGTTATCTGCTGAAAAATATTCAACAGTGATCCCAACAAATTTTCTTGTGTTTCCTACTGCAACTGACTTATTCAAAGTATTAAGTGTACTGTTCTAATTTTTTATAGTCTAGTTTCTAAGTTTTTCCCAAAAAAATCAACCATTTCAATAGTTCTCAACTTAATTTTCATTATTACTGTTTTTGTAGGTCTTTTGGGGATTAACTAGTCCATTGTATTTTTCCTTGTTGAAATAGGCATATAGAGCTGAATAAAACTATAGCTTTGCCAGCTTTAAAGTTGAATAATTGGTGATGAGGGTTTTTTCTTATGTCTTTTTAGTAGTATAGCTTTTTGTAATACATAGTTCCCTTTTTATCTATTTGAAAATATGCTGTTTTGCTACTCATTTGTAATCTCACTGAACCATGATCTGAGGATGCTGTATAGAAAACTTATGCTGAAAGTATTTATGAAGAAATGCTGAGTATTTATGCTGAAAGTATTCAAATTTAAATAAAGTATTTGCCTATTTTCATTTATTTCAAAAATTTATTTTATTAGGAATTTTTGGTTCATTTGAATTGAAATTCTGATGGTGAGATATTGTCTTTTGCTCAAGTGTTCTTGGTGTATAGTTCTTACATTTATTAGCTTTCTTCCCCCATGTTTTCCTGTTATATAATCTGGAATACATCTGCTGGCATATAAGCAGCACAGTGTATAAGATATATCCCAATTTTACAAATGAAATTTTGGGATAAATATGTATTTTCATTAAATATGAATTGGTAATTATTTTACAATAGTAATGTAAAGGAAAACAGTATTTTGCCCATATAAACAAAGCATGAGGGGCAGCCCGGGTGGCTCAGTGGTTTAGTGCCACCTTCGGCCCAGGGCGTGATCTTGGAGACACAGGATCAAGTCCCACATCGGGCTCCTTGCATGGAGCCTGCTTCTCCCTCTGCCTGTGTCTCTCATGAATAAATAAATAAAATCTTAAAAAAAAAAAAAAGCATGCTATTTTATTAGTTAAGGATAATTTCTGAATATGCAAAAACATTCTTTTTTTTTTAAGATTTTATTTATTTATTCATGAGAGACACACAGAGAGAGACAGAGAGACAGAGAGAGAGAGAGGCAGAGACACAGGCAGAGGGAGAAGTAGGCTCCATGCAGGAAGCCCGATGTGGGACTCGTTCCCAGGTTTCCAGGATCACACCCTGGGCTGAAGGTGGCACTAAACCGCTGAGCCACCGGGGCTGCCCTGCAAAAATATTCTAAAAACTAAGAGTTAAGAAATTAATCTTGTTTGAGGTATGTTTTCAATAAACTAAGTACAGGGAGGTGCACAAATCATCATTCTACATACTTCATGCTAGGTTAACCACAATATGAACACTTCAGATAAAGGATAAATTTTGGGAAACATATTTGGAAAAATGCAATGGCAAATGTTATAATTTATTCTACCTCTGATTTTTAATTATTGTATGCAGAACAATAAAGGAAATCAAGTAAATCACCGACAATAGGAACACCAAACTTTTTCATACGTTGGTGTTCTAACACAGGGCTCTACACAACCTTGGCTCTCTGCACTAAAGCCTGTTGGCATGATGAAGGTAGCAAAATAGCTCTAAATAAGCAAAGTGATCATAATTAGCTAATGATGTCTACCCCAGACCCACATGAGGAAACAGAGGTGGGCTTAAATGTTGCTGGTAAGAAATAATAAGGGCTTTCTTCTATCGTCCATCTACAGGTAAATTACCAGATCTTCTTCATACCTCACTTAAGAAGGGGTAGGTAAGGGGAGGATTTGGCTGCTTAAACAGCTGGCAGGGATGTATCTGATGACTGAGACCTCACTTTTTCTCAAATCCATTTTTCACCAGCAAATGACACCTGCAACCCTTTGAAGGGTAATCCATATTTTCTCCCACTTGAAAAGACAGCTAGCTGGAGGAAAAGAGATAAAAACATCATCCCAGGTTTAGATCTGAAGCAAACCAGCCTTTGGATCAAATACACATTTAAGAATGCTATATTACCACTTTAAAATATATTTATAGGTTAATATAATATGGAGATTTATATAATTGCGAACTATAAAATCTCAGGTAAGAAGGGACGCATTTGCGTCAGCTACAGCTCATTAGCCATGTTAGAGAAGCCACCTGTTATACCACAGCTAGAATTTCAAGTGTATATTACACGGTAGGAGGATTTTCAATCCTCCTTTGGGATATGAATTTGAAAGGTTGCATTGGGTGAAAGGAGGTGCCTATTTCCTTTCCCTTCAGCTAAGACAGAAAACCTTGAACCAAGGTGAAGATTCAAGGTAGCAATCTGAGACAGGCAAAATGTGGTTGAATACAAAAAAATGGTCTACTACCTGGCATTCAGAGGAGATGAACACCTAATAAAACCACCAGAAAAGTGGAAAGTGATTAAATTCAAACAGAACTAAAGTGGAATTCAATGGTGCAATAGTTTCAGTAGTGGGAGTTGAGAGAAGCTAACCATAAGAAAACCATAAAATGGATTTAGAACTAGGGCAGCATCAAATTGTTCTTTGCTTTTCTTTTGCCACTTAAATCCAAAATACCATCTCAGGGAAAAAGAGAGGCTTTCCTAAACCCACAGGGTTCCATGTAAAAAGATTTCAGGACTATTACTACTACCTCCTACCAAATAAATGCAAATTACTTCCACATGGATCCTGAATCTCTCCTTGAAAGCCTTGCTCTGCTTGTTGTTAGTTTTACTTCAGGAAAGACAAAACTACCCATCAAAGTCATGAGGATGAGAAATGCCAAGTTTGTTTGCCAGAAAAGTTTGTCTGAAAACTATCACTTACGAATGTCTAATAAAGGTAACCAAAACCTAGCCCCTGTCTCCCACTGATTGGAAAAGTTCCATTAAGGGGGGGGGGGAAGGCAGCTTTACATACTTATATCCTAAGACACTTTCTCAAAATCCCTGTCTGTTCTTAGAGAATGCAGTAGTTTTGGTGAACAATGTAATGAAGTCAACACCAGGCAGGAAACATATTTATCAACAGACAAAGGATCAACAAAGAATTTCAAGTTGAAAAGGAATTCTGAAGTTTTTCACTAATTTAAGTAGCAACTACAACTGATAAGAAAAATAGAATAAGAATATACAATGTGAAAAACCTATGAGTCAAAAACCCAGCAGGTAAAATGGTCAGAAAATTCTTCCAAGTGGGACACCTGGGTGGCTTAGTGGTTGAGCGTCTGCCTCTGGCTCAAAGTGTGATCCCGGGTCCTGGAATTGAATCTAAGATCAGGCTCCCTGCAGGAAGCCTGCTTCTCCCTCTGCCTGTGTCTCTGCCTCTCTCTGGGGTAAAGCCTGGACCTGCTGTGAGAGGACCGGACAAACAAATGGAAGAGACACTCGGAGATGAAGTTCAGCCCTTCTCACTTGATGAAGAATTTGATTATGACGCTGTGATGCTAACCCCCAAGTTCACTCCTGCAGAGATGGATGCTATCACAGAGCTCTCCAAGCAAGAGAGACATCGCCAGCACAGGCTTAGAGGAACCCCACAACTGACTCACCGAGACATCTTTGTGTTAATGTGTATT
Source organism: Canis lupus familiaris (assembly GCF_011100685.1). NCBI lineage: Eukaryota > Metazoa > Chordata > Mammalia > Carnivora > Canidae > Canis > Canis lupus. The sequence continues at coordinate 42,437,582 of NC_049230.1, read as the reverse complement.
TCGTTGTTATTCAAGCAACATTGGAATAAAAGGTAACCTCAGAAAAGTTCTATAGTTCAGAAGAAGGAGCAAAGCATAATCTTAGAAAGTTGAGTGCGAAAAGATTTTAATTCACACTAAAAAGGCATGTGATTGCATAATCTCAATAGTGGCTGGTTTACTAAACTTTTTTCCCTTCCAGAGAGCTACCTACAGGACTCATCCTTGTCACTCTTCTCACACATTTTTATACTTGATCTTAGCCAAAAGGCCGAGAAGCATTTCTCTCACACGTTTTTAATACTATATATAAATTTGCAAGAAACAGAGTAGGAATCACACATTACAAAATAAAATTCACTCCAATTCACCATTGTTTAGGATGGAATGGTAACTTCTAAGTTCCCTGATGCTGGACCAGAAGCCGAAAGTTCTATTTCCTTTCCAAATGGCAATTCTTAAAAGTCCTCTAGAGAGTTAGTATAGCACATGAGGGTAAAATAAATTTATATAACATCAGAAATATTCTACTACCTTGCTTTGCTAAGACAGCCTTTTTTCAATGTCAAAATCATACTAAAGATGAAAATAATATTATGAAAAAAGATCCTCAATGATCCAAAATACACAGAAAAAAACCTAATAAGGGATGAAGGACAGATAGGTAATAGATGAATATAGATATATAAAAACATAACAATTTACTGAAAAATACAAAAGACCACTTGAATAAACAGTATTAACCGCCTTCCTGAAAGAGAAGGGGGTGACAGACTTTATCTTCCAAAAACAGCCACCAATTCCACATTACAAATGAAGTCTGGGCAGCCCCAGTGGCACAGCGGTTTAGCGCTGCCTGCAGCCCAGGGTGTGATCCTGGAGACCCGGGATCAAGTCCCACATCAGGCTCCTTGCATGGAGCCTGCTTCTCCCTCTGCCTGTGTCTCTGCCCCTCTCTCTCTCTCTCTCTCTCTCTCTCTCTCTCTCTCTCTCTCTCCCCTCTGTTTCTCATGAATAAATAAATAAATCTTTAAAAAAATAAAATAAAATATTAAAAAAAAAAAAAACAAATGAAATCTTCAGCAACTCATCATTCCTCTCATGAGAGATGGGCCTATCTTCTTCCCTTGAATCTGGGGGAAGCTTGTGACAAACAATGTTATTCAAATGCTGAAATTTTCCCAAACATAAGCCAGTCAAAATTCTCTTTTGACTTTTGGAGCTGAGCTACCATCTAAGAGGTCTGGCTCTCCTGTAGCCACCATGCTGAAGGTACCGGAGGAGCTCTAGCTATTCCAGTCTAGCCACCATTTACACTGAGGAAGGAAGCTGACACCAAATGAAGCAGCAACTAACTATCCCCATTGAGTCTGCAGACTGTAGATTCATGAGCATGTTGTTTTTAGCCCTAAATTCTCAAGTGGGATTACACAGCCATAATTAAGTGGGAAAATATTATTAGCATGTAGATTACTGATTCATCTGTAAACTTAACAAAATTACAATTAAGACTAACAAAATTTTTGAGAAAACCTGATAAATGACTCTGTGGGGCTCGTACTGCATTACATGTAACAACTAGGCCAGAAAGGAGGAGATGTTTTGGGAACTACGATGTTGCAAGATTTTGATATTTTGAGACAAGTAATACATTAATTGTAGATGAGAGCTGTGAAGAAGTAAGGATGTACACTGCTATCCCCGGTGCAATTACTAAAAAAAAACAATGCAAATAAGTAAAGCCAAAAAGGCAAAAGGAAAATTTGAAATAGAATTCTAAAAATATAGTTCTAATGATCCCAAAGTGAGGGGCAGGCAAAAAGGAGCATAAAAACAAAAAAACCAAGAGATGATAGAAAACAAATAATAAAATAGTAAACCTAAACCTTACCATATTAAACATTAATGAACTAAAAATCCAATTAAAAGGTAAAGACTGCCAGAATGGATAATAAAATAATACCCAATCATATGCTGTCTATAAGACACAATTTAACCATCAAGAAAGGTTAAAAGGGGATCCCTGGGTGGCGCAGCAGTTTGGCGCCTGCCTTTGGCCCAGGACGCGATCCTGGAGACCCGGGATCGAATCCCACATCGGGCTCCCGGTGCATGGAGCCTGCTTCTCCCTCTGCCTGTCTCTGCCTCTCTCTCTCTCTCTCTCTCTCTCTCTCTCTTACTGTCATAAATAAATAAAAATTAAAAAAAAAAAAAGAAAGGTTAAAAGTAAATGAATGAAAAAGGATACACCATGTAAACAATAAGCATAAGAAGTCTGGAATGGTTATATTAATATTATATAAAATAGATTCCAAGACAAAATTTATATAGGATATAAAAAGAGACATTTTATATACATTAAAGTTCTTTTCATCGGGGGATATAACAATCCTAAGTGTGCATGTGCCCAATAATATAACTTCAAAATAAATGAAGCTAAATTTACAGAAATAAAGAGAAAAGTAGACAATTTCACAATTAGAGCTGTGATTATAACCTCTCTTATTAACTGGCAGAACAGCTAGACAAAACATCAAAAAAGACATATCTGGGGATGCCTGGGTGGCTCAGTCAGTTAAGCATCTGACTCTTGGTTTCAGCTCAGGTCATGATCTCAGGGTTCTGAGATCCAGTCCCACATCAGGCTCCACACTTAGTGCAGAGTCTGCTTGAGATTCTCTCTCTCCTACCTCTACCCCTCTTCTGGCTCGTGTTCACTCAAGCATACACATGTGTTCTCTTTCTCCAATTAAAAAAAAAAAAAAAGGACATATCTGGCTTTTCCTTAATTGTATTTATAGAACATCACACCTAACAATAGCAGAATAGATATTCTTTTCAAGAGCATATGCTATGTTTACCAGGACAGACAATATTCTGACCCGTAAAACAAGTTTCAATAAATTAAAAAAGATTATAATCTTATATAAAAAATATTCCTTGGCTACAATGCAATTAAATTAGAAATCTGTAACACTAAGATCAAGAGAAAAACACAAATATTTGGAAATTAACATACTTTTAAATAATCAGTGAATCAAAGAGAAATCACAAGAGAAATCTGAAAATATTTTGAACTGAAAAATAATGAAAATACCACAAAGCAGTATTTGGTATGTAGCTAAAATAGTATTTGCAGGTAAATTAGTACTTTGAATGACTGTATTAGAAAAAGAGATCCAAACTCAATACTGAATTTTTACCTTAAGAAGCTAAGTTAGAAAAAAAGAAAGAAGAAGGAAGGAAGGGAGGGAGGGAGGGAGGGAGGGAGGAGAGGGGAGGGGAGGGGAGGGGAGGGGAGGGGAGGGGAGGGGAGGGGAGGGGAGGGAAGCTAAGCTTTAGAAAAGGAGGGATACCTGGGTGGCTCAGTCAGTTAAGCATCTAACTTGCGATTCTGGCTCAGGTCATGGATCTCATGGGTGGTGAGATCACACCCTAGGATGGACTCCATGCTCAGTGGGGAGTCTGCTTGAGATTCTCTCCCTCTCCTTGTGTCCCCTCTCCCCAAACTCAAGTATACACACACATTCTCTTTCTAAAATAAACAAATCTTTTGTAAAAAGCTAGAAAAGGAACAGCAAATGAAATCTAAAAAACAAAACAACAACAAAAAAACAATTAAACCAGAAGGTGGTTCTTTAAAAAGACTGATAAAACTACCAATTCCCTAGCAATATTGATCAAGGGAGAAAAAAAGAGTAAAAGAGGCCACAATTTATCAGTATCAAGAATGAATAAGGGTATCATCACCACAGATCCTGTAGCTATTAAAAGTGTAAGGGAATATTATAAAAATCTTTATGCTCAGGGATCCCTGGGTGGCTCAGCGGTTTAGTGTCTGCCTTTGGCCCAGGGTGCAATCCTGGAGTCCTGGGATTGAGTCCCGCGTGGGGCTCCTGGCCATGGAGCCTGCTTCTCCCTCCTCCTGTGTCTCTGCCTCTCTATCATAAATAAATAAAACTTAAAAAAAAAATCTTTATGCTCATAAATTTAGCAACCGAGATGAGCAAATTCCTTGAAAGACAGAAAAAAACAAAAGTGACCCAAGAAGAAACTCTACATCAATAAATTGCATTCATAATTTAAAACTTCCCTTAAGGAAAACTGAAAACACAGATGGCTCCCCTGGTATATTCTATCAAATGTTTAAGAAAATAACAGAATTCTACAAACTCTTTCAGAAAATAAAAGAGAAGGGAACAATACTTAATCCATCTTATAAGGTCAGTATTGTCTTAATACCAAAGCAGACACAGACATCACAAGAAAAGAGAATTACAGACCAATGTCATAGGTTGGTCTCAAGGTCATAGGTTGCAAAAATCAACAAAATGTTAGCAAATGTTAACAAAATTGAATCCAATGATTTATACAAAGGAAAAGTCATCACCATCAAGTGGGGCTTAACCCTGGAATGCAAGGTTGGTTTAACTTCTGAAAATCAATGCAATTTGTTAGACTGGAATAAAAGAGAAAATAAGCACAATCATTTGAATAAATGCAGAAAAAGCATTTGACAAAATTCAATACGCTTTTCATGATTAAAGGCAGATAACTTCCTCAACCAGATGAAAACTGACAGCTAAAATCATACTCAATGATGAAAGGTTCTGTGCTTTCTAACATCAGGAACAAGGCAAGGATGCCCACTCACACCATTTCTATTTAACAAGATATTAGAGTACCTAGCCAATGCAATAGGGGAAAAAGAAATAAAAGGCATATGGATGAAAATTTAAGAAGAAAAATTCTGTGATCATGCATATAGAAAACTGTAAGGAACCTTCAACAAAACTACCAGAATTAATAAGTTAATGTAGCAAAGTTCCAGGATATAAAGTTAATTATACAAAATTCAATTTATCTCTATATACTAGCCATAGCAATTAGAAGATAAAAATTAAAAAACCCCAATGTACAAAATAGAATTAAAAAATCATATACTTAAGAATAAATTTAATGAAAGATGTGCAAGATCTATATACTGATAACTACAAAACATTATGAAGAGAAATTACAGACAAGCTAAATAAAGAGAAATATCATGTCCACGGTTTCACGTTCATTGGTTCCAAAAACTTAATATTATTCAAAGAGCAAGCCTTCCAAAATTTATCTTTAGAGGGTGCCTGGATGGCTCAGTTGGTAAAGTGACTGACTCTTGGTTTTAGATCAGGTCATGATCTCAGAGTCCTGAGATCAAGCCCTGTGTCAGGTTTCTCACTCAATGCAGTCTGCTCTACCCCCCCACCATGCTTACTCATAAATAAAAACAAATAAAAAAATAAATCTTTAAAAAAAAAATCAATGCAATTCCAATCAAAGTCCTACAGGCTTTATTAAATCAACAACTGACTTAAAAATTCATACGATGGGCAGCCCTGGTGGCTCAGCGGTTTAGCACTGCCTGCAGCCCAGGGTGTGATCCTGGACACCCGGGATCGAGTCCCACGTCAGGCTCCCTGCATGGAGCCTGCTTCTCCCTCTCCCTCTGCCTGTGTCTCTGCCTCTCTCTCCTCTCTGTATATTCTCATGAATAAATAAATAAAATTTAAAAAAAATAAAAAATAAAAATTCATACGAAAAAACAGAAGACCTAGAATATGCAAAACAGTTTTTTGAAGAACAAAGTTGAAGGACTTACACTACCTGATTACAGGACTTATTACAAAGTTACACAAATCAAGATAATGTGGCATTGGCATAATGATAGAGATACAGACATAGGGATCCCTGGGTGGCGCAGAGGTTTGGCACCTGCCTTTGGCCCAGGGCGGGATCCTGGAGACCCGGGATCGAATCCCACATCGGGCTCCCGGTGCATGGAGCCTGCTTCTCCCTCTGCCTATGTCTTTGCCTCTCTCTCTCTGTGACTATCATAAACAAATAAAAATTTTAAAAAATTAAAAAAAAAAAAGAGATACAGACATAAAACAAGAGTCAAGTCCAAAAATAGACTCAAACTTACATATCAACTGATTTTGAACAAAGAGGACAAGGTAATAGAGTTAAAGTTTTTTCAACCAGTGGTGCTGGAACAATGAGATAACCACATGGAGAACAAACCATGACCCATATCTCACACTATAGAGACAATTAATTCAAAGTTGATCCTAGACCTAAATATAACAGCAAAACTATTCGCTTTCAAGAGAGAAAAATAAAAAAATTTTGTGACTTTGGGTTAGGCAGAGATGTCCTAGGATACAAAGAAGCACAAGCTGGGCAGTCCCGGTGGCGCAGCGGTTTAGGGCCGCCTGCAGCCCAGGGTGTGATCCTGGAGACCCCAGATCGAGTCCCACGTCGGGCTTCCTGCATGGAGCCTGCTTCTCTCTCTGCCTGTGTCTCTGCCTCTCTTTCGCTCTCTCTGAATAAATAAATAAATAAATCTTAAAAAAAAAAAAAAAAAAGAAGCACAAGCTATAAAAGAAAAAAAGATAAAATGGATTCCATCACTCACCTCAAGGTTAAAAACTTTTGCTCTTCCAAAGAAACCAGTAACAAAATGAAAAGGCAAGCCACCAAAATGGGAGAAAATATTTTTTAAAACATCTAAGAAAAGACTTGTATCCAGAATATATATATATATATATCTCCTTCAACTCAATAGTAAGATTAATAATCCAATTAAAGATGGGCACACTTTACAAAAGAAGATATGCAGACAGAGAATAAGCCCATGAAAAAATATTTTAAGAAATGCAAATTAAAACTACAGTGACATTCCACTACACACCCACTAGAATGGCTAACATTTAGAAAGATTGACATTTTGGGTACTAATCACACTATACTGTAATTATGAGTATTCCTCTATTCTGGTAAGATGTAAGCTCTAGAGGAAAAAAAGACTGACCATTAGTGCTAGTGAGGACGGGGAGCAACTTGAGCTCTCATACACTGCTGACGGGAATGTAAAGTGTGCAGACCCTTTGGGAAACAGTATGGCAGAATCTTAAAGACTTACGCATATACTTCATGTGACCCAGCAATTCTACTTCTAGGTGTTTATCCAAAAGCAATGAAAAAATAATATCCATGTAAAGACTTACACGCAGAAGTTCATAGCAGCATGATTCATAAAATAGCCAAAAATATGCAATCCAAATGCCCAGTTAAATACACTTTAGTGCATCCATATTATAGAACACAACGCAATGTTACAAACAAGTGAAGTATTATTCAACAAAACAATGTGGATGAATCTCAAAACATTCAGCTAAAAGAAGCTAAAAACAAAAGACCACGGACTGTATGATTTCATTTATTTGAAACTCTAGAAAAGACAAGACGACAGTGACAGAAAGCAGATCAATGGTTACAGATGGGGTTACAGATGGGGACTGACTGGAAAGGCATAGGAAGAAACATCTTAGGGTTGGAGACCCATTCTGTTTTTTGACTGGAGTGGTGGTTGCACAGTTGTATATAATTACCCAAATTCATCAAACTGTGCAATTAAAATGCATGAATTTTATTGTATGTAAATAAAGTTTTTTTTTTTTTTAAGATTTTTACCTATTTATTTGAGAGAAAGAGAGACAGAGACAGAGGGAGCACAAGCAGAGGGGAGGGGCAGAGGCAGAAGCATACTCCCCACTAAGCAGGGAGCCCAATGCCAACCTCCATCTCAGGACCTGAGATCATGACCTGAGCTGAAGGCAGATGCTGAACCAACTGAGCCACACAGGTGCCCCAATGTAATTCTAATTTTTAAAAAACTAAAAAAGGAAATGGTGCTCTACACTTCAACAATAAAAGGAATGACATTAACATTGAAACCATGAGCTAGATTATTTTTTCTCCACAGACTTAGCAAAAATTACGCTACTAATTAGTACATTTCTATAGAGTAACCTGGCATTGTATACCTAAACTCTTGAAAGATGAGTGGACTTTCTGACCCAGCAGTTCTATTTCCAGGAATTTTTACTATAGAAACAATCAGACTAAGTAAGACTATATACAAAAATGGTATTGGGAAGTTTTTCATAATGGTGAAAAATAACTAGGAAAAAGCCCTCATGTCTAACAATAGATGATTGGTTAAATAATTAAATGTCCATCAAATTAAAATAATGAGAACAATGATATATATGTGTCTTTTTAAAAAAATTTATTTAAATTCAATTAGTTAACATATAGTATATTATTAGTTTCAGGGGTAGAATTTTAGTCATTAGTTGCAAACATATGTCCTTACTTATGTATGAGGATGTACTCAATATTGGTATTTTTCCCCTTTAATGCATTCTATGCTGGTCGGTTCCTTTCACGTTTACCCTCCACTTGTACAAGTTATGATACAAACAAATAACTAATAACTACCATAAGTTAGATTTCTATCATTGGAAGAAAAAGAATTAATCACTCCTGCCCTGTTTTACATCACTTTGACATTTGAGGCTTTATTTTCTGTTTAATTCTTATGATGACTAATGAAAAAAAAAAAAAAACTTCTAGATTCAGTATTACCACAAAATAGTATTATCACAAAAGATCTGACATGAGCAACTATTTCAAAAGAGCTCTGACCCATAAATTTAGTAAGTTATTTCAATAATTTACTGACAGTCTGCTCTGTGATAAAGGAGTAACAGAAGGTTCTAGTATATACTTTCTAGGTATTATTTGGGCCTTGGTTCCTTATATACAAAAGGAAGATAATGGCTGAGTGTGCAATTAGTTAGGTCATTTCTAGTTCTAAGGAAGAGTACTCTATTAAAAATCTGTCAATGCTTTCAAAAACTACAGAATTGGCAAATGCAAAGTGCCAAGAAATAAACCTTTGTGAACGAGTCTGTAAATATTCAACTTTTAAAAAAAGAACTAGGATCCTTATTAAATCCTGATGAATTCAAACCTAGGGAACATTCACTATAAATAAAATGGAAATTCAATCTGTCAAAGAGACTAACAAAAGCAGGAATCACAACTGAAAAGTGATATATCCTCAATGGTTTTCTAGCTGCTAAAATTTAAAATCAATTATCTTAATTGAAGACAGTGAAAATGTATGAGCATCTGTCATTATAACCATATCAGCATCAGGTAAGAAGATGTCTGATGGTCCCACAACCACAGGTAATTTCAAACAGGACAAAACAATATACTACTAGTTTATTGTGCCTACTTTAATAATGTTTTCCAATCCAACTACATTAATATATATAAATCAAGTAAGGATAATTCATTTATAAAAATGAAATACAACTGCTGCTTCTCCACCTAACAAGCAGTAACAAGTCTTAACAAATTTACCCTGCAATTAAGCAAATCTTAATTCAAAGAGAGTAAAAAAAAACCTATGTAAAATGCTTGTAAACTGACTTAAAGAAAGAAAGAGAGATTTGAGTTTTCTTGTTTAATGCCAATTCAAAGTGAAATACAAGGGCACCTGGGTTGGCTCAGTGGGTTAAGCATCTGCCTTCGGCTCAGGTCCTGATCCCAACGTCCTGGGATTGCGCTTCACTCAGCAGGGAGTCTGCTTCTCCCTCTGTCCCTATCCCCCGCTGTGCTCTCTCTCAAATAAATAAATAAAATCTTTTTTTAAAAACCCCAAACAAGTTAAATATATACATACACATATGAAATGTAACTCATTTATTAAATCTTAATAAAGGAAATAACACTTAAGAGAATAGACAATTTTTCATTATCAAGTAAATATTTTGCTATCTGCACATTCTTCTGTGCAGTTGTCTTCAGAAGTTACACAATGAAAATAACTTGTAGTATGGTCCTTGTACATTGGTGCCTCATTTTAAAGTTAAATTACAGCCCAGACCAAACTGAAATACAAGCAATTGGCCCAAGCAAAATCACATTAGATAGAAAAGAAAACTACCATCAAGTCTGGCTGGAGATACTGGTGATGAGATGTGGTGCTGCAACATATAAGACATGGCCAGATAATACAAAGCATGAAACAAGGGAAAGGCTCCATCCTACTGCGGTTTAGACCCCACAGTGTCTCACTTATGTATTCTACAAAGCAACTGCTGGGAGAAGATGCACCTCTTATTTTCTAGCTGAAAAGAAAATGATTCTTTATCTTCCAATAGTAAGAGATTTCTTAAACAGGTTCCCTGACTCAGTTTCCCTCTGATTTGTAAAAAATACAGTTTTATTAGGGTCTCATTTCTTTACTGAAGAAAATGAAAATGTTTCAACATTCTCCTTCCTCTTCTCTCTGCTGTTTGGAACTAGAGGTTGGAATGGGGAACTAGGGAAGTGTCTTCAAGATCTACGTAAGCTTTTTACCAATTTATATCAATGGCCAATTGAAAGTTTCTCTTTTGAAGCCCAGGTGTCAGGATTCCAATACTGAAGTTCAGATGACATTCTTAGTCCAAATGCAATGACTGATAGACATTTTCTCCTCCTTTAATACTCCATTGATTATATCCTCTTAGGGCTAGAGATCTAAGGCTATACTCAGATTAGGAGGATTTAAAATATTTAAGAACACTACATTTTCAAAAACCCAACGTCTATACCAACTGAGTCACAATAATAACAGTTCTGCAAAGTTTTGGTCAGCCTGCATTTTCTAGGTTTAATTATGTAAACTACACTAAAAGTAAACTATGTTGTACTCTTGTCTCATGTGTAAAATTATAATTTTACATAGTAGAATCAAGGACTTATACTTTTTGTCACCTTCTTCAAAAACTAATTCCTATTTTTAGTGAGTCAGTGTAAGTCCAGAATGCTGTTTAAACTAGATTCTTCTGGGGATGCCTGGGTGGCTCAGCGGTTGAGTGTCTGCCTTCGGCTCAGGGCGTGATCTTGGAATGCCAGGATCGAGTCCTACCATCGGGCTCTTTACGTGGAGTCTGTTTCTCCCTCTGCCTGTGTCTCTGCCTTTCTCGCTTCTGTCATGAATAATCTTTAAAAAAATAATAAAAAAATAAACTAGATTCTTCTGTAATGAGTTAGCTCTCATTCTTTTTATTTTTTAAAGAGTTTATTTATTCATGAGAGACTGAGAGAAGAGAGAGAGAGAGAGAGGCAGAGACACAGGCAGAGGGAGAAGCAGGTTCCATGCAGGGAGCCCTATATGGGACTCGATTCCAGGTCCCCAGGATCATGCCCAGGGCTGAAGGTGGAACTAAACTGCTGAGCCACCTGGGCTGCCCTATCATTCTTTTTCAACTTTTTCAAAGGAAGCATATTCTTGACTTATAAAAGAATGCTAGTGCTGACAATGTCTTGAATATTACTAATAAGTAAGGCATTATTGTAAACATGCGACTATACTTCATTCATGAGAGACTTGATGGAGAAACAAATGAGGAATTTTGGAAAGGTTAAATTCTCCATTTTGGTTTTCTGATTTTAAGACAAGTGCAAGAGTTAGAACACACAACCAAGAAAAAAGAACAGGAGCATACTTGAAGGAAAGATGACTTTTCTATTTTAGAAAATCCTAGAATATGTCATCTAGCTACACTATTGATGTAATTTTTAAATGTAACTTATGTAATGGGAGTGCCTAATGAAATAATCACTTCAACTATACTTATTTTAATTACAAAAAATTTGTAATCATATGATACTTTACATCCTGATCAAGAAAGTGAGTATTACTGCCATTTTGCTTTATAATAAAGCCTCTGAAGATTAGAGTACATAGTTATACTACAATCTTTAGTAGTAGGATCCCTGAGTGAAAACTTGGATAGAGATGGATCTCTTCCAAAGAACTCTAAATTTCTTCCACAACTATGTGAGTTATAGTCTAGGGGGAAAAAAGTAAAGAAATTCTATCACATGTAGAAGCTACTAATGTGATTTAGGAATGGCATGAATGAGATACACTGCCAGGTAGAATGGTCAACAAACTCTTCCCTAGGTCCAGGCCACTGTCCAAGTTGACTACCCTCCCAATTTGATAGGGGTACTGCACTGCTTAGAGAAGAGACAAGAGATCAAACAGGAGGACTAGGACAGAGAGGCAGCAACAGTAGTGTTAACAGTGTGGTGTTAACATGTAATCCCACTATACATAACACACAGTCTCTTCTCCCTTGAAAACCATCTTTACCTAGCACATGTAGCAACAATTTCCACCTAAGATGGCTAATGGTTATCTGCACCTTCCCAAAGTTTTTTTCTCATCTTATTCTGATAAACAGATCCATTCATCCTCTATTACACAAAAAGACTTCTTTGCAAATTTTAAAATGAAGCTGGGAAAGATCTCCTTTCCTCTTTGGTTAAAGAGAAGATAGAAGACTAGGGTGCTGGGTGCCTCAGTCATTAAACATCTTAGTTTTAAACTAAACTCTTAGTTTTGGCTCAGGTCATGATCCTAGGGTCATGAGATCAAGCCCCGCGCCTGGCTCCGTGCTGAGTGTGGTACGTGCTTAAGATTCTCTCTCTTCCTCTCCCTCTGTCCCCTCCCTCTAGGTCTCTCTCTCTCTCTCTCTCTCTCAAAGAAGAAGAAGTAGAAGAAGAAGATAACCTATAAGAATGTGTACTGATCTTGCCTTGTCCATGTGGAAAATATAATTCAAGAAAATAAACACAATTTGCAGAGAAAGAGAAAAGAAACAAGAATACAAGATAATATTCAAGTCTTAAATTTCACATATACATAAGGCTAGATCTACTTTTATCTTGAAGTCCAGTTATGTGAGCCAACAACTCTTTTTTGCTAGTTTGAGTTGAACTTTTATATTTTATAATCCAAGAGACCAAGCTCATATACCAACCTTTACCACCAGATGCTCATTTTCATTATATAAAAATATTACCTTTTTTACCTTATCTCCTTCCCTTCCTATATCATAAACATTTTAATTTGCTCCTCAAACATACTCCTAGGAGATGCACTGTTTAAAATAATCCTTTCCAGTCATTTAATCTTTCATCACTGACCTTACTACCACAGACATAAACCAGTAGTAGTTCCTTTGTCAAGAACTTCCCTCATCTCTCCCAAAACTACTTCCTTTCCCTGGTATACAAGCTTTGAACTTGGTCAGCAAAGGACAAGTGGTCATAGTTGGGTTAATAATGCACTATTTATAAATATATCCATAATAGTAATTTTGAAGGTGCAAAAAAGAAAGGCAGCCTTACAGAAATATGTTCCTTTTTTTTTTTTTAAGGTTCCTAGGACAGAAACAATCTAACATCAACTTTCAAGCTACTTGGATTTGAAACTACTTTTGGCTTTGTTTTGGTGGTGCTTCTGCTCAGAAATCTGAATAAAGAATCTAACCATTCCCTATATAGCAAATCTTAAGGAAGCTGTAAAAAATTATAGCCTTTTCAGAGAGTTTAATTTCACCACACATAAACAAAAATAAGTCATTTTGCTTGTTCAGAAGTTATTAAGTACATCTGATGAGCATATAACTGCTACTGCCAAAACTTGTGAATCTATCATATTCTAGTAAAAGATTACAGTTCCTTTCTGCTACCCTTGTTACTGAGCAATAGCCATTTTTTTGCAATCTTTCTTGTCATTCCCTTTTTAGAGATGCTGGGTTGAAAATCTAATGTGTTCTAATGCAGACTGTATCCTGACTTAGGCAGTCTAACAGCTGAAAAAAGCCTGACACAATGTTCATCAATTATTAACACCAGCAGACACCATTAAAGAGTCTAGTACAACATCAATAAATTAGCTGAACAAATGAAATAAATGAATAGTGAGAGCCTTTGATGTGCAATTTTCATGGGGAAGATTGTTATCTTCATTTTTCAAAAAGGAAAATTGATACACAGAGAAGTTAACAAATTTGCCTTGGGTCACAGAGAATAAATGGGAGAACTGGGACTGGATTACAGTCAGCTGGACTCTATGGTATATGCTCTTTTTTCTATACCAGGCTGCTCCCTCTGAACTCTGAAGTTCTATGAAGCAGCAATTACAAAGCTGTCCCTTTATACCTTCTAAGGACCCCTTTGACTACAGTTACATTGCAGAGAATTCTCCTTTTTGTTATAAATCGCTCCTTTTGGCATGTCTATGGAGTGAGTTAAGGAGAATATGCAGTGAGGACATGGAGGGAGAGTTAATGGGGACCGCCCACAAAAGTTCTACTTTTAGAAATGCTATTCTATTATATATAGATCAGCCTACTTTAGGAGTGCTCAATTTTGGTTTCATTAAGTATGTATGTATTTCAGAGCCAGAACTATATTTAAGAAACCCATTGTATATTTTTCAAGCATCTGGTCACAAGAATATCTCAAAGAAACCAAAGTTCTTTGTTTCATTAATATATGTCCCCTCTTCCCCTCAACTCCCTTCCCAGCCAGCTATTATTCATTCGTTGAGGGAGAGTATTTCTCAGAAATCTAGTTAAGGAAAACTTTAAGAATACGACAAAAATTACATATATAATAAAAGCCATTTTCTATACAAGGACAGGACAGTCTGTTTCCTTTCACTTCTATCTCCTTGCCACTTGTTACACAGGAGGTGTTTGTTGAAAGGGAGGGCTTTATTCATATAAACCTGGTTAGAAAACAAGTTTTAAAAAATATTGTCACTGAGCTCTAGGATAGAGTAACCTTAATAAAGGTATAAGAAATCCTAAGATAACGTTCCAAAAATATTTATGTAGTTAATGGGAACAAGAAGATTCCCATGCAAACTATAGCTTCCTCCAAAGAGAAGAAGAGAAAAAAAAAAAAAAAAAAAGAGAAGAAGTATCACACAAATGGAAGAATTACCATATACTGATAAAATGGAGTGATAAAAAATGTTCTAGATCTGTTATTTGTTGTCAAGAAACATGTATATCCATTAAGTTTTCTGAAACAGTTAACATGCTAAATGTTGCATTTCAATGATCTAAAAGTCTTTTGAAGACAAAAATGCTGAGAAGCCTACCCATTCTCTTACCCTCTATTCTCCTTCATTCCTTTTTTGTGTTTTCCTAAGCTATGAGCAATACACCAATCTTAATGTGTTGAAACCAGAAGCATGACGCCAAAGAAAAGTTGGTCCTGACAAAGAGACATTTTACTTTAGAAATAAGAAAAAGCCGCTGTGCAGGTGCTATATGTCACCAATACAAAGAGGTTTTGCTCTTTGGCAACACATTTAAGAAAATCTTGTATATTGTTAGTTATAATGATTTCTAGGTCTTTCTTGTTCAACAAGGAGTGCCTACCTGCCAACATTTTAAAAAATGATAAAATGACATGCAGGACATAGAAGACAGGCTAGTTGTCAAAAAAGAAAAGAAATCCGATGCCACCATGTCAAAGGCTTTTTATTTTGGAAAATATATAACAACCATATTACTGAAAATGAAGCTGAGAAGAGGACATATCCAATATGATCTGTTTTACTTGGATTAAATGCCATAAAACTTATGTCTTCTGGCATACTTCAAACTAAAATCAACAAGAAAAGAAATGGATAGTCTTATTTATAGAGTATAATTAGAACAGATAGTCTCATTTTATAGAGTATTATGAAAATTTTGGTCTACTTTTTAAAGGAGACTATTAGAAAACAGTTCTTATATCTATGGGAATAACTTATTTAGCAGATTACTGAAATGTAAGGTCTGTATAGTTCTTATAGCTTCTATGGCTTCATTTTATTAAATGTAAAATTAACTGCTACCACATAAATCTCATCCATATGATTAAGTAAGTACTAGAGATGTAACGTATAACAAGATAACTACAGTTAACATTGCTGTATGGTATGTTAGAATTTAAGAATAAAGACATTATAGGGATCCCTGGGTGGCACAGTGGTTTGGCGCCTGCCTTTGGCCCAGGGCGTGATCCTGGAGACCCGGGATCGAATCCTACATCGGGCTCCCGGTACATGGAGCCTGCTTCTCTCTCTGCCTATGTCTCTGCCTCTCTCTCTCTCTCTCTGTGACTATCATAAATAAATAATAAAAAAATAAAAATAAAAAAAAAGAGAATAAAGACATTATAGGGATGCCTGGGTGGCTCAGTGGTTGAACATCTGCCTTTGGCTCAGGGCATGATCCTGTGGTCATGGGATTGAGTCCCACATCGGGTTCCCTGCATGGAGCCTGCTTCTCCCTCTGCCTACGTCTCTGCCTCTCTCTCGGTGTCTCTCATGAATAAATAAAATCTTAAAAAAAAAAAAAGAATAAAGACATTATAAACAGAAGAACAAAGATAAGGATCATAGTATATTTCTTACTGAAAACAATGCAATCTAGAAGACAACAGAGTAACATCTTTATAAGTATTTATTTATTTATTTTAAATTTTTATTTATTTATGATAGTCACACAGAGAGAGAGAGAGAGAGAGAGGCAGAGACATAGGCAGAGGGATAAGCAGGCTCCATGCACCAGGAGCCCGACGTGGGATTCGATCCCGGGTCTCCAGGATCGCGCCCTGGGCCAAAGGCAGGCGCTAAACCGCTGCGCCACCCAGGGATCCCCTTTTTAAGTATTTAAATGAAAAAATTGTCACTCTAGAATTCCATATTCAACAAAAATAAAAAAAATAATTCTCAAAACTGAAGATGAGATAGGCTCTTTCAGATATGCAAAAACAAAGTATTCATCACCAGTGTACTGTAAATGGTCAAATAAGTCCATAAGCAGAAGGAAAATGATACCAGATGAAAAAAACTTGGATCTACACAAAGGAATGAAGAGCACAGAATAGTAACATGGGTAAAGACTTGTTATTACTTAAATCTCCTTGAAAGAAATCAACTATTTAAAGCAAAATAACAATGTAGTGTGGGATTTAAAACATAAAATAACACCACCAAGATCAGAAGGGGAGAAACAGAAATAGACGATATAAGGTTCTTATGCTATCCATAAAGTAGTATAGCCTCAACTGAAGGAACACACTGTATTAAGTTAAAGGTGTATGCTATAATCTCTAAAATAACAAAGCATAAATTTCCAGGTAAAAAGCAAAAAAGATAAAATGGAGTAATAAAAAATACTCATAATCCAAATGAAAAGTTGATACACCAGAAGTCATCAAAATTAAGAACTTCTCTTCAAAAGACATTGTTAAGGGAATAAAAAGATTAAGTCACCAACTGAAAGAACTTATTTGAAAACCACACAGTTGATAAAGGATTTGTATTGAGAATAAAAACCTCTTAAAAACTACAGTAAGATACCATATTAAAATATCTAAAATTTACATGACACTAAGGATCAGAAGAATGTAGAGGAACTAGAACTCACACATGGATGGAAATGCAAAATGGCAAAACATTTTGAAAACCAGTTTAACTTAAAAAGTTATATATACACTTAACATATTACCTAGCCATTCACTCATGGATGAAATGAAAACATATCTCCATACAAATAATGGATGTCCATAGCAGCTTTACCTGTAATAGCCCCCAAACAGAAATTCCTCAAAACTGTGGTAAATCCCTACATAGATTACTACCAAGCAATAAAAACTAATTATTGATTTGTAAAATAATATGGATATATATCAAAATAAAAAGGTCAAGTGAAATAAGTTAGTTGGAAAGATTCCATTTACATTAAATTCTAAAAAATACAAACCACTCTATAATGAACAAAACCCTAGACATGGTGGGTGGAGGTAATAAGCCACAGAAGGGAAGGATTAGGGATCCCTGGGTGGCGCAGTGGTTTAGCGCCTGCCTTTGGCCCAGGGCGCGATCCTGGAGACCCGGGATCGAATCCCACATTGGGCTCTCGGTGCATGGAGCCTGCTTCTCCCTCTGCCTGTGTCTCTGCCTCTCTCTCTCTCTCTGTGACTATCATAAATAAATAAATAAATAAAGTTTAAAAGAAGGGAAGGATTAAAAAGAGACAAAGGAATCTTTGTGGTGATGAGCATGTTCACAATCTCAATTGGGCTGATAGTTTCATGAATGTATACATATATCAATCTTACATTGTACAATTTAAATAAGTACAGTTCACTGTATATTAATTATACTTTAATAAAGCTGTTTAAACCTGTCAGAATGGCTAGAAAGACAAATTCTTAAGTATTGGCAAGGAAGTGGAGAAAAACAAACTCTTGTGCACCGTTGGTGGGAATGTAAATTGCTGCAGCCACTACGGAGTGGAAAACACTATGGCAATTCTTAAAAAAAACTAAAACAGAAATACCATATGATCCAGTAATTCCACTACTGGGTATTTATCCAAAGAAATGAAAACACTAAACCAAAAGATATATGCACCCTTATGTTTATTATGGCATTATTTAGAATAACCAAGATATGGAAGCAAACTGCGATAAAGAAGATGTGGCGCGGATATATATATATATATATATATATATATATATATGGATATATATCCATGGAATGTGGAATGTCAGTCAGCCAGAAGATAGAGAGAGCCAGAGAGAATGCTTTTCCCATTTGCAACATGGATCAACCTAGAGGGTACTACACTAAGTGAAATGAGTCAGAGAAAGATAAATACCACATGTGGAATTATATGTGGAATCTTAAAAACAAATGAATAAACAAACATACAAAATACAGAAACAGACAACAGACTGATGGTTGCCACAGGGGAAAGGAGTGGAGTTTTGGGCAAAATGGGTAAAGGAGAGTAGCTTCCAGTTATGGAACAAATAAGTCACAGGGTAAAAGGTACAGCATTAGGGAATATAGTCAATGGTATTGTAATAGCATACTGTAAGGTGATAGATGGTAGCTACACTTTTGGTGAGCATAGCATAATGTATAGAGTTATCAAATCATTATACTGTACACCTGAAACTAATTTAACTGTGCATCAACTATACTTCAATTTTTTTAAAAAGCTGTTTGTTATTGTAATCTGTTTTCTAAAACAGTACAAACTTTCTGTTATAAGATGAATAATTCTGAGGATCTAATGTACTACATGATGACGCACTTGATAATTCTGTATTGTATGACTGAAATTTGCTAAGAAGCTTAAGTGTTTTTACAAAAAAAAAAGGGGGGGGAGGTGTATGAGGTGATGAATGTGTTACTCAATTGTGGGAATCCTTTCACAATGTATACATAAATCAAATCATCATGTTGTATATTTTAAATATATTACAATTTTATTTGTCAATTTTATCTCAATAAAGCTGATAAAAATCTTCACCTGTTTTCATTAATCACATTGTCAGCACTGGTATGCTGAGTTCTGCGCATGTACTGTGGAATGAAATAAATGCATATTTCTGTGATGTTTTACTTCTGTCATTTATGTTGTCACTGAAAACAGGATTCTCAATGTGAGAAAGGAGATAAAGTCTAAGATCAGAGTTCATAATTTCAATTTGAAGTGTCAGTATGACCTCCTGATACTTTTTACTTTAAAAAGATTTGTCCACTGAAAGAGTGAGACTTAGAAACAACTAATCCAAAAGGAATGAGTACCTCTATTACCCAGGGAACTCTGGAGAAATATATGGGATTAAGTTTGCAACATTTTATCATATCTAGATTACTAGACTACTAGGTTTATGTTGAAAGGACTCAGGAGGGATCCCTGGGTGGCGCAGTGGTTTGGCGCCTGCCTTTGGCCCAGGGCGCGATCCTGGAGACCTGGGATCGAATCCCACATCGGGCTCCCGGTGCATGGAGCCTGCTTCTCCCTCTGCCTGTGTCTCTGCGCCTCTCTCTCTCTCTCTGTGACTATCATAAATAAATAAAAATTAAAAAAAAAAAAAAAAAAAAAAAAAAAAGGACTCAGGAGCCCAGTGCCAAGAGAGTATAATTTGTACAACAGTAAAGACAATTAACTGCAGTGAAATGAAGATATCAAATATGTTTAAATCCATAAATTAATAATATTAATTGGTCACCGCTGGAGGATGCTAGTAAACCAACTCATCATTTTTTAAAACAGATAAAGGGAACAAATTATGCATTTATTCTACCTTTTCAATAACAAACTACATCAATCAACAGGCAATCAAAGAGAAGACAGGGTTTCACTTTATAAGAAATACTTCAGCTAATAAATGAAGAGGGAATAATAGAATATCACCATTTTGCAAACCTTAGCAAATCAATGGATATAAGCACGAATCATCAATGTCTACTATTATCACAAAAGGTGAGATAACCCAATATTATGCACCTCTTAACTATACACAACTACCTAGGTAAAGCAGTCATGCTCAATTGTGAAAAGAAGAAAAAAGAAACAAACACAAAAGGGATCAAGCCTCTAGATCCAACTAATGAACAGAAAACAAAGCAGAATAGCATGCTAAAACACACGGACACAAGTAGCAAATCTCAGTAAACTTTAAGACAAAGCCACCCAGACTCCTTAAAATTACATTCAATGGGGAAAAAAAAGGAGAAAGGCGGAGGAGAAACCACTCCCTTGATGTGGACATTCATTCTCAGAGTATTCTAACCTTTCCTCCTCGGTGACCTCATTTACTGTATTAAGCTATAAACCTTATGACTGATAACTAAAACTGACATCACAGATGTGACATGTCTATAGTCCAGCCCCATCACTGGTTATAAATTCATAGTACTAAATAAAAGGCATCTCAGGGATCATCCAGTCTAACCACTTACCTAATACTTTCATCTAATGCAAAAAAATCATTTTCTTTTTTAAAAACTCTGAACAAACAAAATTGAATAAAATACACGTTTCATAATTATCCTAACACTCAAAACCCAATCTGTTTCTACTTTTGCCTCTCTTCTTCTCTACTACATATATTCTTTGAGGCTACCAAACAAGGCAATAGCTACTCCCAAGCCTATATGCCCTTTGCCCAAATTGTTTCCCTGCCATAGCCTCACCTATGACTTCCATTAGCTGAAATATTACCATACATGAGACCATGAATGGTCTTCTTTTCTGATTTACAACTCTATATACAACAATAATGGTAAATGATTAGGATTTCTGTGGTATCTTTGATATTGAAGATACAGTATAAAACACCACTTGTTAATACCTAGAGAGCTCTAATTCATCTCTGACCCATATTTCCTGAACTATCTCTCATTTGGTACATATAGGGCAGCCTATACAAAGTTTAAAAAAAAAAAATCAACCCAGATAATTTTTGAAGTTATAAACTCAAGGCAAGCTAGAAATGAGACAATAACTTTTCTTTTCTTTTTTTTTAAGATTTTATTTATTTATTCATGAGAGAGACAGAGAGAGACAGAGACATAGGCAGAGGGAGAAGCAGGCTCCCTGCAGGGAGCCCGATGTGGGATTTGATCCCAGGACCCCGGGATCACGACCACTGAGCCACCCAGGTGCCTCCAACAATAACCTTCATATACATAAATGTAAGATTATATTTTCTGTCTCTGTGAAAATTCACTTATTTTGCCTAAGAGTAAAAGATTCACTCATAATCCTTATAAGAAGTATTTTCCTTGCAGTTATACTCAATATTGACTTAACTCCTATTTTTAAATGAGGTGAAAGTATAACCAAGGTCTTCCTAACTTCCATCAGTCACACTTTATGCTGGAATTTGATTCTAAAGTTAAGGCAAAAAACTTAAGTTCTTTAGCTTATACTAATTCAATTATACACAGTTACTTTAAAAAATAACAAAACAACAATACCGCAAACTCTTACATTGTTGGTGAATGTAAATCAGAACAATATTGGGACGCCTGAGTGGCTCAGCGGTTGAGCGTCTCTGCCTTCGGCTCAGGGAGTGATCCTGGAGATCTGGGATAGAGTCCCATATTGGGCTCCTTGCATGGAGCCTACTTCTCCTTTCTCTGCCTCTCTGTCTCTCATGAATAAGTAAATAGAATCTTAAAAAAAAAAAAAAAATCAGAACAATCTTAGGCAAAGACTCCTGGCTGTCTGCCATCCAATACCATGATGTTCTCCTTTTCCTAAGAAACAGAACTGCATCTTTTTTCAAAGGAGCAATGCATTCAGCTATAAGATTATTTTCCTTCTCTTCTGCAGCCAGTGTGTCCAGGTGATCCAATTTTGTCCAGTGAAATATAGATGGAATTATTGTGTTATTTTTCAGGAAGGATCCTTAAAAGGAAACTAGAAACATTGCCTCTAAGAGGGGTAATTGCCTCTAAGTGGGGTAATTGGGTGACTGGGGAGATAGATGAAGGAAAATTGTGTAAACTTCTGTATCTTTTTTGAGTGTTGAGACATGTAAATTCTTACTTATTCTTTTAAAAAACTACACATTAATTTAAAAAAAGACTATAGTAACTTTAAAAAACTATATCAGGTTTAGCAAAGAAAATAGCAATTTCAGTATTTTCAGAGTATCAGAAGAGATACTTGCTGTGGTTGCCAACTAACTCAGTAAACCAATTAATACATCCATTCTATAAGAAAGCAGTAGTAATTTTCTAAGGCAATACTTTAGTATTCTGAATCTTATGTGCTCTAAAAACATATTCTATGAGTATGAGAAAATTTGCTAACAGAATAGTGTCAATGCAAAGAAACATAAAACATATGATCCTTCTTAATCAAATAAAAATGTTGAATAGTTGAAATAAAATAATTTTCCTAGCTACATTTTTGATTAATCATACACTGAACTTTTTATTAAAAAGGATTTTATTTTTAAGTAAACTCTTCACCCAACATGGGGCTCGAACTCAGAACCCTGAGATCAAGAGTCACATGTTCCACTGATTGAGCCAGCCAGGCACCCCATATACTGAACTTCAGTGCAGTGAAATTGATTTATCCAGCATGCACAATACTGCAAAATATAATAAAATGCAATGATACAGAACTTATAGTCTTATTGACAATTCACAGCCCAGACGATTCAAAACCTAGAAGACTTTATGCTCCATCAATGCCTCTTTTTGGGACTGGCAGTTAAGTGGCTGGGTTCTATCTATTACTAGCTCTATCACTCAGCAGCTTTCAGACTTTGGGTTAGACATTTAACAAAACAATATTTTCTTATTTAAGCATCCTTATGAGCTAGTGAAGGCATGCTGCAACATTTACTGATACCTATCATTTGTCAAACTTTTTAAAATACAGGATCTCATTCAATCATTATGATAACCATGTAAGGGTTATTTTATCTTTATTTTACAGATGAGAAAACAATACTCTTAGGTATTAAAGAAGGTGCTCATAGTCACAGAACTACTAAATGCAAAACTTAGATATGAGCCAGGATGCTGCTTCTGTGTCCAGAGCTAAACCCACTATATGTAACCTCAGTGGGCTTTAATCTTCTCAAATACTGGCCTAATGGATCTTCTATACCATCTCAACCTACTGTGTCATAATACAATTCATTCTGTCCACATTATTTTGTGCTAGGCATTGTGCAATAAGCAGTTCTCAAAAACGCTATCAACTGAGGGAAAAATCTAGGGACCACTTAACACATCCTAAATCTCTTCTCTGTTGCTACTTCTCTATACTCTCCTCATATCTGTATATTACTTAAAGGTCATACAAAGAATTTTCATGGTTATATGGTAATATGAAGTCCCACCTCTAGAAAACTGACATAATATCTACTAAATAGCCAGTAAGATTTAAAGCAATTATTGTGCTCATGACTTTTTTCAAATTCTAAATATTTGAAAATCTGTGCCACACAATGCAATATTTAATTGTTATAAAACCATCAAAAAAGGAACCCTCAAACAATAACAATATGTTAGAGTTTCTGATAGAGCTTTTTAAAGAGCTTTAAGGGCACCTGGGTGGCTCAGTCAGTTAAGCATCTGCCTTCAGCTCAGGTCATGATCCCAGGATACTGGGATCAAGCCTCACATCAGGCTCCCTGCTCAGCAGGGATCCTACTTCTCCCTCTCCCTCTGCCTGCTGATCCCCTTGCTTGTGCTCTCTCTGTAAAATAAATAAATAAAATCTTTTTAAAACATAAAAAAAATTTTTTTATTAAAAAAAAAATGGATGTCTCTACTTCCAGAGATTAGGATTTAGCAAGTCTGGGCTGGGAAGTGGACATCTAATGCACATCCCTGGTTAATATTCACTACAAAGGCTCAGACTCTGTGTTTCATATTTATGTAATAATCTAGAACTGCAACCTTTTCCTTTCTGAATGTGATATTAAGGTAAATTCCTATCAATATCACAAAAAAATCAATTTTTTTCTATTCCAAAAAAAATTTGCTTAATTAAAATCTTCAAACATAAATTCATGTTTAGGGGTATTATCCAAAAAAGGATAATATGTTAATTTATTAATTCAACAAGTATTTACAAATCACCTATAAGGCGCTGTTAGGCACTATCAACATACACAAAGGGAACAGACACCCATCCTGACATCACGAACTTTTCAATCTAGTAATTAAACAAATACAATTAGATTCTATAAATCAAGCCTCTTCATTGGTGCAAGTAACTCTGAAAATAGATGGAAGACTTCACACAAGACAAGTTTCTACCTATCAAACAGCTCCAAGGGATGGTATAGAAATAATACTGTGAGGAAAGGTAGGTGTGATATACAACATAAGGACGTTCTTTTCCTATGCTTATTTCTTTAAAAAAAAAAAAAAGATTTTATTTATTTATTCATGAGTGACACAGAGAGAGAGAGGCAGAGACACAGGCAGAGGGAAAAGCAGAGTCCATGCAGGGAGCCCGATGTGGAACTCGATCCTGGGTCTCCAGGATCACGCCCTGGGCCAGAGGCGGCGCTAAACCACTGAGCCACCTGGGCTGCCCTCTGCTTATTTCTAAACCATGTGGTCTATTATTTCAAATAGTCCTCCGAACACCATTTTTATGATCGACCAAAATAAAATCTTTTTTAAAAAAAAGTATTTATTTACTCATGAGAGACACACACAGAGAGAGAGGCAGAGACATAGGCAGAGGGAGAAGCAGGCTCCATACAGGGAGCCTGATGTGGGACTCCATCCCGGGACTCCAGGATCATGCCCTGAGCTGAAGGGCAGACACTTAACCACTGAGCCCCTCCGGCGTCCCAGCAAAATACTTTTTAAGAAGAGCCACAAAAGGAACTTTGGCATTAAACTACACAGTATAACCCATTCTAACAATTAAAATTTCCCTTATAGATGACTGCTTAGGTGTAACTTTTAGGATAAATTAGAAAATCTTAAGATGTGCACCTGCATATGTTATGTTACTTAGTCATTACAAACATGCTATTTCCTCAATGTTTACATTTTAAAGCTTTTACAGCCAAAAGCACTCTACTCAATTCAACAACTGACAGGCTTTCGTCAAGATAAATAGCCTTTTGGACTATCAACTTTTGAGGTCAACATTAAATTCCACTTTTCAATTTCATCTCACAATCCAAACTGATTCTACAAAAAGAAGAGCTACAGGAAACACAGGGGATTGTACACATTTCCCTTTTCCCAGACTCCTATTCACAAGGACAGGGAGGCATCCTGGTTTCAGACAAAAGGAACTGTTAAAAGACAAAATTCAACTGTTAGATGAATATATTAACAGAAACTCATAATAAGGCATCTGGGACTTGTAAGGATGCATTTTGCCAAAATATATTCTTATAATTCAGGTATTTCAAATGCATTTTGTATGCTATGCTAGCACTCTTCCCCCCAACCACCCTTTTTAATAGCCAATAATGTTTTTAAGATACAAGACTGCACAGAAAACTATTTTCTTTGGCTGAGCCTGTCAGAAAAAGCCAGTTCTAATGTGTTGTAGATGCAACATTACTATATAAAGAGTTACTTAAAAAAAAAAAAAAAAAAAAAAAAAAGCATGAATTTGAGGGCAGAAGGAAGCTTTCCCTTGTGTAGATGACAAGTTTTCAGTGATACGTGGGGGTGGGGATGGGGGTAATAAAGTATTTCTAACAATGCTTCTAAAGAGTGAATTTGCTTGGAAGCATCCATCAAATGCAAACCTGATTAACAAGTAACTTTCTTTTTTTCTTAAATTCATGAGAGGCAGAGACATAGGCAGAGGGAGGAGGCTCCCTACCATGAGCTTGATGTAGGACTTATCCCAGGGCCCCCGGATTGCGACCTGAGCTGAAGGCAGACACTCAACCACTGAGCCACCCAGGCATCCCAAACAGGTAACTTTCAAACCAACATAAAACCCACATACATTTGCTCCCCCATTATATATATATTATATATATATATATATATATAATGGTCTATGTGAAGGATTAAAAAAAGAAGCCTCAGGATAAAGCTCAAAGATAAGCTTTTTTTAACCTTGCCCCACAGTGGAAGAGACTTTCCTCCAGTTCTTTGTGGTTTGTATTCGAATGTTTGGTTTTCTGTTTTCAAAAAAAATTCAGAATATTTGACAAGAACAGATATGATGCCAACCAGGTCCATGATACTATAAACTAACTGAAAAACTAAAGTGCCTACAGATGGCTACACTTGATACTGGTCCCATCCTGCTTCTCACTAAGGCTCTCCACTTCATTAGTAGCCTGAACACACCTTGCATTCTTAAATGTGCTATGTTCCAATGATAACCACAATTTTCCGTAGCCAGGCTCAATGACAAATTTACATTTAGATTATTACCTCTTTTAGACTTTCATAGTCCTAGCCTTGAGAGTAGAGGGGATCACTTCGAAATCTGATCAAAGTTAATGGATCCTCTTCTTAAAAAGTCACACACACACACACACACACACACACACACACAGTATTGCACACAATTTCAGGGATTCACAGATTTTCTGAAGCTGTTGACCTAAAGGTCATAGTATAATCCATTATATTGTGAAGACTGGACATCCATATACCATACACAAAAATTAACCCAAAATGTATTAAAAACCTAAATATAAGACCTGGAACTATAAAACTCCTAGAAGAAAACACAAGGGAAAAACCTTCATTACTGGATTTGGCAATGATTTCTCAGATGACATCAAAACCACAGGTGATAAAAGTAAAAAAAGATGAATGAAACAATACCAAACTTAAAACTGCACAGCAAAGGAAACAATCAGTAGAGTGAAAAGTCAATTTACAGAATGGGAGAAAATATTTGCAAACCAAACATCTGATAAGAGATTAATATCACAAATATATTTTTAAAATTCCTACAATTCAACAACGAAAAAACTTGATTAAAAAATGGGCAAAGGGGGATCCCTGGGTGGCGCAGCCGTTTAGCGCCTGCCTTTGGCCCAGGGCGTGATCCTGGAGACCCGGGATCGAGTCCCACATCAGGCTCCCGGTGCATGGAGCCTGCTTCTCCCTCTGCCTGTGTCTCTGCCTCTCTCTCTCTCTCTCTGTGACTATCATAAATAAATAAAAATTAAAAAAAAAAATGGGCAAAGGAGTTGAACAGACATTTCTCCAAAAAAGATACACAAATGGACAACAAGCATATGAAAAGATATTCAATCAACAGTCTAATAATTCAGGAAATGTAAATCAAAACCACAAGGAGATACTACCTTACACCAGGATGGCCACTATAAAAAAAACAAAACAAAACAAATAAAACAAGTACTGGTGAGGATGTGGAGAAACTGGAAACCTTGTGCATTGTTGCTGGGAATGTAAAATGATGCAGCTGCTATGGAAAACAGTAGGGAGGTACCGCAAAAAATTTAAAATAGAATTATCATATGATCCAGCAATCCCACTTCTTGGTATATATCCAAAGAACTGAAAACAGGATCTCAAAGAGCTATATGCACACCCATGTTCATTGAAACATTATTCATAATAGTCAAGAGATGGAAGATTCATCAACAGAACAGATACAAGAAAATATGTATATACATAATACTCCTTACACATATATATATGTAAAAAAGTTTCAAAAGGAGAACCTATCATATGCCACAACATGAATGAACCTTGAGGGCATTATGCTAAGGGAAACAAGCCAGTCACAAAAATAAATACTGCATAACTCCACTTATATAAGCTATCTAAAGTAGTCAAACTCAGAAACATAGTAGAAAATGGATAGTAGGGGTTAGAAGGGTAGGAGGTGAGAAGTTGTTCAGTGGATATAGAGTTACAGATTTGCAAGATGAAAAGTTCTAGGGATACCTGGGTGGCTCAGAGGTCAGCCTTCAGCTCAGGGTTCAGGCCGTGATCCCAGGGTCCCGGGATCAAGTCCTGCATCAGGTTCCCCACAGGGATCCTGTTTTTTTCCTCTGCCTATATCTTTCCCATTCTCTCTCTCTCATGAATAAAAAAATAAAATCTTAAAAAAAAAGTCCTAGAGATCTGTTAAAACAACAATGTGCATACAGTTAACACTATTGTATTATACACTTAAAAACAGCTAAAAGGGTAAATTTTATGTCATTTTTTTACAATAAACAACAAAAAAGATAAAAAGAAAAGAATTCATAATAGTACAATAAATCTAGGAAGAGAGGCTGAAGTTGGTTTTTAGGGGTTCTTTAATGGCATGCTAAGGCTACGGATGAACTTTTTTTTTTTTTTTTAAGATTTTATTTATTTACTCATGAGAGACTGAGAGAGGCAGAGACATAGGTGCAGGGAGCCTGATGGGGGACTTGATCCCAGGACCTTGGGATCATGGCCTGGGCCAAAGGCAGGCACTCAACCACTGAGCCACCTAGGCACCCCTATGGATGAACTTTATTAAAAACAACTGAGGGGGGGAAAAAAAAGGAAAAAAAAAAAAAAACCTGAGGAAATGGGGTAGAAAGGGCGCTACATCAAATATTCTATGACTACTCTGGCCCTGTACTAGGTGCACAATCTCTTTTAATCTTCCATGAAACCTGCAAATAAGGACAAAATAAAATGGAAAGTGGGTGAAACCAGCTATAAGGAGATTAACTATAAGAACACTGCAGTAATACTGGCATAAGGAAATAACAGCAGTGATAAAATTTACTAGCACCACAACTGAAATGATCCTCAGAAGAGTCTTCAACAATTTCCTGGACCAGGTTTAATTTTGCTAGCCAGGGGAAGATTTTTATGGGGGTTTTATTTGTTCTATAGAATTTATTTTCTAAAAAATAGTAACATGGTCATATAATCCAGCAGTCACACTTCTTGACACTTACCCAAATGAGCTGAAAACTTATGACCAATATAAGAACCTGCACATGAATGTTTACAGAAACTTTATTCATTTTGCTCAAATTTGGAAGCAACCATTATGTTTTTCAGCAGGTGAATAAACTATGCTAAATCCCTAAAAAGGAATAATACTCAACACTAAAAAGAAATGAGCTATCAAGCAGCAAAAAACCAAGGAAGAACCTTAAATGCATATTATTAAGTAAAAAAAGACAATATGACAAGGCTGCATATTACATGAGTTCAACTATATGACATTTGGGAAAATGCACAACTACGGACAGTAAAAAGATCAGTGATTATCAGTTTGGGGAGAAGGATGAAGAATGCGGGGGGGAGGGCAGTGAAACTACACTGTATGATACTTTAAGCCTGGATATGTCATTACATATTTGGCAAAAACCCACAGAATACACAATGCAAAGAGTGAACTCTAATGTAAACTGTGGACTTTGGATGATAATGAGCCAATGTTGGTTCATCAACTGTTACAAATGTTCCACAATGGTATGATATACTGATGGTGGGCAGACTGAAGGGGAAGGTGAGAGAGATAGCTGGGAACTGTACTTTTAACTTATTTTGCTGTGAATCTAAAAAAAAATGCTCTAAAAAATAAAGTCCATTAACTTTTTAAAATAACGTGATCTATTTTATAATATATTCAAAGATTTTACAGACATTTTTATTTCAGTGCTTGAAAAAAGGTATGTCAAGAAATAATCTAATAAATAAATTTTAATTTTCTTCTTTTAGATAGGCAATGATCTAAACTCCCATTCAGCTTTCTTTAACAACAATAATGACATACAGCTTCCAGGAAGAAAAAAATAATGTACAGAAACAGATTGAAGCAGTACTCTTTCATAATTTTAGCTGACTGAATAGAGGCATTAATAAGCTTCATTCAATGCCATTTTATTTGCTTATTCTGTTCAGTGTTTAAATAACAACATACACTTTAAGGTAGAATGAACACCTTTTAAGAATTCTGTTCTACAGTCTGAATTATAAAATGCTTGAGGAAGACTGGAATTTTCTGTGAATTTATATTTGTTAAAAGGAATCTTTCAAAGCTTATAGGAAAGAGACTATGATAGTAATGTAAGGTTAGTGTTATAAAACATGAATATCTGGAATTCATTTGTCATCTCTAGTATGAATGAATAGCACATCACTGACAAGAAGCAGCTTAAGTTTCCGAACATTTTCTTATTAATTCCCTCCATATTAATGAAGGTTTAATATAATAGTATTCTCTGCATCGAATTGATCAAGATGCCTTATTTTAATCTCTAGATTAATGTTTCAGATTAATTTACAATGCCAGATGCCTAATAGGCTTAGAAATAGTTATAATTTCAGTATTCCAAGACAATTCTCTGGAATGACTTTTATCCCCAAGGGTTGGCAAACAGGGGAAGAAAGGGAAAGAAGGTCTATATCCAATATAGAAAGAGAAGCACATAGCAAAACAAGATAAGAACGGGAGAAGGGAGGAAAGGGGATGTGAGTACAAATAACAGAAAGCACCGAGAGCAAATATTAAAATAAGAGAATTGGCATGACACAAAGCATTAGATTAATATAATTTTATGTATACCTTTGTCTATAATTCTCAATATTTCATGCTACACTGTTACTTTAAAGGCGGAATAGGGAGAAAGAGCAAAATATGCCAACCATAAGAGGAGTCCAATTACCTCTTTAGACTCAATTTGGTGAAAGAGACAACAAATGTTTGAATACAATGTAGACACCAATGACAGCTAACCCTGTCCATCCCCATTTCTTTCCTTCCACTGTTTTAGAAACTAAAGGGTCTCTGTATTTTATTCACATAATTAACTCAATTTAAAACACATACCCACAGATGTATAGAAACATGGGTACTTCCCTACCTTTTCCATTCTCAGGCAAAATGCCATGAGAAAAGCACCTTTCCTAGAAAAGTATACAGCTCTCTCACATTATTTCAGCTAATCAATAGTAACTAACTTTAAAAGTCATTCAAATGTTTATCATTTCTCTAAAAATCCACCCTCTAATTAGAAATAACTTGAAAGAATTCACCATCCCTTTTAGCCCCCAAAAACTAGAACCATCACAAATGTTCAGCAAAAACAAAATTCTCTTTTCCCCAAAACAACTCATCCCATTCAATACACATATAAGGAAAGGAAAACAGTAATGGACTTTCCGCTTCACCTGTTTCAATCTGCTATTTGACCATATGGAAAAAACGTTTTAACAGCTGGATTTGGGGGCAGCCCGGGTGGCTCAGTGGTTTAGCACCGCCTTCAGCCAGGGGGTGTGATCCTGGAGACCCAGGATCAAGTCCCACATCAAGCTCCCTGCATGGAGCCTGCTTCTCCCTCTGCCTGTGTCTCTGCCTCTCTCTCTCTCTCTCTCTCTCTCTCTCTCTCTGTGTGTCTCTGATGAATAAATAAATAAATTCTTAAAAAAAATAAAAATAAAAAATAAAAGCTGGATTTTGTTTTTAGCCTTTTGGTGGGATATTTATATCCCACCCATTCCAAAACAAATGAGAGGTACCTAAGAAACATACGGTATAGGATTAAAAAAAAAAAAAAAAAAAGAGGAAATAAGTCTGGGGAAGGTGAAAAAAAGGTAGGAAAGTTTTGAAGTGAGGATGAAGGGGGCTGAAGGTTGTCTCTATGCAAAACAAAGCTAAATTATTCTACATTCCTTAACCAAGAAGGCTGCACAGTTGGCTATGAGCTTTATAACAGCCAAAGCAAAAGAGGAAAACTTAACAGTTGTTGAATTGAGGAATTTTCGCTCAAATGCCCAATTCTGTCAAACAAGAAAAGTAAGTCCATGGGCTCAACAGTTCATGTCAAAATTCCAAAGAAATTCAACAATAAAATACAGAAATGAACTTGAGGCACAAATTGTGTAAAGATGTTATTATCTAAGCAATGTCAATAAGAAGTTACAACACAAGTTTTTCTTGCCTAATAAAGAACAATTAGCTGCTGCAAGGAAACAGCCCCTAACAACAAGGATGGGAAAGGTTATTACCTTCATTTGTCTAGTGATTACTTACACTCAATTCGGAATATCTGGCAATTATAAATGCAGTCTGTTTAGCGGTGGACATTTTGCAGAAGTTGCTCATTTCACATAAATCACCTTGGATAGAGATTTCTAGTGAAATAATACCAAGAGCCAGCTGTCTGAGTCAGTTTAATACTGCCAGTCTGTTTCTGAATGTTTTAAAAAACTGCGTTGACTGCCAGATCATATAATGTAAACAGGTTAATACAGCCAATATTCCTCCTTATAAGCAATGTAAAGTCATATTCTATTTCATTAACTGTAAGACGCCACTAATGGTAAACGTGCCAGTATTTTATGTACCACCAAAAAGAAAAGCAAACATGCTGCTTATTAATCTATGGGTTATGACTGATGGTAAGAAACATCTTGATTGTAGAGATGTTAAAACAAAAAGTGGCTATTAAAAAAAACATTTACATGAAAACCCATTCCTTTGGGCAACATGAGCCACCTTGCTGTCCACTCTCCAACCTCTGGTACTGGCACTTCCTGTTGCCCTCTCTGACCTGTGCTTCCTCTATTGTTAAGTCATCACAACTTCTCTTCTAGCTGGTCTTATGCCCAACCTGTCTCTGTTCTCTATGTGTTCTTCCCATCTCTTTTTTTTCACACTACTACTACTTTTCCTCATCTATACATCTTCAAATATTAGAATGAATACTAAGGAGAAGGGATATGTGTTTATAAAATCAGCTGCTCCAATGGACACCTACTTGCTTTTCTTATTATAGGATGAGTTTATAATAGCCACAAAATGACCATGTAATTTTCCATAGAAAAAGAGAATTAAATTCAGGCAACAAAATAACATCATACATGCCCATCCCAAACCCCTCAAAGTAATCAAAGTCATTTAGAAAACTTCCTTTTTTTTCTTTTTTTTAAAATAGTGCCCCAAAGGCAAAATTCCCTTTGATGTTTCAGACACAAAGGCTGCTTCCATTTTTTTAAGTTTTTGGTTTTTTCGTGGGTTTTTTGTTTTTAGTCATCTTCACACTCAACATGGGGCTCAAACTCATGACCCCAAGATCAAGAGTTGCATGATCCTCCAACTAAGCCAGCCCAACACCCCTACATATTCCATAATTATAAGATAAACCAGAAATTAGAATTGGGATCTAAATATCCATTTGTTCCAAAACCATACCATCCCAGTCCCTCTGGAGATTGTAAGACAGATAACATTTTAATCACACTTTAATCTTTCCTTAAATATAATTAGCCCAAGCAATTTAGCAAACACCAGATAAAATTATTTTATCTCCAATATGTTAAATAAACTATAACTGCTTAAAAAGTTATTTCCTAAAAATAAACAGTAAATTAAGTTACAAAGATTTTGAAAACTCAATTCAATAAACTTTAGGGAATGCCTAATACATGCTAGGGACATAGAAATAAATAAAATCCAGTCTCTTTCTTCATGTATACAGGGTATCTCCCCTTTTAAGAAAGATATATATATATAAAGCAGGATGGAAACAAATGTAAGAGATTAATTCATTCTGTCTGGGGTATAGATGAAGATGGGAGTTGAGCCAGAAAGAAAGAATATCTAGAGAAAAAAAGAACATCTGAAGTGAGTGAAAAGCGTAGGATGCCTTTGCCACCATAGAAGTAGGGAAAGGCATTGCTGAATGTGAACTTTATTTTTCACCTTATATGATACCTTGTTGCTTGTCGTACTTCAAAAACAAATACAGGTAACTCTCAAAGATAGACTGGTATATAGGATAATAGGAAATCAGGGTGAAAAATATATCTAGAATGCTGGATAAAATCTATTTTAAAATAGACATGCTTTTAAATATATGGCTAACTTTGGGAGGGAAGCAAAGGAAGTCTTGAGAGCAGAAACAAAGAAGCATAAATCCATAAAAGTGAGGAACACTAGAACTAGAGTTTTGGGGGGGACAAAAGTATAGGTTTTAATGGGGGACAAAAGTATAGGTTTTAATAGACTACTGTTTGACATGAGAAGACTACCTTGAGGCCTACCATGGAGACAGAATGGATTAATACCTGTCTAATGCCAAGACTCCCCAAAAGCTGCATCCTTAGACTGTAAAATAGGAAAAAACTCATTCTGCAGAGGCAAATGATGGGAATAGGGTTTTTATCGGCTTTGGTTCATGGTAGAGCAATTAAACAGAAACATGTCTTCACTAAGAATTATTAACCACACGTCTGTACCCTTGTGGTGCTACAATTCAGACTAGTTGTATGACCTAAAAAACTAAGGTCAAAAATTTACTTAAAAGTAGGTGATACCCCTAGACACTCAAATTATCTCTGAAAAAAGATCTGATTCTTAGCCTCAAAAAAAATTACAAAAAAGTTCCAAAGGCCATATGTTCATAATTTAAAGAAATCACAAGAATCATCTATGAATCTGAGCTAAAGAATAGCAAACTATAGAATTAGGCCAACAAAGACTATAGATAAAAGAATGATTAGATGCATAATGTGAAATCAGTATTTTTAATAGGAAGAAATAAGATAGGGAGAAAAGTATGATATAGGAATAGGAGACTATTAAAATTGACCAGATTCTGGGGTGCCTGGATGGTTCAGTTGGTAGAGCCTACAACTCTTAATCTTGGTATAAGTTTGAATCCCATGTTGGGTATAGAGATTACTTAAAAATACTTAAAAAAAAAAAAAAAAAAAAAAAAAAAGACCAAATCTGAAAACAGTATTACTGCCTAGGGACTTTAAGCATGCATTTTGGGATCCCTGGGTGGCGCAGCGGTTTGGCGCCTGCCTTTGGCCCAGGGCGCGATCCTGGAGACCCGGGATTGAATCCCACCCACATCAGGCTCCCGGTGCATGGAGCCTGCTTCTGCTTCTCCCTCTGCCTGTGTCTCTGCCTCTCTCTCTCTCTCTGTGTGACTATCATAAATAAATTAAAAAAAAAAAAAAACATGCATTTTAAAATTTCTATAACAGGGGCACCTGGGTAACTCAGTTGGTTAAGTGTCTGCCTTTAGCTCAGGTCAAGATCTCAGGGTCCTGGAATCTGGCCTCAAGATGCTTCCTGCTCAATGCTCCCTGCTCGGTGGAGGCAGAAAGTCTGCTTCTCCCTCTTCCTCTGCTCTACCCCCACTCGTGCTCTCTCTACTTGCTCTCTCCCAGATAAATAAAATCTTTAAAAAAATAAAACAAAATTTCTACAACTGAAAAAAAAAGAAAAGAAAAAAGATGAAACTTATTAGAGAAAGGGGATAGGAAATCTCAAGCAATTCAAAATCAAGTGAAGAAATACAAAAATAAGAAAAGCAGGACTGGGGCAGCCCCGGTGGCGCAGTGGTTTAGCGCCGCCTGCAGCCCAGGGCGTGATCCTGGAGACCCGGGATCGAATCCCATGTCAGGCTTCCTGCATGGAGCCTGCTTCTTCCTCTGCCTGTGTCTCTGCCTCTCTCTCTCTCTCTCTGTGTGTCTCTATGAATAAATAAATAAATAATCGAAAGAAGAAGAAAAGAAAAGAAAGAAAGAAAGAAAGAAAGAAAAGCAGGACAGATGGAAAATGTAAGATGGTAGAAATAAATTTAAAAAGATCACTACTCATGCTCAATGTAAATGGATTAAATGTCTGTCTAGATAAAAAATTTAAATATATGTTGCTTTACCAGAGACAAATACAAAAGAAAAAGCAAGATCATAGTTTCCTGGTTGGTTGTATATATGAAAGTTAAGAATTCAAAGAAAGTAAATATATTCCAGCAAGATAAGTCCCTGCTAAGAGAGAAAACATCCAAAGCCCCTTGCACTCTGAGATACTGAGAGAAGCAAACTGACCACAAAGGTGGCTAAGGAGAAAACAACAAAGTTTTATTTGCTGAAAGTGGATTGGTTTGATTGACTAGAAACTTGAGGATTTGCAGACCCAACATCTGTACCTTTTCTGACAATTTTTTCCATAAGGCCTTCAGTAGGATGAAGCAATAGGACGAGTGAAAGAGATCCCCTTCAAATACCACAGTGCCTTAACTGAATATAAAGTTGTGAACAGGGCAAGAGGGCCTACAACTAGTCAATGAGATTAAAGAGTGAATTTAAAAATAAAAATACCATTTCCAATACCACCAGAAAATATTAAATACTTAGGAGCAAATTTAATAAAACGTGCGTAAGACCTATAAATGAAAACAAAAACACTGCCAAGAGAAATTAAAGACAAAAATAAGTGGAGACATACCATATTCATGGATTAAATCTCAATTTTGTTAAGATGTTAATTCTCTTCTATTTGATCTATATATTCGACATCGCCTAATCAACACCCCAACAGATTTTTAAACAGTAATTGACAAATTAATTCTATAATGGTATGGAAATGCAAAGGTTCTAGAATAGCTAAATAATCCTGAATGAGACCATGAAAGTTGGAGGACTTTCACTCTCTGACTTCAAGAGTTACTTTAAAGAAGTGGTTCTAACTGAGGGTGATTTTGTCCCCTAAGGAACACTTAGCATTCTCTGGAGACATTTTTGGTTGTTAGAACTAGAGGGATGCTACTAGCACCTAATGGGCAGAAGCCAGGGATGCTGCTAAACATCCTATAATATATAGAGAGCCTTCACAACAATATGATATATACATGTCAATAGTGCTGAGGTTAAGAAATCCTGCTCTAAAGCTACAATAATCAAGACCGTATGGCATTAACATAAGAACAGAAAAAGAAGGGGAGGTGGGCGGGGGGTGGGGGTGACTGGGTGACAGGCACTGAGGTGGGCACTTGACGGGATGAGCACTGGATGTTTTTCTATATGTTGGCAAATTGAACTCTAATAAAAAATAAATTTATAAGAAAAAAAAAAAAAAACAGAAAAAGGCCAATGAAGCAGAATAGAAATACAGACTATACTATATTACACAATCATATGACTTTCCACTGCAGAGAAAGGCAATTCAATAAGAAAAAGAAAGTCTTTTCAACAAAAAGTACTGTAAGACCTGCTTATCAGTTTTAAAAAATAAAAAGCCTTCAAATATTTATGTTATTCCATATACAATAATTGAGATGAAATATAAAAACTAAAAGTATATAATTTCTAGGAAAAAAAGCAAAGGCAAATACTTTGGGTTCAGACAAGCAACATGGATGAATTATAAAAACATGAAGAGTGAAATAAGACTGGCACAAAAGAGTACATATAGTATGATTCCAACTATATAAACTGTAAGAATGGGACGACTGGGTGGCTCAGCAATTGAGGGTGTATGCCTTTCACTCAGGGCGTGATCCTGGAGTTCCGGGATGAGTCCCACATTGGGCTCCCTGCATGGAGCCTGCTTCTCCCTCTGCCTCTGTCTGCCTCTCTGTGTCTCTCATGAATAAATAAATAAAATCTTTAAAAATAAATGAATAAAATAAAATAAAATATAAGAGTAAGTTTTTCCTTATTCATCAAAGGTGATAGCAACAAAAAAAGTTGTTGCCTAGGTCGGGAGGAAAACAGCACATAGTAGGGAACTTCCTGGGGGTACTGAAATGATCTGTATCTTCACTGGGGTGATGCTTGCTTACTTGTCAGAACTCATCAAACTGGGGATCCCTGGGTGGCGCAGCGGTTTGGCACCTGCCTTTGGCTCAGGGCACGATCCTGGAGACCCGGGATCAAATCCCACGTTGGGCTCCCGGTGCATGGAGCCTGCTTCTCCCTCTGCCTATGTCTCTGCCTCTCTCTCTCTCTCTCTCTCTGTGTGACTATCGTAAATAAAAAATAATAATAATAAAAAAAAGAACTCATCAAACTATGTAAGTATGTTCTGTTGCATGTAAATTATAATTACAACAGAAATTAATTAAAAATAAAGTGGTAGCTGCATTATTAAAAGATAAACTTTGTGGGAAAGGAATTTTTAGAGATAAGGGTGAATACATGTTTAGAGGTTCAATATGGATATAAATTCTAAACTTGTACATAATAAAAGCTTCAAAACATAAAAGCAAAGTGATAGAACTCAAAGAATAAAAATTCACCAGAGTAAGATTTTAACAATACATTTATCAGTACTTACCAACTGAAAGATTATGCATATAAAAAGTTTAATTGCATAAATATTTAATTACATAAAGCAATAACATTTAAATAACAATTAGCAAACTTTAACAAACATATACAAAACATTACACTAAATTACTGTAGAAGAAACATGTTTCAGACACAAAGAATATTTACAAAGAGTGATCACATACTAAGCCATAAGATAAATCTCAACAAATTCAAATAAAATGATATAATGCAGACCACATATTCAAATCATAACAAAATGTTACAAGGTAGTAAATTAAAAATAAGTATCAATTTTTAAAATTAAAAACACACTTCTAAAAAATCTATCAGTTAAAGAAGAAATGAGATCTACACAAATACAGCCAGTAGATTTTTTTAAAAGGTACAAAATCAAATCAATGGAAAAAGAGGATCTGCTTTTCAACAAATGGTGTTGGAAAAACTAGATAGCCATATATTAAAAAAAAAAAAAAAAAAAAGCAGCTCAGCCTAAACATTACAACTTATACAAAAATTAACTCACACATGAATTGTTGATCTCAACATAAACCATAAAACTATGCAACTTTTAGAAGAAAACGTAGGATGTGCTCGCTTCGGCAGCACATATACTAAAATAGAAGAAAACGCAGAAGAAATCATGATTTGTACATAGGATACCAAAAGCAGGATCCATTAAAAAAAATTAATCAACTGAACTTCGCCAAAATTAAAATGTTTATATTATGAAAGACACTGTTGAGAGAATTCTTTTAAAAAAGAAATAGAGAATAAGAGAAAAATATTTGCAAATCACATACCTAAAAGAGGACGTATGTCCAAAATATATAAAGACTATTCAAAACCCAGTATTAAGAAAATAAACAACCCAACTTAAAAATGAGCAAAGAAAAAAAAAATGAGCAAAGACTTGAACAGATACTTTACCAAAAAGTATAAAGAGATGGTAAATAAGATAGATACTCAAAATCATTACCCATTAGGTTAATAAATCATAAATCATAGGGCTGAAATGTGCTCACTGGATTTTGTACCTACTTGCTAGTTTGTCAGAGCAGTTTGAGCTGTACAGCATGTACAAGAAAGGAGCATACAGTGGATTGGGAGAAAATGAGAAGTGGAGACAATAACTGAAAACTAATCTTTCAAGAAGCATGGCTATGAAAAGGAAAGCGAGAAGTTAGGTTGGTAATCTAAAGGACAATAAAGATTGAATTTAGGGGTGAGCCTTGAGCACGTTTATAGGCTATCAGTAAAGATACTACAGCGAGGCAGAGGTTGAAAACCTAAATAAAAAGATAATAAAAGGAAAAAAGGCCCTGGAAAAAAAAATGGGAGAATAGGATCTAGAGACAACTTGAAAAGTAGAGAAAAGCTGAATAACATTGACACGCATATTTGTCTGTAGGTGGAACAGGAAGTTATCCTGTTCCTGCATCCTTTAGCTTTATTTTCTATATGAAATAGAGGATGAAGCCATCTGTGGAAAGTGAGGAAGAGCTGGAGTAGGAACTTGAGAGTGACAGAGGTTTGAAACAGCTGTTGTGGGAGTAGAGAAAAGGGGCTGTCTTGAGACAAGTGTAAGACCTGCTAAAGAACACTCAAAGTTCAGCAGATTATCAACTTTGAACTACCTCAAGTTGCCAACCAAGTTTCTAAATGACTAGGGATGAGCCTTAAGCAAGTAAGGAAAAAGGTACTTTCACCACTCCCAGACCATAATAAAGTGTGTGGTCCATACTAGGAGTAGCACTGACCTAGACTACTATACTTGCCTTCCCCTAGTCTCTGGACCTGTCCCTATGGCAAACCATTCCCCCTCAGTACTATCAGGTACTGCTGAGGACATTATAAAAATAAACCTGATCATTTAATCCTCTGTTTAACTTATCCAATAGCCTCCTAGATTCAGATAAAATCTGAAAACATTAAAATAACAAGGTCCTTCTTAATCTCATCTCTTAACAATCACTTTCATCCACCCCATCTCATCTTTTTTTTTTCCTTCCTTTTTTAAAGATTCTATTCATTCATTCATGAGAGACACAGAGAGAGGCAGAGACATATGCAGAGGGAGCGGCAGGTTCCCCTTAGGGAGCCTGATGGGGGACTCAATCCCAGGACCCAGGGACCATGACCAAAGGCAGACACTCAACCACAGAGCCACATAGGTGCCCTCATCTTTTAACTTTAGTCATAATGAAGTAATTCCAGGTCCCCAAACGTACAGGGTCTCACATGTCCCCATTACTCTGTACGTGAAATTCCCTCTGTTGGTCATCCCTTGACCTTTGCCATCAAAATTTAACTCAGATGTCCCTCCCCTAATTTGGACTACTACAAAAAAATACACAGGGACTACCATTTATAATATAATGTTGTAAGAAATGTCCCCTTGGAATTGTACAAACTGAGGACCTGGGTATCCCTCCTTATCTTCCCCCAGTATGCATCCTGTGCCTATCTGTATGCATATCTTAACTGCAATTTGTTTACAAAGAGTACAAGCTTCTTCAAGGTAGTAATTTTGTCAGGGAAGTTTTCTTGGGCTCACCAATTAGACTAGGTACCATAATCACTCTACCTTCCTCCTTAAAAAGAGATGATAAACAGTAAGAGATAACCACAGAAACAGCTTTTATTGTTTACTTCGGGTAAGCATTATATTAAGCATTTTACATATATTATCTCATTTAATTTTCAAAGAACACGAGAAAGGTACCATTATAATTCCTGTTTTACAGAAGATGGAACTGAGAGACTCAAAGAGCTAAAGCAACTTGCTTAAAGTCACATGGCCAGTAAGTAGCAGAATGCTGGGATTGATATCGCAGGGTGAAACCTAAAACATCCCCCTTTAGTCTCTGTTCCAGTCTCTCTGTCTCTCTCTCTCTGTCTCTGACGAATAAATAAATAAATAAATAAACCTTAAAAAAAAAAAAAAGAGATAGGGCAGCCCGGGTGGCCCAGCGGTTTAGTGCCGCCTTTAGTGCTGTCAGGGGGTGTGATCCTGGAGACCCGGCTCCCTGCACGGAGCCTGCTTCTCCCTCTGCCTGTCTCTCTCTCTCTCTCTCTCTCTCTCTCTCTCTCTCTCTCGGAGCCTGCTTCTCCCTCTGCCTGCCTGTCTCTCTCTCTCTCTCTGTCATGAATAAATAAATAAAATCTTAAAAAAAAAAAAAAAGATTACTTCAGACTTTTACTTTTAACCCTCCTAAATTTCTACTTGTCAATTTCTGCCTATCATTCTTAGAGTACTCTCCCTGAATACTTGTCATCTACTATGTTAGCTGTCTTTTCTAGCTCCTGTTGATTTGGAAATCTGATAAACTTTCTATGTTATTGTCAAAGTTAGCAATAAAAATGTTGCAGTCTTATATTTGTGTTCAGAAAATTATTTTTGACATCTTAAAAAAATTTTTGACATCTTAAATCTGTACATTCGCCCAACTACTTAACTGAAATCAGTTATTTAAACTATTTAAAAGGTTAAAGAACAGACCCATTATTTTGATAGGGTTTTCCATAAAACATTATTTTACCTCAACTTTTCTCAAGGCTTGTAGTTTCTCAACAGGTAAATAATCACTCCTTCTCATTTCATTCAGTTTTTAATTATTTATTTGTCTCCAAATGCACCTCTCAAGGTTTCTCATTATATCATGATTCCTTTCTATGAACCCCCTATTTGTCATAAAAGCTCCAGAAAAGAGCAGGGAGTAAGATGTTCCACATTACTAATTGAACTTTTATGAGAGTGAAGGGATAAATCTTCCACAAGTTGACTCTACAAACAACATCTCTGGAGAAAGAATTAGGAACTTTCTTTATACAGACAAATACAGACAAAACACAAAAGGACTTTCATATTATAAAGTTATCTCCCCTTTCAGGAGAGCATTTTAGCAAATACTTTTAAAAGAACACAGTTTAATAGGAAAGATACAATAAAATATTTTGGTTTTACAACCCAAATCCTGAGACATCAAATAAGAAAATGAGTAGACTGAGGAAAAAATGGTGTATTTACATAAGTCATCTTCAAATTTATTTTTTCCTCTTGGAGGGTATATATCAAGCTTTATAACTGAAGTATGTTCTCTTCAGACACTAATATTACCCATTATGTTTATTTAGGGATAAATTATTCCAGTTGTGCTACTCAACTGAGAACATAACAAAAAAGGTAAGGGGTGACATGGTTATTATCTTAGTGAGAAAACAGTTGTCAATCCATCATAATTTAATAACTTTTGCTGAAAGCATTTATTTCATAGTTTCCTGTGCTAATTATACTACACACATCTTTAATATTAAACTTTTCATCACTATCCAAAGGCATCACAGTATGTTTTAGCAAATTTAAGAATGTTTACGTAAAACACTGTACAATTTCAGGTTTGTTTGTTTCTTAGGTTTCATTTATTTATTCATGAGAGACACAGAGAGAGGAGAGAGAGGCAGAGACATGGGCAGAGGGAGAAGCTGCCTGATGTGGGACTCTATCCCAGGATCCTGGGATGCGCCGTGAGCGAAGGCAGATACTCAACCATTGAGCCACCCAGGCATCCCCAATTGCAGGTTTTGATTTTAGTTAGGTAAGGATTTTTCTTTTAATCTGGAAATTCTCTTTGAGAATCTTCATTCACCCTCACTTTTTAAGTGCTAAAAGAAGCTTAATAATGGTATTAACATTTAGTGAAAGAGAATGAAATGAAAGGAAATGGGCATAAAGTTAGTATTAGATACAGAACTCTTTTGAGCAGAAGGGCAAAAGGACAGTAACACTCAGAATTAAAGCCACTAAATGAGGACTATGTAGTTACTACCACAGGGATTCTAAGAAAAAAATGTTAAGACCTGCCTCATCTATAATTGTTTTCTCTCTCTCTGGAGTTTGAATACCCTATTCTAATTTATGCAGTTTCAACGGGCATCACGTTTCCAATCTTGCACACTAAATTACATGACATTATTTTCTAAAAAATTGATTTTATAATAATTTGAGAAATCCAGTCTATACCCCTGTATAGAAAAAAATGAAGGAAGGAATCATCAATTACTAGAACACCACATGAATATACTGGACAAAATGAATTTTGTATCTCTTCTACTTCTACAACCACAAAATAGAGCTTCCATGGAAATAAGCCACATTTCTGGTTTTGAGGAAGAATGGGTCTCATTAAACACTTCCACAGAGACCCCACAAGCCATGTGACAACTTATATTACTCTCAAATTCAAGTTAGGAACTCAAGTGATATTGAAATACAACCCAAATTAGTTGGTGCTACTTTTGTCACTAGCACTGTTGAATGATAACTAAGGCAACAGAAAAATCATCTCTGGGATTGTGCAAAGTCATTTTTTTAAATGTCTTTTTTTCAATTTTCTTAGGATAAGATTATGAACTCC
The DNA here is from genome assembly GCF_011100685.1 of Canis lupus familiaris. Taxonomy (NCBI): domain Eukaryota; kingdom Metazoa; phylum Chordata; class Mammalia; order Carnivora; family Canidae; genus Canis; species Canis lupus. The sequence continues at coordinate 42,394,121 of NC_049230.1, read as the reverse complement.
TTTCACAAATACCTCATGGAATTACAGAATGGTAAAACATTGAAACTGGAAAAACTAGTACTTCAACCTTTAACTCTCAGCAACTTGTCTAACGGGGGAAGTCTGTAAAACTAACCGTTCCTCCCACCATCTCATATAAACCATGTTCTCACAGCATTCTGCAAAGAATCAAATTATCTGAGGATGCAGCTGTTAAGTAATAGCAGCTGCTCAGTATTGAAATTCAGGGGTTATCCCTAAAATCAAATTCCTCAAAACTCAGATTCAAAAAACAACAGAATCATTAGTTTAAGTAAGAAACCCAACTAAGTTTATTGTAATAGAAAAGAATGATTTTTATTGCTAAAGCTAAAAGGTGGTGAGACTTATGCTATCTTTGAAGATATCATGGACACCATAAAAAGTTAGCTACAGAAAAATTTAAAGATATGCCTCAAAAAACCATTTTTATATTTAACCTAGTTTGGCATTTCCTCCGCTTTGAGGAGCTTGAATAAATGGGGCAACCATGCTCTAAAATATACAGATTCTGTATAAATCCTGATTCATCTGTTCCCTCAAAGATCCACTAAACTGTTGATGAAGAAAAACAAACTCATCTCAACTCTTTATCACATTTGTTAATTAGAAAAAGGGCCCCAAGTTTAAAGTTACTGCATTCTGTATTTATACTTTTCTGTAAGGAGCTCCAAGTACTCTAAAAATCTGTTTACCATTTGTATAAACTCCCCAAATAAGCAAAACTAAATATATTGTTTAGTGAATTTTGGGGCGGTGGGGGGAGTGATAGAACTGTTTTAAAACTCATAATGGGGATCCCTGGGTGGCGCAGCGGTTTAGCGCCTGTCTTTGGCCCAGGGCGTGATCCTGGAGACCCGGGATCAAATCCCACGTCAGGCTCCCGGTGCATGGAGCCTGCTTCTCCCTCTGCCTGTGTCTCTGCCTATGTCTCTGCCTCTCTCTCTCTCTGTGTGACTATCATAAATAAATAAAAATTAAAAAAAAAAACTCATAATGGATGCATAATTTGTATTGTAATTGTAAAAATTCACTAAAATTCAATGAACTTTAAATGGGAGAATTTAATAGCATGCATGTTTTACCTCAATATTCTTTAAAAATAAGGTATCAAGATAATGAGAAGACAAGACACAAACAAGGAAAAAATATTTGCAAGACATATCTAATAAAGGATTGTTAACTTAAAATCTACAAAAAAACTCTCAAAATATGAAAACCAAAGGGCCAAAGACCTTAACAGACACCTCACCAAAGAAGATACAGATAGCAAATAAGCATATGAAAAGATGCTCCAGGGATGCCTGGGTGGCTCAGAGGTTAAGCGTCTGCCTTTGGCCCAGAGCCTGATCATGGAGTCCCACATGGGGCTCCCTGCCATGGAGCCTGCTTCTCTCTCTGCCTATGTCTCTGCCTCTGTGTGTGTGTGTCTCTCATGAGTAAATAAATAAAATCTTAAAAAAAAAAAAAGAAAAGAAAAGAAAAGAAAAGAAACGATGCTCCACAACCATGTCATCAGGGAAATGCAAATAGAAGATACCAGTGCACACTGCTTAGAATGGCCAAAGTCGAGAACACCAACAACATTAACTGCTGACAAGGACATGAAGCAACAGGAACTCTCATTCATTGCTGGTGAGAATGTATTCAAAATAGTCCAGCCACTTTAAAAAACAGATTGTCAATTTTTTTTTTTTTTTTTTTTTACCAAACTCAACATGCTCTTACCATACAATCCAGCAATCAATCTCCTTAGTATTTAATGAAAGGAGCTGAAAACTTATGTCTACATAAAAACCCGCACATAAATGTTTATAGCACTTTAACCACAATTGCAGAAACTTGGAGGTAACCAACACACTCTTCAGTAGGTGAATAGATAAACTGTAGTACATCCAGACAACAGGGTATTTTTCAGCACTAAAAAGAAATGAGCTATAAAGTCATAAATAAATCTGGAGGAAACTTAAATGCATATTACTAAGTAAAAGAAGCCAATCTGAAAAAGCTACATACACTTTAATTTCAATTATATGACATGAAAAGGGAAAACTATGGAGACAATAAAAAGATAAATGGTTGTCAGAGGTTAGGGGAGAGGAATAAATAAATACATCACAGAAAATTTTTAGGCAGCAAAATTATTCCATAGGATACAATGTCATTATACATTTGTCAAAACCCATAGAATGCAGAACACCAAGAGTAAAATCCTAATGTAATCTATGCACTTTGGATAATAATGATGTGTCAATGTAGGTTCATTGATTGTAAAAAATGTTATCACTCTGGTTCAGGATGTTCGTAGTGAGGGACACTGCATACGCCCAGGATCAGTGCGTTTATGGGAACCCTCTGTACTTTCTACTCAATTTTGCTGTAAACCTAAAACTGCTCTAAGAAAAATTAAGTCTATTTAAAATAAAAAAAAATAAGATAATAAAACAAGTCAATCAGGGTGCAGAGCAAGATCAATATACAAAAATCTACTATATACACAAGCAATGACTAATCCAAAAATGAAATTTAGAAAACAATCCCAATTACAATATTGTTAAAAACAATAAAATACATGGAAATAAATTCAAGATGTGTAAAACATACTCTAAAACTACAAAATTGTTGAAAGAAATTGAAGATCTAAATGGGAAAACATCCCATGTTCATGGATTGGAACACTTAATACTGTTAAGAAGACAATACTCCCCAAACTGATTTATAAATTCAATTTAATTTCCTATCAAAATCCCAGCTGGCTTTTTTTTTAAAGAAAATGATAAGCTAATCCTAAAATTCATATGAAAATGCAAGGGACCCAAAATAACGAAAATGATCTTAAAAAAGAACAAAGTTGGAAGACTCACATTTCCCAATTTTACACTTACTACAATGTTATAGTGATCAACAGGGTTGGAGTGGCATAAGGATAAATTTATAAATCAATGGAATAAAATTTCCAGAATCCAGAAACTGGAAATAAACTCTTACATTTAAGCCCAAAAGATTTAACATGGGTGCCAAGGCCATTCAATTGGGAAATAATAATAATTCTTCCAACAAATAGTGAAGAGACAACTGGATAGCCACATGTAAAAGAGTGATACTGCACCCATACCTCACAATATACAAAAAATTAAAAGAGATCACAGACCTAAATATAAGAGCTAAAACTATAGGGGCATCTAGGTGGTTCAGTGGTTGAGCATTTGCCTTCGGCTCAGGTCATGATCCTGGGGTCCTGAGATCAAGTCCCACATCAGGCTCCCCTCAGGAGCCTGCTTCTCCCTCTGCCTATGTCTCTGCCTCTGTGTGTGTGTGTCACATGAATGAATAAATACAATCTTAAAAAAAAAAAAAAAAAGCTAAAACTATAAAACTCTTTGAAGAAAATATAGGTGTAAATCTTGATGATTCTGAGTTAGGTAAAACCTTCTCAGATATGACACCAACGACCAAGAAAGTGAAAAGACAAACTAAAGAATGGGTGAACATATTTGCAAATCATGTATCTGATAAGAAAAGCACTTAAAAACAAAAAGACAACCCAATTTAAAAATGGTCAAAGGACTTGAATAGATATTTCTTCAAAGACAACATACAACGAGCACACAAAAAGATGCTCAATATCATATTAATGGGAATTACAAATCAAAACCACAATGAAGTACCACTTCACTCTAAAATGTCTATAATCAAGAAGACAGTGTTGACAGGGATGTGAAGAAATTGGAACCCTTTTACATTGTTGGTGGTACTGTAAAATGGTTCAGACACTGTGGAACACAGTTTAGTGATTCCTCAAAAAGTTAAACATAGTTACTAGATGCTAAGTGACTCAGCAATTCCACTCACAGGTATACACCCCCAAGAGAAATGAAAACATATGTTCACTTAAAACTTATATGTGAATGTTCATAAATAATACTGTTCAAAATAGCCAAAAAGTGGAAATAACCCTAATATCCAACTGGATAAACAAAATGTAATATATCCAAACAATGGGTTATTATTTGGGCATAAAAAGGGATGAACCTTGAGAACATTATGGTAAGTGAAAGAAACCTGCCACAAAGACCACACATATCAAATGATTCTATTTTATGAAATGTCTAATATAGGCAAATCTATAGAAACAAACATTAATGGTTGCCAGGAGCATGGGGAACAGAGAGTGATTTGCTAATGGATAGGTTTATTTTGGTGGTGATGAAAATGTTCTAAAATGAAAATTTACTCTGTGAATATACTAAGAACCATTAAATTGTACATTTTTTAATTGTACACTTTAAATGGGTGAATTATATGATATGTGACTGTCATCAAGAAATCCATTTCTTTTAGGCAAGTAAAAAACAAAATTCAGGACAGTAGTTTCTTCTTGGTGGGGCAGATAAGGCAGAGAGATGGAATGGGGAGGTGTTTATGCACAGCTTCACAGTGTTGGTTTTATGTTCTATTTCTTAGGCTGGGTTGGGGATACTTTATTATTCTTAATCACCTCCATCACATATCTTTTCTGTATCTCTTAATTAGCTTTGAAGTCTTAGCCAAGTCACTTAAGACCTCTCTGAGCTGCAGCTCCCTCTCTAAAAGAGGGATACTATCGTACCTCCTTAGGGCTATACTTTATAATAAAGAAGAGTCTTTCTTTAAAGTAGAAGTTACTATAAACTTCAAAGTGCAAATCTGTTATACTCTCACCTCACTGAAATAAGCACTATTGGTAGATACCCTTCCAGACTTTCCAGGAACGTAGGAGTAATTTTTTTTTAATATTTAAGGGGACAATCTTTGACACTGATTTTCACTCAATAAATTGTATCTTTCAAAGATAATCACTCCAAAATTCCTCTTTGCATCTATAAACTCAATGACATCTCTAGTCAAAGGGTGTAAATTTTGAGAAACTGTTCTCCTAGAAAGTCTCTATCCATATACACTATCATCATAAGTTTCAGAGTGTCTGTTTCACTACATCTGCAACAACTGAAGGAGTCATCACTTTTTTCCAAATGTCAAACTAGTGGGAAGCCTGGGTGGCTCAGTTGGTTAAGTGTTTGACTTTAGCTCAGGTCATGATCTTGGGGTCCTGGGATCAAGCCGCACTTCGGGCTTAGTAGGGAGTCTGCTTGTCATTCTCCCTCTGCCCCTTCCCCTTGCCCGTGCTCTCTCTCTCTCAAATAAATAAATAAAATCTTTAAAAAGTCAACCTAGCAGGTTAAAAGTGGTATCCTATTTCTGTATTTCTTTGCGAATGAAAGTAAGAATCTTTTAAAAATGTTTTTAAGGGGATCCCTGGGTGGCTCAGCGGTTTAGCGCCTGCCTTTGGCCCAGGGCACAATCCTGGAGTCCCGGGATCGAGTCCCGCCTCGGGCTCCCAGCATGGAGCCTGCTTCTCCCTCCTCCTATGTCTCTGCCTCTCTCTCTCTCTTTCTCTCTAGGTCTATCATAAATAAATAAATCTTTTTAAAAAATGTTTTTAAATGGGGGGACACCTGGGTGGCTCAGCGTTTGAGCATCTGCCTTCCACTTAGGGCGTGATTGGGGGGGGGGTGCTCCTGGGATCCAGTCCCGCATCAGGGAGCCTGCCTCTCCTTCTGCCTATGTCTCTCTCTCTCATGAATAATAAAATATTTAAAAATAAATTTTATTTCTTCCTGAATAGCCCGTTCTCTAGCTTTTGCCTATTTTTAGTTAGGTCTTTCTTGTCTTTCTTTTCTTTCTTTCTTTCTTTCTTTCTTTCTTTCTTTCTTTCTTTCTTTCTTTCTTTCCTTTATAAATTTTTTATTGGTGTTCAATTTGCCAACATATAGAATAATACCCAGTGCTCATCCCATCAAGTGCGCCCCCCTCAGTGCCCATCACCCAGTCACCCCCACCCCCCTGCCCACCTCCCTTTCCACCCCCCCTAGTTCATTTCCCAGAGTTAGGAGTCTCTCATGTTCTGTCTCCCTTTCTGATATTTCTCATTTTTTCTCCTTTCCCCATTATTCTCTTTCACTATTTTTTATATTCCCCAAATGAATGAGACCATATAATGTTTGTCCTTCTCCAACTGACTTATTTCACTCAGCATAATACCCTCCAGTTCCATCCACATCGAAGCAAATGGTGGTATTTGTCATTTCTAATGGCTGAGTAATATTCCATTGTATACATAAACTACATCTTCTTTATCCATTCATCTTTCGATGGACACCGAGGCTCCTTCCAGTTATTCACCCTTATTTCTTATTGATTTTAAGAGTTTTTTCTTTTTTTTAAGTTTTATTTATTTATGAGAGAGAGAGAGAGAGAGAGGCAGAGACACAGGAGGAGGGAGAAGCAGGCTCCACGCCGGGAGCCCAACTCAGGACTCGATCCCGGGACCCCAGGATCACGCCCCGGGCCAAAGGCAGGTGCCAAACCGCTGAGCCACCCAAGGATCCCCCGATTTTAAGAGTTCTTTATGTATTAAAGATGATAAAAACACTTATGCATATTTTCTTATTTTTGGCTTTATTTTTTACCTTTAAATCTTTTTTTTAAAAAGATTTTATTTATTTATTTATTCATGAGAGATACAGAGAGAGAGAGGCAGAGACACAGGCAGAGGGAGAAGCAGGCTCCATGCAGGGAGCTCAATGTGGGACTCAATCCCGGGACTCTGGGATCACACCCTGAGCCAAAGGCAGATGCTCAACCACTGAGCCACCCAGGTGTCCCTACATTTAAATCTCTAATCCACTTGGGACTTTTTGTACATTACAAATATGGATCCTACTTCATCTCTCTCCACCACTAGCTAAACCTCTCAAGCAAGATTTAATAAACCAATGGTGTGTTAGAGCTGGTTCATACTGGCTCCTGAGAGATTATAACATTTTCTAGTATTTTGCAAGCTGTGAAACATAAGCATTATTAAAAATTAAATTATATAAACTTACAAAAAAGTAAATGATTACTAAAACTAAATACTCAGATATCATCACTTCCTAATTATTTTAATATGATTTATATTTTTTTTAATTATTTTTATTTTTTTTTTATTTATTTATGATAGTCATACAGAGAGAGAGAGAGAGGCAGAGACATAGGCAGAGGGAGAAGCAGGCTCCATGCACCGGGAGCCTGACGTGGGACTCGATCCCGGGGCCTCCAGAATCGCGCCGTGGGCCAAAGGCAGGCGCCAAACCACTGCGCCACCCAGGAATCCCCATGATTTATATTCTTAAGGTTAACACCTAGTTTATCTGTAGAGTAAAAATACTTTATAATGTTGTGCTACTATGTTTCTTTTTCTACTTCAAGCGTTTGGTGACTTCACGATGGTAGCTTGCAATTGGCCACTACAGGAATATTTACACCACCAGAATATGGCAAGCCCTAAAAACCAGGACTATTTTATCTTTCAGAAATCCTGCAAAACATATAGCAGTACACTACTGAAATAAGCCATTCTTATTATTTTAAAGAGGATGGCTAGCACATACTAATCTGTCATTTATTCACAAGTTTATATAACAGAATGTGGAGATAGAATTCAATGTACTTTTTTTTTCTGTGCTAGAATCAGGGATGGCTTTGGTATGTAGGAGATGAGACTTTAGACATAGTTTCTATTATTCTAACATGAGATCATGGCTCTGCATTGAGAATGTATTTTTTCCTAAACAACTCAACAGCATTCTTAACTTAAAAGTAGATTACATAGGGGTACTTGGGTGGCTCAGTCAGTTAAGCATCTGACTCTTGATTCCTGCTCAGGTCACAATCTTGGGGTCATGAGATTGAGCCCCATACTGGGCTATGCACTAGACATGGAGCCTGCTTAAGATTCTCCCTCTCCCCCCACACTGCCCCTCTTTGCCCTAAAAAAAAATGTAGATTATAGAAAGCAGTAGCAAAACAAGGACTATTTGGGGGATAGTTGGTTACTGTAAACTACTTTTAGATTAGGGCTCCTTACTCTAAAAAAAAAAAAAAAAATTCCAAACCCCATAAAACAAAATCACTATCATAGAACAGTCTGAATACCATTCTAAGTGTTCCCTCATAAAAATTCCTACAGTGCATGAGGAAGTGGGGATCTACATAATGCAAGGGCCAATGATAGCACTCTTCTTTGATAGTCATCATCATGTCAAACTTCGCACTAGGAACTTTCTCCATTAACAACAAACAATAAATACACACCCAGGACCATATTCGGCTCTGGAGATACAAATAAGACATGGTCCCAGCCTTCAAAACCCTCATAATTTTCCAAAACTCTCATCATTTTCCGTGTATCAGTGGATAAAGAATGTGTCGTAAGTGGTTATAAGTATTTGCTTTTATTAGCATTGAGAGGGAAAGAAGGACAGAAAATGATTTTGATTTTGTCTAGGAAACAAGCATATACTTTAAAAGAAAAAAAATCAAGGTATTAAAAACTAGTTAAAGTTTGCCTCCCTACAGAGATAAGCTGATACATGTTGATAACCAGATCTTCAGCATCTATACCAGGTAACCATCACAGTGTCCCTATTTTAATGTCTTTACTGCTGAGGTACTTTAAGAAGTCAACAATTTCTTTGCAGATACTGACATCAGCTGTATCAAGTAAATCAATATCTGCTGTCTATGTATTTCCTTACCTGTCACAAGCCATTCAGATTTGAATTCCAGCTACCTCATTCTAGGTGTTTATGTTATGAAACTATGTAATATAATAGCATGCTAGACTCAATAAAACCCTTTTGCACATAAACCGAAAAGATTTCACTTTTAAAGACTTGTCAGTTGGTTTCCAGTAAGCATAATATCTCATATTATAGCCTAGGGAGCAAACACAACAGCTGCTCCTTTCATAGACACAGTTGTGCCTTGATATACACAGAGCAATGATTTCAACCACTTCCAATCATTAACTAATATTTTAGACTTTGAAATCTATTTCTTAGGGATTTGTGCTATACATAGAAATAATCATTACCCTTTGGGAAACAATGGCTCATTTAATGAAAATGAGTTTAACAAAGGAATTATTTGGTACTGAAAAATACAGAGCAGTGAATTGGGTGACTCAAATCACAGCATCATCAGCTCATGTAACTAACAGGATAATTTAAAAAAAAAAAAACCTACAGTAACTTAAAATTTAGCTTCAACAATGTAAATATCCTCGTTATGTCCCCTGAACAAAATTGTGAAACCAGAAATTATGTTATTTTGAAAATGCTTCTTTACTCCCAACCTGAGATGAATACCACAAAAAAGAAAAACTTTGCAGAATGGAATATTTCTATTCTGCCTGAAGCCTAGTTTTGACTGGTATGTGTTTCCCGTTACACATTTGATTCACACTGAATTTTCTTTTAAGTATTAGGAGAATAAATAGCATTCCAAAAGTCACCAGTTTGAAAACTTCCAGTTCTTTTTCTAGTTGGAGAGCTGACAAAACTTACTACATGGAACAGCAAGTTAATGCAGTGACCATTAACCCAACCACAGCAAATTCTATAGAAATAGCCTCCAACTAGATAAAGCAAAAGTCACAAAATGTTACTCCAGAAGAATGGTTTTATGGGGACATCACTGTTCAATTCTTTCGTATTTTCTGAGGTTTAAGATTTTTCAAAAAATAAAATAGTGCATGATATTCTCAAAGCAGATACACAACACAATTATACATAATGTGAAAAGATTGAGTTTTCCACCAAAAGCCTTGCAGTTTATGACGTTAAACTTTTACCAGAAACCTTAGAGTCATGGCACACAAAAAGCAACTGAGTACATTTTTTTTTTTAAGATGCACTATTCCTGGTTTCATTCAGAGTTTTTGTTTATTTGTTTTGTTTTGCTTTTATAAGAACACTTCCTCCAGTTTCAATGCACATTAGTTGAACAGGTATTACTGGTAAAACAGCAAAAGAGCAAAAGGTTCTGGCTCAGCCTCTAACCAGCTGTGTGACCTTGAACAAATCTCTTAGCTTCCCTGGGTTCTCAATTTTCCCATTTATAAAATGAGGCAATTACACTGGATGCATTCTAAAGTATCTTCCAACTCTAATTCCTTTCAAGATAGAGCTCTAGGCTTGTGAAAATGAAAAAATTAGCCCAATAAATAAATAAATAAACAAACAAATAAATAAATATCTTTGTGCTGTTAGTGAAACAAACAAGATACAAAAATGTAAATACCCAATGCAATCATGATCTCAACTCATTACACATACACACATTCCAGAGACAAAACTAGAAAAAAAAAATTCATCAAATGCTATCAGTGGCTATCTCTGAGTTGTAGGTTATAACTTTTCTCTATTTTTCAAGAGTCCTACCATAAATATATTATTACTTTGATAATAGAGTGGGAGGAGGGAGTTAAAGAGAAAGGAAAACCCTCCTTTTATGTGTTAAAGGGAATTTTACATTTGGAAGGCATTCTACAATTTGAATGATTTTTCAAAAACCATTGGAGCTAATCGGTAAAAAAAAAAAAAAAATCTCTGCGATAGTCACCTATCTGATACCTATCAAGAGTCAGACAAAAGCTGTTGGGTTATTTATCCTCAATTAGTAAGCTTTAAGGAGATACTAAATTTTTTACTCAAACTGGTAATTTTATAAGAGTCAACACATACATAGGGCCAGGCACAGTGCTATGACTTTACATATACATTGATTCTTTAATCCATACAATAACCCTTATGAAATAAATATACTATTACTATCGCCATTTTACACATTACAGCCCTGAGGCACAAAGAGGTTAAATAGCCCACAGCTAGTGAGAAGGCAGTCAAGATTCACTCATACAGTGAATGTAAGAAATAGTGAAAGGGATTATAGGGTAACGGAGGGAAAATGAGTGGGGAAAAATTAGAGAGGGTGACAAAACATAAGAGACTCCTAACTGCGAAACGAGTAAGGGTAGTGGAAGGGGAGGCAGTGGGGGAGAGGTGTGACGGGGTGATGGGTACTGAGGAGGGCACTTGACAGGATGAGCACTGGGTGTCATAGTATATGTTAGCAAATAGAACTTCAATAAAAAAATATATTTAAAAAATATATTTAAATCCAGTCCATAATCATCCAGTACTACTGGCTCTAATCACTAACCCATAAAGTCCCTTTGTACTTAACTTTTGTCCTTCTCTGGTCATTCTTTAACTGCTTTTGTTCTCAAAGTTCTTCTGAACTACTTTTCTTTAAACTGAAAAGAAATAATATGTAAGTGCTAAGATAAAAAGACTGGCTAAACTTTTAATTTGCTAGCTTAAAATTATGATTCATAACTTCAAAGCTAAAAGGAGTGTAATTTAATCTTCATACATATCACTAGGTAAATACTACTATAACATCTGAGGAATTAAATAGCATTAATTGCTAAGGTTAATATTGGAATTTATTGCTTGAAAATATTGTCGAAAACCATTGTTTTACTACAAAGAAGGCACTTTGAGTCTTTGTCCTCATGAATCTTCTGGGAAAAGAGCCCCTTAAACTAACTGTTGTACCTTTCTAATGTCTAACATATAGAAATGGTACTTTAAAGTGTATTGTAATTAATTATTTTGATTTTCCAAAGAATATACATACTATTTATTCTGAACACTGGCTTTAATACCCACCCAGTTAATTTCAAAATAACCCCAATGACTGCAACATGAAGAACCTGGGAAAAGGAAAACAGAGAAAGCCAACCAATTAAACGTGGTTGAAGTTCTCACCTAATTCTTTCTCAGGCAATTCAAACCCAAACCAAGTATACATGTGTCCCTTTTTCTGCACATTACCTACATTACTTGCCAATTTTTATGGCTTCTGGATTACTCTGAATAAAGCTCAAATTTCCCCATATCTGTATTACTACAGATTTTAGCCATGTAAAGATAAATATAGAAATCAATAGTTTCCTATTTTAAAAAACTAAAATGAGAGGGAAGTGAAGAAGAAAGAGAGGGAAAAAAACTTTGCACCAGGCTGCCTGTTAACTTAGATGTGCAATGAGATAATCACTCGATAATTGCACCCTTTGGGTACTTCTGTACTGGTAAAATAATAAAGTGAAACCAAGTCACCTGGTTTATTTCAATTTACTTACACAATTTGCAAATCTGCAGCTCTCTGCCATAGTACATTAAGGAAATAAGCATGTAAGAAAAAATCACCTGCTTATGTAAATTGGAGGATGGTTTTTATCTATGCAGACAAAAAAAAATAGCTGCAATCTGGGTCAAATGACTAATTTTATCTATTTGTTCAAATGTCTCTCTTCACCTTTTCTCTGTAGCTCAGAGCAAGAATTTTAGGTCAAGGAATGGATAAACCAAAAGTTTCTGTGTTGTCCATTTCCCTGTAAGGAGTTTGCTGCATGACAATACTGAGCCCTATACTACTGAAATTGAAAACAAGACTGAGAACTTTATCTAGATAGCAAAACCACAACATTGAGAGAGGAAAAGAAATCAATGGAGTATATCTGATCTAACTGGGAAGGAAAGCAAACATGGCAAGGATCAGGTACCAATTTTATCTTCTGGTACCTTAGGCAAACAAGGCTTCAGAAAAGAAAAGGAAAATACTCCAAATAATTCAGGGCAGATAGGACAACTTCTCTATAGAGAACATCATTCCACTTTGTTCTATAAATGCACCCAGTCAAGATCTTCTGAGTCTGATATAAGTAAGATGAATGCGTTCTTGGTAATTAATGACTGCCTTCCCAGTATCTGTTGGGGGAATTCATCCTTACCACTTATAACAGACTCCATCTCTATCTCCACGCCTAGGTCCAGAGCAATCCTATCTCTACTGACATGATTGGTTCAGAAATCAGTATACAACCCAATAGAGGCCAAAGAGACTCTAGTACTGTGCTGGACAATAAGGTAGTACACTTTGTATGGGGGGGAAAAAAAGAATGTAAAATACCTAATTAATAATTTTTATTAAAAAATAATTTTTATAGTAATAACATGCTGAAATGACAACATTTTGGATAAATGCAGGTAAATAAAAATATATTACTAAAACTAATTTCACCTGTTTCCTTTCACATTCTTTAATGTGGCCACTAGAAAACTTAAAGTCACATATGTGGCTTATATATCTACTGGGCAGTGCTGCTGGTCAGCTGAGGGCTTCTATGAAAATGCTCCCTTCCAATTGTGGAAGGGCTTTAGGAAGTCACACTCCTGCTCTATCTCTGGGCATTGCATGCCCTAAACAACTACATCCTTAAAGCTGTGACACAGCTCATTTTGTGGGAGGTCGATCTGCAAACTAGTGAATTCCCTACCCAAATTCAGAATTTAAAAGCAATTCCTAAAAAAGAAGAAAGAAAAGAAAAGAAAGGAAGAAAGGAAGAAAGAAAAGAAAGGAAGGAAGGAAGGAAGGAAGGAAGGAAGGAAGGAAGGAAGGAAGGAAGGAAGGAAGGAAGGAAGGAAGGAAGGAGAGAGAGAGAAAGAAAGAAAGAAAGAAAGAAAGATAGATAGATAGATAGATTGATTCTTAAAAACAAAACATTGGGGGAATCCCTGGGTGGCTCAGTGGTTTAGTGCCTGCCTTTGGCCCAGGGGAATGATCCTGGAGTCCCAGGACCCAGTCCCACATCAGGCTCCCTGCATGGAACCTGCTTCTCCTTCTGCCTGTGTCTCTGCCTCTCTCTCTCCTCTGTGTCTTTCATGAATAAATAAATAAATAATCTTTTTAAAAAAAATTGTAAATCAACTTGGCTAATGTAAGCACTGGCCCCCAGATCATCTTATTTGATTACACGCACACACACACACACACAGACAAAATATTTAATATTAAACTTTAAAATTTTTTAAATCACTCCAAATATTTAGGAAAGAAAATATATCTAAAACAGTAAAGGGTAAAGTATTACCAGAAAAATAGTATCAAATTTACACTTAGGAAGGAATTGATTGCCCATTTGCAAATATGCAGGTTCTTCATAACTAAATATGTATAATCCTTACCACTAAGTCAATAGAAGAAAATAAATCTTAGACAAACTACACATTTAAAATCTGATCCCACATTTGAAAATTCTATGAAAGTCACCATATTGGAATAGGGTTACATGATCTCATTCTTCCTTTAAACATTTTAGAAGCTATTCAACATCTGTAATCCTGCAAAAAGATGTCATATGGTCACTAACAGACTTGACCACAAGTTAAAGCTATAATGCTTTATAAATATCAATGCAATTTTATAACAGAAACTTAGGAAACACAAAGTTTTATAAATAGGGAAACCACCAAGACCCAGAAAACTTAAATAATTTTATCAAGGTCTTGTTGGCAGCAAGGTAGGACCAGAACCTCATCTCCTAACAAGTTGAGTACTCTATTACCTCGTCATTAAAAAAAATTCTTTCCAAGGAAATGGCACCTTGAACACGATAAACACCAAGTTCTCTGGCTTATTAAACTAGAAATAAAAACTTAGGATTTGGGAGAATTTTATTAATAATAAAACAACATGCTACTAATACTTAAGACATTCTTTAGAATCAAATACACACACACACACACATATATTTACATATCAGAGAGAAAAAAAATCACACAATTATTCTCTCAAATGCCATCATTAGATCTACCTGCTAAATTCAATGGCCTTTTTTCCCCTCTCATTTTCTGACTTTTTTTTATCTGTACCAAAGATCACTCCCATCTTCCTAACAATCTTCTGCCATGCATCGGTTGTCAATCACTATGAATATATTTTCCTATCTGACTGCCCTTTAGTTCTGCCTCCAACAATTTCTTCCACCTACAACTGAGAACATTCCCTAAGGCTCAGACCTCAACTACCTCCACATTTCTCTTTAACATCTATATATTTATCTCTCTGAACAAGTCACTCTCTTAAAAACTTTCAATGGTTGCTAATCCCAGTGTTTCAACTTTTTTCATTATTACCCCCTCCAAGGACCCTTTTTAAACATTTTTCCCCGCAACTACACTCCCTGTGAAATTTTAATACCATAGATATGCTATACATCGGTATAGGTATATATGTGCTTTATTCATTAAAAGTGTAAGATTTTGCCCCTCTCCCAGTACCAGTGGTCTCTTCAGCTGGACACTCCAACTTCAGGGTCCAGCTTTAGTTTGTGCCTCCACGCTATCACCTCCCACCCTCTCCACTACACTTAACTTTCAGCAACTCCAGCCCTATAGTCTCTTGCATCTGAGTCCATCCATCTAGAATGTTCTTCCCCATTAGCTCTCATTCTTAAAACTCAGTTCAGGTATTACCTCTTCTAGAAAGCATTCATACCTTCCAGAGAAATCTCTCCTTTATGTTCTCATAATATCCAGGGAATATCTCTATTGAATCATATCTACTACTATGTACCTGCTACTATTGCATTGATGGCAAATGGATAATAATTATCCCACTACAAGTCTCTTTCTCTTTCCTGCACCAGATTATATCTTTCTTAAATTCCCTCTCAAAAAAAAAAAAAAAAAAAAAATTCCCTCTCATCTAGCACAGGGCCTGGAAATAATCAATAACCAATAAATAAGTATTGTTAAAGAACAAGTGAAAATATATCCTTATATTTTTATTTTAAAATTAGTTTAACTCCAGATCAAGACTCCCTGAAAGCAGGGATATATTATTTTGCATACTGTTTACTTAACTATAAGCTACTTTAGGGCAATTATCATGACTTAAACATCTTTATATGCCAGTACAAGTACAGAACAGGTAATAACAAAAGCTTGACAGAGTTTGTAAAATTATTTATAGAACTAAATATCCTCATTAGTGCATACAATAGTGCTGGACTATAGCAGGTTGAAAATAAAAATACACTGACTAGTGAGTTCTAACAACATCAAAACCTTCTTCTGTCTGATAGTAGATATGATTCAATCAGCCAAAGCAATTCAAAACACAGGTATGAAGCTAGGTGTAAAGACTGCCAATCATAATCAATGACAGATATCACTATACACACTCCCTCTACTCACACCATTATAATTAACTGTTAAAGTGCAACTCAACATTTTTTCCTTAGTTTCCTTTTCCTAATTCCAGAGTACTAGAATTCTTTCTAATGTCTCTTAGCTAGGTACCTTAGAACTACCACCTAAGTCTATGAGGACATGTCACAGGCTTATTGACAGTATTACAACTGTTGCCTCAGGCACTCTCTGTGTTACCCCTAAGCAACAATTGGATCAAACTGACAAGCTATATTAGATGACCTAATCAACAAATAATTCACTGGAGTATTATGGATGCACATGGATTCATAAATAAAACCCAAATAGAACTTTATAATGAAAGAGCTTCTACCCAATGACTTCTGTTTGGCTGGATGACAAATGGAAAAGTTACTTTGGCCTTGACAATTTCCATCAAAGAAATCAGATTGGCATAAGAAAGAAACATACATTACATAAACAGTTGATTCTTGAACTGCTAAGCCATCACCAAATCTAATAAAAATCACCAAGAATAGTCATTCTACAATACAGAAGTCAGTGAAAACTCTAATATGCCAAGTTGTGAAGATAATGAAATATTCCAATACTCCTATTAGAGGACAGCCTTAATATCATGAAATAACATTTCTATAATTGCTCATGCTTTGAGGGTAAAGCCCCAGAAACCTTAGAACTTACATTCAAACATATATTCAGTTAATACATTTTGCAAATATTCTTCTACTAGCAAACATTTAAAAGGTAACATTATCTGCTCCCATCTTTTTTTCAGGACATGCACCAGCGGTACTAAGTAATGACTAAAAAAAGTTGCATGTAATTTTGAGGGATGTTGTCGTTTTAGCTTGTCTGAAAAGGCAATTCTTTCTAAAATGTTTTTTCTTAATAAAAAATATTTATCTTCTTTCCTTCTAATAATCAATAGTATGACATAAAACTTCTGCCCAAGAATAAAGAGTTTCTTTTGTTGTATTGTGAATGAGTTCTTTTGCTGTATTGTGATTTTATTTTTATTTTTTAAAAATTTTACTTATTTATTTGAAAGAGAGAGAAAGAGCAAGCACGAGCAGGGGGAAGGGAGAGAGGTAGAAGCAGGCTTCCCAGGGGAAAGGGAGAGAGGTAGAAGCAGGCTTCCCGTTGAGCAGGGAGCCCTACACTGGCTTGATCCCAGGACCCTGAGATCATGACCTGAATAGACGCTTAACCCATTGAGCCACCCAGGCACCTCTATTTTTGGTTTTTTAATATAATTTGGAAAAATTTTGTCAGGAGCCTAAGTACAAAATGACTTCCAATGTTAAAGGCTATGGAGTTTGTATCACCAAGAAACCAGTTCAATATCATTAGATTGTGTTACTTTTATTCTCTCTCTTTGCCTTCTCTACTTTATGACCATGAACCTGCAGTTTCTAAAAGTCTGTCTGTAGTTAAAATTAACAATATAGATTTCCACATTTCCAGTTTCACACGGATGCTTTGTTATGTCTAGAAGAGCAACCGTTTCCTTTTTATGGTGCAGGCTCTGCCGTCTTCAAAGCTCTTCTCACAAAGCAGCACCCCCATCGCCCCGCCCCAAGAATCCAGCTGTGGCAGTTAATCTTGGCTGATAGAGAAACTTCTCAAAACTACAAATTCTTAACCTGTAAAACATAGTTAATAGAATATACTCCAGTATACTACTCTTTCTGATGCAACTAACTCTAGGATTTTCCCCAAACATATCCCAAAAGCATTCTCCATTTTTCCAAATTAAAATCAGCTATTTGAGGAGGAAAAGGTCCAGCGAAAACATTAGAAAAAAAATGATGCCTCTAATTTTCACAAGATGAGCAAGCTAGATGATATCTGCCACGCATGAGGATTTACACTGAATAATTTTTCATTAAATCACACATATTTCCCCCACCTCACTGGGATCTTCTTTAGCAATTCTCACTCTTTCATCCAAACACAAGTAAACGAGTTTTCACTAAAGCTGAACTTTGATGATAAGGATGTCCTTCATTTGTTACATTCTGAGAAGAAAAAGTTCATTTCCTTCCCACTATGTAAATCCACAACACTTTCTAAAACTGTGTAGATGAACTGACTAGAACACCTGCCAAGTCCATATAAACATGTATTTTATATATTTTAATGTTTGTTTTTAATTATTAATAGCAGATATATAGCACACAGCATAACTAAGGGGGCACTTTACGGTATTAGAAGTCATGCCTCCGAAAACAGTCTGCAGGTTGTTGGTTTCACCTGATAAATCTGGCCATACATGAAGCCACTTCTGCATACATTAACACAACAGGTTTTTTCTATCAACAATAACTACAATAAAAACAGCTAACATTTATTGAATGTTTATTATATGCTAGACAGTATAATCATTGGTTTACAAGGATTACCTCATTTAATCCTCATACCAATCCTAGGAGAGGTGCTGTTATCATCCTCATTTTACAATGAGGAATGGAGAGGTTAAACAATTTATTAAGCTGACTCAACTAGTAAGTAACTAAAGTATCACTACAGTGATACTTAGGTTTTGAGACACTGACATAAAAGTAATGGGCTAAAGGTATTAGAATAATAAAATTCAAAGTTCTCCAACTTTACTTGGAATACAAAGGCAACAGATCAAATGAATCCCAGGATCTTTGATCTTTCAATTAATCAGATAAATTAAAAACCAAAACACTAATATTCTAAGTAGAAGCTTTTCCCAGATTCATTATCAAGGTGGCATTATGTGCCATTAATCCAATCAATATTTCAGATTGTCCATGTCAAAACTGCCTGAGTTTATTAGCAGGCCTCAAACCTCTCTCGTGTGGTCAACTTCCTCCAACTTTAAAAAATATGCACTTCATGAGCCCCTGGAAGCCTTATACTGTATTATTCTTTGTCCCAAGATTGTCACATTTTTAAGCACTGCATATTCACTTTCCTCTGGCAAATGTGAACTACGAACAAATAGAGATTGATATTATCCTCACCAAATGACTGAGGTTTCTGTTTGTGGGTTGTTTTATGTTTTGGTTTTGCAATATGAAAATGTCCATATGGGCATTTGAAGCCTTGGCATCTGATAAAGAAGGCTCAAATTATATATGATGCTTTGATAACCCATGAACAATATTCTATCACTGGAATGAATGTATCTCAGGCTACCCCATGATCATATTTACCAGGTAAACCAGAACCCTTACTTTGAGATAAAGCACAGCAGACAGTTGTTAATGAAACCTTAATTGAACTGTCAAAGCACCATCTTTACCAGCAAGCTAATAGGTAATTCACTACTTTTACACAACTGTCCAATATTGATAAGTTATTCCACTAGTTAAATGCAGCAGAGAGATAAATCAAGGCTGATCAACTAAATTGTTTAATGATAAATCTGACTGGTAAAATGCTATACCACTTCTACAAATATCTCTCCGTGTCTACACAGAGAAAAAACAGTATCTCTCAAAATTACATGCAATGTTTTCAGCCATCAGTTAGTAATTATGGGTGCATGTCCAGAAACAGACATGAGAGTAAATACAGTTTCCTTTTGTGCAGTATGCCAAAAGAAAAATACCTGCAAAATGCATTAAATAAATACAAGAATCTAAGTGAATCTTATGATGCCCAAGTAGTCATATGTTTTAATCGAATGATGTATCACTGGGAAAATATTTTTATGTCCCATTTTAATCATTTTAGAAAATAGTTTCAGGTTCATTAGTAGGTGTTCTCTAAATTAAAAAAAAATTCTGGTTCAGCTAGTTAAAACGTAAAAAACCTCACTAATATCTTTAGCTTGGATTTTAGAACACTAGTGCAATTCAGTCTGGTTTTGGTATTCAAATCTCTAGTTTTAACAGGTCATATAGCAGTTAAATTCCAAATATAATAAGCAATTCAGACAGCAAGTCATCAATATGTAAATATAAAAATAGAAAAGCATTTGCATACTAAAACACACACCTGGAACTCTTCCTTTTTTTCATACTGAATTGTACTTCACCTGTAACAACTGATTAAAAACACTCAATGCAGCTAACCAGAAAAACTTGGTTAAAGAAAAAAGAACAGCCTGACCAGATCAAGTCATCAAGCAGCAAGGAGTCCACAGCATTGTGCTAAGTGCTGGGGAGAAAAAGGTGTACTCTGGTAACACAGTCCATACCCTCAAGTGGCTTACAAATATGTAGTCAGACAAAGCAAACCCAAAACAACTAGCGTACAACGGAAGATGGTATACAGAAGGAAGTACACTTGAAGTACAAGGAATGAACTCTGATGGGGTCATCAATTAAAGAATCTAGAAGGGGTCAATCAATTAAAGAATCTAGAATGGATTTAAGTCAAAAAATCTTTTCCTTTAGCACTGACTTGAAGTGAAAACTTCTACAAGTCATATCACCATTTGAGAGAAATGTAGA
The DNA here is from genome assembly GCF_011100685.1 of Canis lupus familiaris. Lineage (NCBI taxonomy): Eukaryota > Metazoa > Chordata > Mammalia > Carnivora > Canidae > Canis > Canis lupus. The sequence continues at coordinate 42,373,729 of NC_049230.1, read as the reverse complement.
ACAGTTTTACAATATAGTCAGGAGTGCTGCAATCCACCTCCCCTTCAGTAGTTCTAGTTCTTAGTGTAGTATGTAAAGCACTAAAATGAGAGAGGGCATCCAGGTCTAAGAAAATCCAAACAAATTCTAAGTAGATGACAAAATTTAAAGCAAGGAACAACCTTTTTCCTGTCCACACCCACTAAGTAAGCCCCAAGCTTTGAAATCCTCAAGGGTTAGGCAGGAATGGAAGTTCACAGTGCAATCCCTGGGGACAGGATATGGAAGAGACGAAGGCAGGAACAGACAGGTCCCTGAGCGGAGTGACTGAAGAGGCACCATTATCAGCTACACTCTTTCCCACCAGGAATCCCATACACCTTAGAGGGAGCACTGCAGCAGCAACCTCCTTGGAGAGCTAGCCGAGAAAACACTAGAGCCGACTAGTTTAAAAAAAACAAAAAAACAAAAAAACAGATCACTTTGTAGCTTAGATAATAATATATGAAATATAAAGATGTCCAGATAGAATGCAAACATGACACTTATATCAATTATAGCCTGAAAAACAATGACAAAAGGAGACATTTACCAGGCTAGTTCCAAAGAATTCATTTTCCTGTGGTGATAGGGGCTTTTCTAGACATTAACAAGAATCTATTTTTGAATGCACTGAAAACATCAATTCATTTGTCCACACCAGAATACTTAACCCTTGAAAAAAAAATTCAGTTCATTCTAGTTGTTTTAGCAACAGGACCTAGGATGATAAATTCATTCTATTATAAACTACTAATCTTCCTAAGAAAAGCAAATAGACAAAATGTGGCATTTAAGAAGTGCTCAGACTTTTTAAAATACCCTAGCACTAGCAAAAGTGGAGCAGTTTCATATATTTAAAAAGTATACTACTATAGTAACCAACCAAGGGATAACAGCAACCTAAGAGGCACTAAATAACATTATATGACACTAAAACATTACACTGAATGTGGGCCATGGCATAGCTACAGTCTACTGACCTCATTTGTGGTACTCATGTGTGATGCTATATTTAATGCATTCTTATCAAAAAGCTAAAGCTACATACTTCCCAACTGTAGCTTTATGGTTTAAAATAAACCACTTAAGCAACGACTTAACTGGTTCAAGTATGAACCCTATCTTCCTTCTGGGGATCAGGATCACAAATTAAGGAATGAAAAGGCAAAAAAGGAGAGCAAAGTAGCTATGAAGAGTATGACCCAATGACAAGACTATTGTTAAGGACTCGAGTTTGGGTCATCCGTGACATGACATCTGCTGCAATTAGGCAACTGACTCAAACTAAATCAAACCTAAGAGATGACCAAGGTCTGTATGAATACACGTTTCATACATCCATCTATTGGTCCTACATTTGGTGGCTTGCTGAGGTTCTAAACAAAAAGTTTGGTAGACAGCAAACGTGTGTGAGTCGTCTGAGGGTGTTCTACCAAAATGGTCCAGGCCTCAAAAGCATAAACCCAGCCAGCCAACACACTGGGCCTGGGCCTCTCTGGGTGAGGGTGGCTTCCTCCAGTTGAGTTGCTCCACTTGGGTCAACATGGAGAACGCATGACAGATGACTCGCCCAATCACAACCGTGAGAAGAAATCAGGAGAAGTTGTGTTCTTCTTTTGATACTCACCAGACAACACCAAAGGCTCCATATCCAATAGGTCTATCCGGCTCAATATCCAGCTGCTGTTGTGGATGATGCGAGTGTTGATGGTGGTGCGCCTTAACTGTAGCAGCTGCGGCAGCCTGTACCTGAGCTGGGGCTGCTGCAGCTGGTCCAGGAGCCTGACCCGGTGCGGGTGATGGGAAATATGGCTGTTGTTGCCCAGGGTTTAACATGGCTGCAGCTGCGGCCGCTGCTGCGGCTGCGGCAGCTGCCGAAGAGGTATGCTGCTGTACGGGGTGTACAGCCGCAGCCGACCCCGGATGAAGATGGTGTTGAGGGTGGTGGTGGTGGTGAAGGTGAGGAGGAGGGAGGTGTGGAAGGTGGTGGTGATGGTGGTGGTGGTGACCTGCTGCTGCTGCAGATGTACCGCCATTATAAGCCGCCATCATTTTTGCGTTGGCTCTTGCGCCACAAAGAGACATTCAAAAAAATGCCCTTTGATTGGAAAGCAAACTGGGTCAAGCTGTCATTTGGCCATTTAAAAATGAAGAAAAACCACTCACTCCACCTCAAAAAACATGGAGCGGAACTGGCTTTATGTCTTCATCAGTCAATCCAAACAAGTTAGAGGATCTTGGTGTTTGGTTTTGGGGTGAGCGTGTGTAGAAGGGTGTGGATTGCCAAAAAAAAAAAAAAAAAAGAAAAAAAAGAAAAGAAAAACAGAAAAAAGAAAAAAAGAAAGAAAAGGAAAAAGAAAAAGAAAAGGGAAAAGGAAAAAGGGACCCCTTCCCCCCAGGTTTCCTGCCACAAGTGGGTACTAAAACTCCATCCTTAATTGGGGGGAGGTTCCAACTTTGAATGTGGGAATAAAGGCCAAACCTCCCGACCCCCTGAACTCCACACACGAAAAGGATCAGGTAACACGCCACCCTTGGAATCTTGTAAGAGGGTTGACTCATCTACCCCTTCCATTCCCACATCCTTTTCTAAACACCTACCACCTCCTCAAAAACACAACTGAAAAGAATTCCAACCACCCCAAAAAGGTGGGGGGAAATTTTCAGGGAAACCAGCTTCCCCCCCCCTCGGATTCTCGGGCCTTCCTACATCTCCCCCTACTCCTAGTCGGGCTGACCTGATTGGAGGGGGGCACTAAACTTTCCAGAACAGAGAAGAGCCAGGGAAGGAGGCGGGAGGGATAGGGTGAGCAGAGGAGGCGACAGGGCAGGACGGAGAGGAGAAAGAGAACCGGGGCAAAGTGAAGGTAAGGAGGTGCAGGGAGGAATGAAAGAGAGGTGGGCAGCACTCGGACGCCCAGACGGGGAACCGCCCCGGGAGGAGGTTAGGGTCCCGGGGCCGAAGAATAGGAGCCCCGGGAGGCGGGCGGGGTGCAGTCGGAAGCGGGCTGACTCCTGCCCCCGCCGCTGGCTGCTGAGCCCTTCTGCTGAGGAGGGTTGGGGGGGAGAGCGGGTGGGTCCCCCCGCGCGACGGCCCCCGCAGGGCTCAAGGCTGCTCCGTCTCCCCCCCTCCCCCCCACCCGGCTTCCCGTCCCCGCGGCCGCTTTCTCCTCAGTCGCTGCCGGCCGCTTTCTCCTCAGCCGCCGCCTCCTCAGCCGCCGGTGCCGCCGCGGCCGGACTCACCTCCCCTAGCAAAGCCGGATAGAGCGGAGCCAGCGGCGGACACGCGCAACCAGCCACCGAGGCCCCGCCCCCGCCTCACACTGACCGGCTGCCCTAGCCAATCCACGCCCACCTGTCTGCGTCTGCCTCCAATCCTGAGCCCGGAGCTTCAGACAGGCGCACTGCTCGGCCAGTGGCAACAAGGTGTGGGTCTCCTGGGGAAATCCCGCCCCCGACCCGGGATGGGCAGATAGAAAGACCAATCAAAAGGCAGAGTTGGGCCTGACCGACAAGACTGAAAGCGAATTAAAACCCAAAGATCTCCGTGACATTTTCTTTCGCCTCTCTCCTCTTTTCTTTTTCTTCTTTTATTTTTTTTGGCAGGAGCAGGAAGCTGCGTGCTAATCCCGCCCGCAAAAGCTGGAAGAGAGGGTGGAATAAAAGAACCAATCATGAACCGGGGACCAAGAACAGAGGCAACCAATCCTTGGCTTGAAGACGAAGTGGGATGGGACTGGGGCCAGATAGACACTTGACTTGACAAATGGAAAAAAGATTGATCTCGGTCCCACCCTCCAGGTCTCCTATAGGTCAAGATTGTGGAGAATTCGCTGTCGTATCAGCGACGACCTCTTCGGGGGTGGGGCCAAGTGAAAGGGGTGTGGTCTAAAGAGAGGTAGGCGGGACTTCGAGGAAGAAGGCGGAGTCCCAATGTCGCTGGTCCATTGATAAGAGCCATGTCCTATCCGTTTCTAAGTCATCAAGTGTGGAGAAGAAATAGAGAAAGCAAAAAGGGATGTCAAACTTCAGAAACTCAGTTCCAAGGTTACCCAACAAGACAATCACAGAAGAAACTCAGTAGACTCCTAGTTCCCAGCCTATGGCTGGTCCTCCATGGCTAATCCTCATCTTGGCAAAAAGAGGTGCGGTCTCCAGCATTCACCACTACACTCTCAAGGGGCGAGAAGGCTCTCGATGCAAATTAAAGCAACAAAGATGATAAACTTAACCACGGAGATCGTAATTTTCTCTTGCATGTTTCGTTACTGAAATCTCACTGAAATAGCATCTTTCACTATCACATAACCTCACTTACTTGAACTTTATTTTAAAATACCAAATGATAAGCTCACGTAATGTTATCCTTAGGAAAACTTCACTCAGAACTCTGGAGATCATCTTTGATGTCTGTCTGCCCACTCCTTCCCTTCTAATCAATCGTCAAGTCTTGGACATTTTAAACCACTTCTAAACACCCTCCTTCCTCCCTAGTTACCACAATATTACCCTAATTTATGTCACTACCATCTTTAGCACATCTCCCTGCCTGAAGGCTAACACACCTCTATTCCATCCTCCACTGGGAGTATAGCAACCTTTTAAAAACACAAGTCTGATCGTGTGGACTTTTGAAAAAAGTCAATAATAGATCCGCTTGATCTGTTTCTCATATTGCTCAATGACCTTATCTATCACCTCCACCCTCTATACTTCATACATTCTGAACTTTCAGTTCCACAAATGGTTTGTGGCTTCCAGGCCTTCATGCTTATCTTTGGCACCAAACACTCCCTATCCACTCCTCTAATTTATCGTTCAGATGAATTTTACCTTTCACGTAAATTTTATCTTTTTTTTTCTGGAAAATTTTTCCTAATTCTGTTGTAGAGTATGTATCTCTGTTATGTATTTCCATTGCACTGCCTCTCTCATAGCGCTGAGAACTCTATATTTTAATTGTTTACTGAGTTTGACCAGGATCTAAAACGTATCTGCCACATGGGACGCCTAACTGGCTCAGCAGTAGAGTGTCTGCCTTTGGCTCAGGGCATGATCCCCTCCGGGGATCGAGTCCCCCATCCGGCTTCCTGCATGGAGCCTGCTTCTCCCTCTGCCTGTGTCTGTACCTCTCTCTCTGTCTCTTATGAATAAATAAACAGAAAATAAGTAAATTAATTAATTAATTAATTAAAAAAACTTATCTGTCGCACTCTATGTTGTATTCCCAGTTCCTGGGGCAGTGTCTAAAAGGTGGAGATACTTAATAAGGAGCTGCATGAGTTATTGAGTGCAGGAGAGGTAGATACCAATCCAAGCTCTGCCGTTTATTAGTTCTGGGACTTAAGCCCTTTAAATATAACCTTCCTCAGTCTCAGTTGCCTCCACTTAAAATGGAGATAATAAAGTGTGCCTCATCAAGTTGAGTTGAGGATTAAATGAGGTAATGTATTCAAAAGTTCTTGAAGTAGTAAAAGTTCAAAATATGTTAATTTTATTTCCTAACCTCCATCTTCACATGATATCTAAGATGTGCTTCCAGTTTCCCCATGCATATCAGTGTCCTCCAAAGTATAGTTTCTTAGAAGCTTATTAGAAATGCAAAGTCTCAGGTTTTACCCCAGATCTACTGAATCAGAGTCTCATGGGCAGGAATCTGTTTAATAAGCCCTCCAGGGGATTTTTACACACACTAAAATTTGAAAAGCATTGGCCTAGAATAAAAGGGCTGAGTCTTAAACTTTGTTTACTTTTCAGCACCTAGAAAGTACTCAATACATGTGAAATAAGGAAATAGATTCAATCTACCAGAAATGATTGTGTGATAGGAACTGTTTATTCCTGCCACAAACATTTATTGAGCACCAACTATATCTAGGCATGATGCTAGGTTCAACAATAGGGGAGGTAAGATACCTGACCTAACAGAGTCTCTACCATTAAGGAGCTCTAAGTCTGATTCAGGGGTTCCCAAAATGATATGAGTACACCCTTAATGGCCAAAGGGAGCCATTAGGCACCAGGAGGAAATTAGTACAACTTCTATTTCTGCCTATTTTTTATTTCATCATTTTTTTCCTAAGACTTTATTTATTTATTTGAGAGTGAGAGAGAGAGAGTATGCTCATGTGCCTATCCAAGGAGAAGGGCAGAGGGGGGGAGAATCTGAAGCAAACTGCACTCACAACTGGTGATCATGACCTGAGCCAAAACCAAGAGTCAGTCTCCTAACTGACTGAGCCACCAGGTGCCCCTATTTCATCTTTGAAAATGTCTATTTTGGGGCAGCCCTGGTGGCACAGCGGTTTAGCGCTGCCTGCAGCCAGGGCGTGATCCTGGAGACCCGGGATTGAGTCCCACATCAGGCTCTCTTATTTTTATTTTATTTATTTAAATAAAAATATTAAAAAAAAGAAAATGTCTATTTTGTCAATGGTTTGTAATATACAGAGAGTGTAATGTATATAACTTATAAACAAAAATATAATTAGGGATTTATGCTCAAAAAATTATATCAAAAATATTGAGAAATCTGGGGCAACTGGGAGGCTCAGTTAAGCATCTTTTTTTTTTTTTTAAGATTTTATTTATTAATTCATGGGAGACACAGAGAGAGAGACAGAGACATAGGCAGAGGGAGAAGCTGGCTCCTCACAGGAAACCCATTGTGGGATTCCATCCCTGGACCAGGATCACACTCTGAACCAAAGGCAGACGCTCAACCACTGAGCCACCCAGGCATTCCAATCAGTTAAGCATCTAACTCTTGATTTTATCTCAGGTCATGATCTCTGCATCCTGAGATCAAGCCCTGCGTCTAGCTCCACAGTCAGCACAGTGTCTGCCTACGACTCTATTTCCCTCTCTCTTTCCCCCCTCCCCAGCTTGCATGTACATTCTCTCTCTCTCTCTCTCTCTCTCTCTCAAATAAATAAATAAATCTTTAAAGAACACATTGAGAAATCACTGGCTTACTTATTTAATGTTCATGGTTTAGATTAGCTCTCTGATAGAAATATGAGAGCCACATATGAAATTTTAAATATTCTAGCAGTGGGGTGCCTGGGTGGATCAGTTGGTTAAGTGCCTGCCTTTGGCTCAAGTCATGATCCACATCAGGCTCCCTGCTCAGCAGAGAACAATATATACAAATATATATTTGACAATATACCCAAATATGGTCATGTTAAACATGTAATCAGTGTAAAAAATTGTACATATGTATAAATATTCTGATACTAAGTCTTCAAAATCTGATGTATATTTTTCATTTACAGCACATCTCAATTGAATTAAAAATTCTATTTCCTCAGTCACACTACTCACATTTCAAGTGCTCAATAACCTCATGTGGCTAGTGGCTACCATATTAGATAGCACAGACCTAGATTATGGGTTTGACTCCCTGCTCTCTCCTATTTGTTGTGTGATCTTGGGCAAGTTCCTTAACTTATCTTAGTCTGAATTTCCTTGCTTATAAAATAGAGAAGATCCTTGACTTCTACAGTTGTGGTGATTTAAATTGACAATCATGGAAAGCACATAGCCTGGCGCCTGCCTAGCTCCTCATCAGTGACACTGAGAGTGGTGGTTATTATTAGTATTACTATCCAAAGCAAAGTGTCCTTAGTGTCAGATGAGAAATACACTTTGGACACTGCTCAGTTCATGTCCCCAGCACTCCATCCACGTGGAGCTGGCCTGACAGACACCCAATTCCCCTTAAACACATCACCAGACAGTACAATATCCGGCCCTTTCCATTCTGTTCCATTTTCAGGAGCTGAGTATGATGAACGAGAAGTCGGAAGTGAGTCAGCAGGATAGCACTTAGAGCCTAAAAAAGCAAGCAGGACATCAGAATGCATAAGCAGGAATAGAATGTGCAGGAAGTGGGAGGTGATCTTCCCTTTCTTCCAAGAACTGGCTCCCCACCATGAGTTGTCTGTGGAGACTTTGTAGAACTTGGGCCAGGCCGAGAGGTGGGGGGTGGTGTTAAAGGACTACAGTGGGAGAAACTCACATTCAGCAGAGCTGGGTGCTTCAACTTGTGTTATCTCGTGTGATAAATCATCACTACACTCCATTTTGCAAATGAAATAGAGTCAGGAAGCCAAAGGAAATTACCCAAACCTCACGAAGTTAGGGAGTGGCCAGCTCCCTGGGGCATAGTCTTCCCACTGCCCCACACAGTTGGAGGGAATGGCCAAGGAAGTGATGCTATGAAGTACAGGGAAGAATAGGCAGAAATGCTTCTGCTCAGGACTCTAGTAGCCAAAGGCCTCCATCACTGAGTCCATGATACCTTTTCAACATTTGTTATCCAACCCCCCCAGTGGCACACAGGTAGGACCTGGCCTTTCAGCACACATACCTTCTCCATGCTCTTCCTCCTTTCCATATGCCATGAACATCCTTCTACTTCTTCTACCCAAGTTCTACTTACTTTTCAAGGCTCTGCTCCTGGAACCTCAGATTTTTTTTGAAGCCTTTCTCTTATCCTAGGCCCTCTGCATGTCTCCCTTCCCTGAAGAACTTAGACATCCAATGTCTGCAACATTTATTTGAAACAGGTGAACCTGTGAAAAATTTCTCAGCTGTGTGACTTCGTGTACCTAACACTTGTGAGCTTCACTTACTTCATCTGTGAAAAGGGGGTAGTAATACCTACTTGAAGTATAAAGTAATACCTACTTTGAAAGTATATTGAGAGGATTTAATATGTTCATATGTTAACACAACAAAATACCTAGCACAGTACCTGAGACAGAGTAACCACTCAATAGCTTCCTTCCCACCCCTATGTATTGTTGACTGGTCAAATTTTTTTTTCTGGTGTCTCCATTTCAAGTGCTCTTCAGTTTGGGGAGTTGGGGTTTGAGGATGGGATGTGATACTTAATAAATTGTAAATCACTTCTCGTGTTTCCTCTCATCTATTTTCCTGTAGCCCTTTATCAGCCTTGTGACAAGGCATACAGCTGTCAGTGCCGAAGTAAAGCCAGAGGCCTGATAAAAGAGAGTGTGAGCAAGGCTGTAAACCTTTGAGCATTTGATGGTACTGTGGGACATAGACCATGTTCACAATCAACAGCAGGGAGACATAGCAAGGGAAGCCAGACAGGACAGTGGAACAATCAGTCTGGACCACAGTATGGTGTCAGTAACCAATAGCAACTAAGAGTAAGATGGGGAATGGTAACAAGCTAGGGACTGGGGAAGGCCAGCCAAATTCAAGTTCATGTGTTGCCCAGGCCCTCCTCTGAAGGTCTAGGATGTTCTTTCCCTGCAGCTGGGTCTCCATTCAACTCAACAACATAACTTAAGCTCCACAGAATATCCTTTGCATATATCCAAGGACTTTGGCTTTATCTTACTTCCCTCTGCCCCTGGATGGAATATTTGTCCCATCTCCATACTCCATGACCAAACCTTAGCCCTGACCCACATCTCTGTCCAGGATAGCCAGGCAATGTCCAACACTTTTCCCCTTCCCAAATGAGTCAGTAATGAGTATTTTATCTTAAAATTGATTTTTAAATAAACTTTTTAAATATATTTTTAAATGATTATGTTTAACATTTTATGCGCCCTTTATTCCTTTGACTTCTTAAGTCAATGGAGAAAAGTATAACTCACATGCATTGGACATACAATAAAATAAGTCATGTTTCATAATGTTGTACAGGAAATATGCCTTGGATCCCTTTTCAACTTGGACTCCAAATAAAACAAGATAGTTTTCTCTAAAAGGCAATAATGAGCCCCACACAAAACTTCCACCTATACACCCCTAACACATCAATTTACAGAGCTCAGCCTCCAGAACAGAATAAAGGTTGCCGTCTTGGGAAGTTCCCAAAGACACTGGTCCCAGGTTAGAAAGAGGGCTGAGCCTTAAGTAGACATTCCTAGAGTTAGCAGGTGAAAACAAGTTCCCTGAGACTTCACTGAGCACAGTGTAGGGAAAGACTAAGAGTGCTACCCAAATCTTGCTGCACATTGGAACCACCTAGGTAGGCATCTTTACAAACTACTGATGCCTGGCTTCAGTGATGTGCTGGTAAATCTGTAACAACTGGCAAGAGGAAAGAAAAAGAAAGAGAGGGAGGGAGGGAGGGAGGAAGGAAGGAAGGAAGGGAGGGAGGGAGGGAGGGAGGGAGGGAGGAAGGGAGGATGCTCTTATCTATAGCCCATTTCCATGGTGTGAAAACTTTCACCACAGTTGATTTTAAGCTCCCAATATGACTTCACTGAAGCTGGAGTTGGGCAGAGATAGACAAGATAGGGTCTTCTGAGCCAGGTAGCAGCTAACCACTTCCTGGCACCCATCCTATCTAATTGGTATAGTGTGTGATCTGGGCATCAGGATTTTATAAACTTCCCGGTAGATTTTTATGTTCAGCAAAACGTGGAACTTCTGAGCTAAGGGGCCTCATAACGAATGTCCAGAAGCAAGAAACAGGGTACTTGATTGCCTTTGAGTGACAGATGCAGCTAGATGATAATACTTGCCTCCTCAAGTGAGTACATTCTCTTCCACTAGGCAAGCATTCACGGGAAACTAGATCACCAGCAGAAGGTTGCTAAGTGGTCATGGTCTCAGAGCATGGGATGGCTGGCAGTATGAGCAGGGAGGGGAGGCTGGTAGGAGAGCAGATGAGCCGGGGTCATTGTGCCAATGTAACTGGAAATTCCTGGTGGCCCTGGAAACACTAATAAATTCCTGCTCCAGGACACCCCTCTAAGGATATCATGACCCTTCTGTTAAAAACAGCTTTATTCTGACCAGGTGGCAAGCACTTGGTTTAATTCTTAATTGTTATGCCTTCATCTGTGCTGATTGAACCCTAGTCGTTTCAGTTGAAGTGTACCTAAACCTCCACATTTTCTTCCTATGGCTGGCCCCATCTCTGGGTTCCTGCAGTCCCTTCTGCTTATTTCTGTCATGCTATCTATCACACAGCATCACAAATGTTTACCTGTCTGAAGCTCTGGAAGCTCCCTAAGGGTGGAGACTGTGTTCCTCTTTCTGCCCACTCCCCCTGTCCCTAGTGTTGGTTCTTAGCTGAAGTAAAGTGAATCTGTCCATCATGTTATAAATTATGTTAAACTTACTTAAAAAAAAAAGATTTTATTATTCATGAGAGACACAGAGAGAGAGAGAGAGAGAGAGAGAGGCAGAGATATAAGCAGGGAGAGAAGCAGCCTCCATGCAAGGAGCCTGATGTGGGACTCAATCCTGGGACTCCAGGATCACGTCCTGGGCTGAAGGCAGGCACTCAATCGCTGAGCCACCCAGGTGTCCCTAAACTTACTTTTAAAAACACAAATAATTCACAAGTAGATTTTTGTTTTAAAAATCTCAAAGTTTGGGCAGCCCCACTGGCGCAGCGGTTTGGAGCTGCCTGCAACCCGGGGCATGATCCTGGAGACCCTGGATCGAGTCCCACGTCAGGCTCTCTGCATGGAGCCTGCTTCTCCCTCTGCCTGTGTCTCTGCCTCTCATTCTCTCTGTGTGTCTCTATAAATAAATAAATAAATAAATAAATAAATAAATAAATAAATAAATAAAATCTTAAAAAAAAAAACTCAAAATTTGCTATTTAAGTGAAAATCTCACTTGACTCTTTCATCCTGTCCTACTCTCCTCAGAGGTAATCACTATTATAGGTTACATGTGCATCCAAACTAAACTGTTTTGTGTGTATTCACCTGCACACACATTTGGAAATATATGGGGGCTTTGATATGTTTTAAAATACATGTTATTATATTGCACTTATGGTTTTTATAACATGCATTTTTACTTGACAGTATGTTTTTGGTGATCTTTCCATAATAATCTGTTAATTGTTCTTTCAAAATGCTGGATTCGGAGGCATCTGGGGGGTGCAGTCAGTTAAGTGACTGACTCTTGATTTCTGTTCAGGTCCAAATCCCAGGATCATTAGATCAAGCCCCACGTCAGGCTCTGTGCTTGGTGCTTCCAGAGTCTGCTTGAGATTCTTTCTCCCTCTCCTGCTGCCCCTCCTGCTCATGCTCACTCTTACTCTCTCTGAAATAAATAAAGAAATCTTTAAAACAAACAAAACCCATCAACCAACCAAACCAAACCAAACAAAACCCAAAATGCTGAATTCGAAAGGAGACCCTAAGATAAGAATTCAAGTACAAGTACTTCAAGTGAGAGGTGATCCCAGAAACTACCAATAGGGAAGTGGGAAAGTAAGACAAGGGAGAGAAAGGAAGCCAGTAAAGGGTGTTTCATTAAGCAAGTCATCACTGTAGATAACCAGAGTTCAAGTGCACTGAGGAACTCCAGGAGCCAATATATAATATGCATGTATAGAGCCCTCTATCTAAAGAGAGCTGGAATATTTATCTATTAATCCCCCCATCTACCATTGGTTGCGGGCTGCTTCTGAGAAGTATTAACTCCCAAGGCTTACCATGTACCTGGGCAGAGAGAGCCCTGGTGGCCAGAGAAAGTCCTCAGTCAGTATACATAGGTGCTAGCAGTTGGAAGTCTGCCAGCATACAGAGATATGGTAAGTCCCAGGTTATATGGGTAAAATGCTGACAGGGTCTGCCTTACTTTATTAAATAATGTCCCGTTTAAGTTGCTCACATGTTTTAGCTTTTACAAACAAGGCATGAACAAATCTGTGATTGCTATTTCACGAGTCCAGATTGAGATCAATCTAAGAAGAATTGACATCTTGACAGCACTGAATCTTCCAACTTATAAATACAGTATATTTCTCCATTTAATTAGGTTTTCTTTGATTCCCCTGAGCATATTTTTAAATACTTTTCAATGCATAGATCTTGAACATGTTATGTCAAATTTATCTGAAGTATTTTAAGATTTTTAATGTTATTATAAGTGGCTTTTAAATTTCATTTTTCACTGCTTCATTGCTGGTATATAGAAATATAATATTTTTTATTTTTAATATTTTATTTATTTATTTGAGAGAGAGACAAAGATAGCACAAGCAAAGGGAGGGGCAGGAGAAGAGGAGAAAAACAAGGATACTCCCTGCTGAGCAGGAAGCCTGCCCCAGGGCTCAATCTCAGGACCCCGACATTGTGACCAGAGGGGAAGTCAGACACTTAACCAACTGAGCCACCCAGGTGCCCCTACAATAGATTTTTTTTATAGTGACACTATATTCTGTGGCCTTGCTAAATTCATTTATTAGTTCTATTAGCTTTTTTTCCCTAGATTTTGAAGATTTTCTAATCTTATTACTCTATACATAAAAAATTTTATCTCAGGGGATCCCTGGGTGGCTCAGCGGTTTAACGCTGCTTCAGCCCAGGGTGTGATCCTGGAGTCCCAGAATCGAGTCCCACATCAGGCTCTCTGCATGGAGCCTGCTTCTCCTTCTGCCTATGTCTCTGCCTCTCTCTTTCTCTCTCTCTCTGTGTGTTTCTCCTGAATAAATAAATAAAATCTTAAAAAAAAAAAAGAAAGAAAAGAAAAAGAAATTTTATCTCAGGGCCTGATGGCTCAGTTAGTTAAGCATCTATGCCTTTGACTCAGATCATGATCCCAGGGTCCCTCGATCAAGCCTCATATGTGACTCCCTGCTAAGGAGCTTCTCCCTCTCCTTCTGCCCCTCCCCCTGCTTGTACTCTCTCTCTCTCTGAAATAAATAAATAAATAAACAAACAAACAAACAAATAAATAAATAAAATATATTTTTAAAAAGATATTTTATCTCTTCTTTTTCAATATTTAAGCCTTTTGTTTCCTTTTCTTGTCTTATTGCACTGGCTAGGACCTCCAATGGACTCTTGAATAGAAATGATGAAAGCAAACTTCTTTGCCTTGTTCCCAATCTTAGGAAATAGTGTTCTACCATCCAGTGTTTCAGCATTAAGTATGATGTTATTGGTTGGTTTTTAATAGATAATTTTTGTGAAGTTTAAGACACTCTTCTTTAGTTTTAACCTGCAAGTATTTTTAGTTCCAAGTATTTTTGTTTACATTTCACTACTCTAAAAGGTATTGGGTCTTGGTTCTGTTTTCTTTAGCATTGTGATATAGAAAGCATAGTTTTGGAGTTGAACAGGCTTGAAACTCTTCCATTTTACAGTGATGTGACCTATTTAAATTCTTTGTCTTTCACTTCAGTTTCCTCACTTGTTAAACAATGATAACTAAGTAGATTTTCAAGCTTATTGTGAATGATATTTGGTTTGCTTGCATGTATCTGACACATAGTAGACACTAAAAAGATATTATTACCCTCCTTCTATCTCTTGCCTTATATTTGTAACATGTTTTTTACTTAATAATGACATTTATAACATCTGCCCAAATTTCACAATAGGTTTTTTTTTAATGGGTACTGGTCACATAGAAAGGTCAAGATCTCATCAGTGGATGACAACCCTATGGGTCACAGTAACATGTGACATCCAACTAGGTACTTCCCTCTGCTGACTGCAGATTCCATAATTATTCCCAGACTAAGACTTCCTGGGATTAACATGTTATCCCAAACACTACAAAAACAAATGCACTGTTCCAAATGATGCCTAATTATATCACGTTCAATGCTTTTAATAGTATATCCAGAAAGAATGATTCATAAATCTTGGCTCCAGTTCAGATGTACAGAGAAACTTTGTTAGTTCACACACACATCTTCTTAGGCCTGGAGTTCTCCAGCTTTGAACACAGCAGGAGTTAAGGATACTAGGACAAAAAGTGTAAAAACGATGTTATAATTCCCAGAGCAGTGATTCCAAATGCCAGCCTTAGAGCAAGAGCCTGATTAAGTGTCTACACAGACCTCTGTAGAACAAGAAATATAAGGATGATTTGTGAGTTCTTCATGAAGCTAAATGCATTGTCCCTTATTCTGAGATTTTATCTCTCCTATCTTTTTGGTGTGAAAATGTCCCTATATTGTTATTTTATGATGATGGTTATTCATTACCATTATTTGGTAAAATACGTTTGCAAACTTAAACTATCAGATACTAGTGATGAAAAAGATGTTCCTGGCCTGAGAATTAACAGAGAATATATAACCTCAGTATGCTTAGATTTGTGCTATGGTAATAGATTGTCTATTGTCATTATTACTTAGGGCAACTATGGACCTGCTTGGAGTCATTTCAGAATTCTAGCCTCCATCCTCCAACTAGAGGGTGTCAGCCCCAGTGACAGAAATGCAAGAGACTGGAGCAGAGGGCCTCTGATGCTCTAGTGGATTGAGGTCAACTTCACTTGACCTGAAAAAAGCACCATTGTCAATATTGTGGCTCTAAACAGGGGGATATATAGGACAAGTTGAAACAAATATAAAATGGATAAACAGCAAGAGAAAGGATCCACATCTACATGTTGAATATTGGGACGGAACCCAGGATTTGTGGGAAGCCTGGTGTAGGGCATTAGAGACTAAATCATGAGTGAGAAGAAGCTCAGCCAACTTGGCTGAGGCTTAACCTTATAAGCCTCCGTTTCCATAGCTGCTAAGTGAAAATGATCACCCTGCCTTGTCTCTCTGGAGTGTTTGCCTGTGGATTGAATGATAATGGATAGGAGGGTGCTTTGCAAACTACAGCGTCCCAGACAAATTTAAGAAATGACTCCCTTTTACTTTGTTGACAATTGAGAAGGCAATATTTCTAGACACATGATATAGCTCCAGGCAATCTCTTTACTGAGAAGGGATGCTGAAAATGTACATGGCCTGTAGGCTAAATACTGTCAGAACACGTTATCACCAAATAAATCTGGATAATTTTATTTTTAACGCCATGTCCCCAAACTAGGCAGAGAGGCTCAGCTCTGGTGAGATGCTGGATGCAAAGTGGAGTCTAAAGTTTGCAGTAGGACAGCTAGAGCCATGAGCTGCTCATAACTTCATATTCTGGGTAAACTTCTCAAACCTTATTTGGACTGCAAGGATATGCTGGTATAAATTCAGAAGGTTCACCTGAAGACCTATCCAAGCATGACCAGATTTTTCAACTAGCAAATTATTTTAATTGCTCTAAAGTCCATACTATTAGAATATATTCAGATTATAGTAGGTTCTTTAATAATAAAGAGTTTAATAATAATCTATTAAAAGAGTTTAATAATAAATAAAGTTATTTATTCAGGCAGGGGAAGTATTTTAAGTGTTTAATATATTACTTTATTTAATCTTCCTGACAACCCTATGAGGATATACTATCATTATCTCCATTTTTAAGACAAGGAAACTAAAACATAGAGAACTAAGTACCTTACCCAAAGTCATAATAAGTGACAGAGACTAGATTTGAACAAGGGAGTCTCACCCAGGTTTAACCTAAACCATTCCTCTATTTTTATTTAACACATGCTCTATTCCAGGTACTGGACCAGTGAGCTATAGGGATTAATAAAATCAAATGTATGCCATCAAAAAATTCTCTATCAAGGGGTACCTGGGTGGCCCAGTCAATTGAGGGCCAACTCTTCTTTTTGGCCCAGGTCACGACCTCAGGGTTGTGAGATCCTGCACCCTTATGGGCTCTGCTGTGCTTAGTGCATAGTCTGCTAAAGATTCTTTCTCCCTCTCCCGCCACCCCTCCCCCCTCAAATAAAAAAATAATTTTTTAAAAGATTTTATATTTTTATTTGAGAGATAGGGAGAGAGACACCAGCAGTGAGGAAGAGAAGCAGGCTCCCCGCTGAGCAGGGAGCTCGACGTGGGGCTCAATCTCAGGACCCTGGGATCATGACCTGAATCTAAAGTAGATGCTTAACCTACAGAGCCACCCAGGCACCCCAATAAATAAATCTTAAAAAAATTATCTAGTGGGGAAGAAGGAGGTACAGATAATTATAATACAGTGTATCAACTATCACAATAGACAGCTTATCCCCCTCATCCTGATTTATTTCCCTCCAAAGTATCCTTTACTGCCATCCAACAAACTCCATATTTACTTGTTTATTTGTTATCTTTCTCCCTCTACTAAAACTATAAACTCCATGAGAGTTTTTGTTTTATTCACTTCTATACTCCAATTTCTAGAGGAATGCCTGATAAGTTAATATATTTAGAAGCTGCTTTCAAGGCTCAGGAATAGAAATTAAATGAAAATGTACAGAGATGGGCAGCCCAGGTGGCTCAGCGGTTTAGAGTCGCCTTCAGCCCAGGGTGTGATCCTGGAAACCTGGGATCTAGTCCCACGTCAGGCTCCCTGCATGGAGCCTGCTTCTCCCTCTGCCTGTGTCTCTGCCTCTCTCTCTCTCTCTCTCTGTCTCTCATGAATAAATAAATAAAATCTTTTTAAAAAAATGAACAGAGATGTCACAAAGTATCACAGGATTCTTCCTCAGTGATCTGGATTGACAAGATCTTGGTAGAATGGAACATGCTAAAAAGCTTCAGGGAGAAGAAAGGACATCAGCTAGAACTTAGGCAGTGAAGTTGCCCTTTAAATATCCTGGAGTTATTTTATGTGTACGTACAAGTACATTCTAGTCCATCCCCCTCTACCTTCCTCATCCCCTCCAGCCATATTGAGCTGGTTGTCCTTTTTCACAAACTGACATGCCTTCACTCATTCTGTTCCCCTTCACTAGGCAGCCCGCCCCTTCAGTCCCTCCCCACCCCCCACTTTCCCTCTGCTTTACCATCACAGTTTAATCCTTCAAAAGTCTTATCAATTGTTGCTTCTTCATTAAGATAACCTACTTCTCTGTTCCCATAGCATTCTCTAAAACCTTTCAGTACTAGAATCATAGGTTTTCTTGTCTCTGACCCTAACACTGAATGCTCCTTGAGAGCTGAGTCCATGTCTTACTCAGCCTGTATTTCCAAAACCAAACACTGTGCCTGGCATGAAACTAACACTCACGAAATGCTTTTAAGTGGCTAATGAAAGAATCTCTCTCTCTCTCTCTCTCTCTCTCTCTCTTTCCCTCCACACACATTGCGGGAACTCTGATCTAATTCCAGTACCCCTTTCACTAAGCTTATGAAAGTGTTCCACATGGAAGTTGTTCAATGAATTTTGAATAAAAACAAACAAATTATGAAGAATGATACCATGGGAGTACTTGTACTACTTGTATTTGTAAAACATATTACAAATCTATACAAGGCTACAAAATAAAGTAGTATGCTAATTGTGCAAGAATAAACAGACAAATCAATGAAACAGAAAAACCCCTAACAAATAAAAGTTTGTATAAGTAATAGTCAATGAAAGTGGCATTTTCTGATCAATTAGGAAGGGTGGATCATTCAGAAAATGCTGGGACAGATTGATTAAAAATGTAGGGTAAAAGGGACACTTGGGTTGCTCAGTGGTTGAGCGCCTCCCTTCAGCCCAGGGCGTGATCCTGGAGTCCTAGGATGGAGTCCCACATCAGGCTCCCTGCATGGAGGCTGCTTCTCTCTCTGCCTATGTCTCTGCCTCTCTCTCTCTCCGTGTCTCTTATGAATAATAAATAGAATCTTTTTTAAAAAGTAGGGTAAAAAGAAAAGTTAAATCCCTACATAATACCATTTACTAAAATAAATAAAGATGAATTCAAAAATAACTCATATTATTGTTTACTATATGCCAGACCTGATGCCAAGCATGTCACAAGCCTTTACTAATTTGAGCATCATGACAATTCTATGAGGTTGGTATTATAATTTTATTTCTGTTTTCAGATGAGTAAACTGAGGCTCAAAGAGTTTAAGTTGACCAAGTTCTTATAGTTAATAAGTAGAGGGAACTACTATTCACACCCAGGGCCAGCTAACACTATAGCTCTTACTTTTAACCACTATATTAGAGTCCCTCTCACTAAAGAAATGTAAACACTTGAAACACAGAACAATTATCACTAAAAGAAAATGTTTTGGTGTCATATCTATTAGCCTCCTCTTGTCTGTGACAATTTCTCAGACTTTTCTTGTTCTTGGTGACCTTGAATGTTTTGAGGGGTACTGGTAAGTTATTTTGTAGAGTGTCCTTCAATTTGTGTTTGTCTGATATTTTTCTCAGTGTTAAACTGGAGCTATGGGTTTTTGGTAGGAAAAACTTAACATTGAGGTAAAGTGTCATTCTCATCATATATCAAGAACACATAGTATCAAGATGACATATCACTGTTGATGTTGACCAGTCACCTGGCTAAGGTAGTGTTTGCCCATTTCCCCATTGTGAAGTTACTCCCTACACCCCTTCTGCCACATCAGACTCTCTGAGTGCAAGTCACCAAGTGCAGCCCACACACAGGGTGGAACACAGGTCTGTGTCCTTTTGACATAGCTTCTTGCCTTCCTTAGCAAAACCCTTTGGAGCCACCATTGTAAGATAGATCACTATGGGTTGGCTTTTGAAATTTTTTAGGACAGTGCTATTTAGAAGCCTTTACAAACCATACTCAGTTGTACAGGGCCTTCTGTGAACCCTTGAGATTACTAGTGGGAGAGAGAGACTACAAATGGACAGACTTCCAGGGCTTGCTGATAACCCATCTGCATTTTTGTTCCAACTCTACCCAGCTAAGTCCATATCCTCTGTCTTGTGTTCACTCTCACAAATATGTGTATAATAGGGCTCAGTACATTTTATTGCCTGGTGGATTTTTTAACTTGCAGGTACTCATTTACCCAACTGCATGATTCTCCAAGGCTTTATTTATGCTGGCACAAGTCTGCACTCTTTTTTTTTTTTTAAATAACATTGAGATATATTCACTTAAATAAATGAATGTACCCATCTCAGCGTTTCCCTTTGGCTATATGCACAAACTTACATTCCAAAGCATGTGACCCTCGCACTGAAAACACAATGCTTCAGGCCTTTGTGATGTTACATCTGCTGTGAGCAATAGATGAGGTGCTGTAAAGCCTTTTGCACAGTACCGGGCACATAGTTTGCGCTCAATAAATATTAACTATTCTTTTTTTTAAAGATTTTATTTATTTATTCATGAAAGACACACAGAGAGAAAGGCAGAGACATAGGCAGAGGGAGAAGCAGGCTCCAGGCAGGGAGCCTGATGTGGGACTCGATCCTGAGACTGTGGATCATGCCCTGAGCAGGTGCTCAACTGCTGAGCCACCCAGGTGTCCCTTAACTATTATTGAGAAGCACTGAGTCTTTTTCTTTTCTTTCTTGGTATTTGTTAAGTTATGCAATAGATTGACATTTCTCTGAAGAATATATACATACATGTATTTGTATATATATATATATATTCAGCAAACACATGAGAAGATGTTCAATAGCACTAGTCATTAGAGAAATGCAAATCAAAACCTCAGTAGGTACCACTTCACACCTGCTAGGATAGCTATAATAAAAAAGACAGATAATAACAAGGGTTGACAAAGATGTGGAGAAATTGGAACTCTCTTACATTGCTGATGGAAATGTAAAAATGGTTTAAGTCACTGTTGCAAGCAGTTTGGTAGTTTCTCAAAAAGTTAAACATAGGATTATTTGACCCAGAAATTCCATTCCTAGGTATATACACAAATTGAAAACTAATACTTGAATAAATGCACATACATAAATGTTCATAGGGGTACATTCACAGTAGCCAAAAGGTGGAAACATCAAATGTCTATCAGTGAGTAGATAAACAAATTGTAGCATGGAAAGTAACATTCAGCCATAAAAGTGGACAAAGTACTAATATGTGTTATAATGTGAATAAATCTTGAAAACATTATGCCAAATGAAAGAAGCCAGGCACAGAGATCATATATTGCATGATTTCATTTATTTTCATTCATTTGTTTATTTATTTAAGTAGGACGCATGTGCAGTGTGGGCCTTGAACTCATGACCCTGAGATCAAGAGTTGCACACTCTACCGACTGAGCTAACCAGGCACCCTACATGATTTCATTAATATAAAATAGTCAGAATAGGAAAAACAGAGACTGAATGAAGATTGTAATTGCCAGGGTCTGGGGGAAGGGAGAGTAGGGAACAACTGTTTAATGGGTACAGGGTTTCCTTTTGGGGGATAAAAATGTTTTGGAAGATAGAGATGGTGGTTGCACAACATTATGAATGTACTAC